>NC_086006.1:20897888-21213903 GCF_030014385.1 Trichomycterus rosablanca | reverse complement strand
GAGCGCGAGTGAGGGGTGTGGGTGGGCTAGAATTATAAATGAATGTGTAAATTCTAATACAGCTGACTCTTACCTTGCAAGCAAGGAATTGTCATATGAATAATAAATTATTAATCTTAATAGCTGTATTTACAGTGTGTTTCAGTCTGTACTGACACTACTACATTACCTTAACCACATAAAATATCCCTTATTCCAGTCCTGGGGACCCACAGCCCTGTATAGTTTCAAGCTTGCCCTGCTGCCAACTCATTTCATCTCATTATCTTTTGTTATATGAGTACGGAAAACTTGAAACTGTCCAGGGCATGGGCTCTTGTCAGAACATCAGAATCCTTGTTTTTTAATCATTCATTGCTTTTAAGTTGCTGTACATTAACTTTATGTTGTAGCTTCTTTTTCTTAGTTTGCATGGGTCACCCAGGGGTAAGAACAGTGGAGTGTAGGGAAAGGAGAAAACGTAGCAGAGGAGAGGAAAACCGTTGGTGGAGCCAGACCTGGATGCGAGCGCGCAGTCATATTTTCAGAAAAGTAAACCAACATCAGCCCACCCTGTCCCGCCCCTCACCTGCCTGCACAGTTGGCTTTCCCTGGAATCTCAACACATTTGCTGAACACGACACCAGCACACTGGTTAATTTTCATCTGCCAGACACTTTGCACCTGTGTTTTATTTCAAGCTTGTGTCACACCGCATTAATCAGTGTTATTAAAGTTTTGCCTGGAAAAAACAGCAGGTGCAAACTGTTTTATTGTGGCACAGTAGGTGAGATCTTTGTATCATTAATTGTGGATTTGATTACTATGTACAAAACCAACTCCACTTGCTACTGCATCAAAAACACTTTAACACCTTATGTGCTATACGTTTTATATACATCTCAAAAATAAAGTACATCAAGTCATCAATATATGAATAATAATCATGTAGTTTAGACATCTAATACCAGTTTGGAAGGAAACAAGTATTCAGTCACTAATGTTATTGAAAATAATTCTAGTGCATAAATGTGCTTGTATGAACAAACAATGTATTTATAAGCATAAGCAAATATACCTAATTATTGGAAGAAAAGTATTGACTATGAAAAAATGTGTAGGGTATTACGACACACGACACTTGAGCCAAGTAAACTAGGCAGTTGTAGCCTAGCGGTTAAGGTACTGGACTAGTAATCGAAAGGTCGTGGTTCAAACCCCACCACTGCCAGGTTGCCACTGTTGGGCCCTTGGGCAAGACCCTTAACCCTCAATTGCTTAGACAATATAGTGTCACAGTACTGTTAGTCGCTTTGGATAAAAGCGTCTGCTAAATGCCAAAAATGTAAACTGTGGGTGTGGGAGCATCATGATATGGGACTGCTTTTCTGCAAACAATACTGGGGCATCCAAGACAACATAAACATTCATTCATTCATTTTCTTAACCCCTTATCCAATTGGGGGGGGGGGGGGGGGGATGCTGGAGCCTATCCCATCTTTTCAATGGGCGCAAGGCACACAGTAACACCCTGGATGGGGCGCCAGTCCATCACAGGGCAGACACACACACACACATAAACACACACCCATTTTACCTATAGGGCAATTTTGTATCTCCAATTAACCTGACTGCATGTTTTTGGACTGTGGGAGGAAACCGAAGCTCCCGGAGGAAACCCACGCAGACACAGGGAGAACATGCAAACTCCGCACAGAAAGGACCTGGACCGGCCCTCTTGGGAATCAAACCCAGGACCTTCATGCTGTGAGGCGACAGTGCTACCCAGTGAGCCACTGTGCCACCCGACAACATAAACAGAGTGGTCATATTAAAAATATTTATTAGGGCAAAATAACTTGACTGATTCTTTTGTTGTTGTTGCTTTTCATTTCATTCTTACATTGTTTTTGTAAGATGCAAGTTTGGACTTTCTATGTTCTTAATAGGATTTTTAGTCAATTTGTTGTTCTTTTTACTGTAGATACCTTAAGCTGTAATTGTTAACAACTAATACATAAAACATTTAGGTTTAAAAATACATACTTTTTAAATACAGAAACAAAATCTGTTTCAAATAGCAAAAACAAAAGTAGTTGAATACTTGTTTCCATACTTGTAGGATAATTTTCTTGCACTTACGAAGTGTTATCAAAGTTTTCAATGTCCTGTTCTTTGCTGCCTGGGTAGGCTTTTGGATTTTTTTTTATGTCCTGCATGTCTGAACATATAACCACCACTAATAGAGCATCATTTATAGTGAGTTTATTTGAAATAGATTTGATGAAATGGTTAATCATGACAATGGTCCATATATTTAAATGCTATGTATGTTATCATGTGCATGTGCATAAATGTTTAAATGTTATTTTGGCTGCAAGGATTCCATTTTTTATCAGTATTAAACACAATGCACATTCCAAAGACAACAAATTTTAGATCTTGAATGTTCATAACCATTACACACCAAAACCAGTATTTTGTCATGATCTACACATGATGTAAATTTTCATGAAGCAAAACACTGTATATGAGCAATGAACTATTATGCAGCCATTTTTACTGAATGTTAAATGAATGAGTGATGCGGTTTGTAAGCGCATGCATACTAGCACTAGCTTGTTTCTTACAGATGCTAAACAGATTTAGTAATTATTAACACAATACTAATTAACACAAATATTTGTGCTCATGATTATTTGGCAGAATTTACCTTTTATTTTTCTGATCTGGCCTTGTCCTCATCTCTTGTTCTGTTTCACCTCTGGACAGATGTCAGTTCCAGCAGTCAAGGAGTGAGAGATGAGAAAGAGGCACCTTTAAAAACCCAGCCGTGTTTGCAAACAGGACGTTTCCAGGTCCAGCTTTTTGTCTTTGCTTATTTTTTTACATGTAACCGAGGGCTGCAATAATCGTATACTATGTACTCTATATACTCTATACACTATATACTCAAAAATATGTGTAGTGAGTTTGGGTTGGGGTTGTTTTAAATTGTAAAAAGGTCTATAAGCAGTGTAAATGATTTCTAGATGCTTGTTCTTTTTTACAGGTCACACCGGTACTCCAGCCTGAGGATGCAGCTCCTACAGTGGAGGCAGCATCAGGCCAGGACAACGTTCCCAAAACAGTGGGACGATTTCTTATCACGAAGGCAAGGGAGAAGGAAGAGCAGCTGACAGACAGCTCTCCTGTCTCTCCGGACCTGGGGAAGGACAGGCGAAAGAAAAAAGGAAAGCATGAAGAAAGGTTGGAAAGGACAACATCGACAGGGGCCCATCACCCGCTACGTAGCCACACACAGTCTCCTGCAGGCAGCAGTGATGATGAAAGCGAGGTGGAAGATGAAGAGCTGAGGAAGGAACTGCATCAGCTGAGAGAGAAGTAAAGATACTATATAAATTTAGTTATCCATCATTTATTTCTCTTCACTAGTAGTTTAAATATTCAGTTATTAATCATTAGACACGAAGCATGGTTTGTCATCTATCTGCAATTTCAATTCACCATTCTCATATAGATTACTATTACAAAAATCAATTCTTAGATTTCATTCTTTAAGACTGTAGGGTTTAGGTTTGCACATGTTGGGTTCATGGATTCATGCACTTTATGCCAGATTCTGACCCTACCATGTCAGTGTTCCACCAGAAATCAAGAAACAGACCATAAAAAACAATGTTTTTATCTATAACTGTCCGCATTAGGTGAGCCAGTGCCCACTGTAACCTCAGATTCCTGTTCTTGACTGACAGGACCAAACCACTATGTGGCATTCTGGTTCTGTTGTAGCCTACCTGCCAAAAGTTTGACATGTTCAACATTCTGAGATGCTCAGGCAAAGCCAGTTGGGCCTGTTGGATGCCTGACCAGGTCAATAGCACCATTTGTGATTCGACTTTAAGGTGGGCAGGCACATTAGACCTCTGCACTGCCCAAACGTCGTCAAGTTGTATTTGTTGATGCAGCTGCAGACTGTGTTAAGTGACAATGGCTTTCCAAAATACTGCCAAGCCTATATGCCAACAATTAACAATTCTTCTGCAATGCCTGGTCTGAGGGCTTAAAGGTCACACACATTCAACAGTGTTTTCCAGCCTTTCCCTACACAGACTTCTATCAATTTTAGAGATATTGTGGGTGAAACAGATTTGATATTATATCAGATTTTATTATTAACATTAAATATGATATTTCTCCTGGTATCTTAAATACAATTTTACTAACACTAACATCACGGCTTAGAACAGTGCATTATTAGTATAACCTTTCTGATCTTTTCCATAGACACATCAAAGAGGTGGTTTCACTGCAAGCGCAGCAGAACAGAGAACTACAGGAACTCTACAGGCAGCTTCGCTGTCTAAAAGACCGCCGTCAGCCCGCACTGTCCCCTGCAACAGGACTGGCCATCTCCCCACGAAGACCTCGACCCTCCAAAACTAAACTCCGCCCTCGTCCTCATTCCCACACAAACAACAATGGAGTTTCACACCAAGGTGCCGTCAACATTCTTCATAACATATGGTTTATATATAGCAGATCTAAACTTGTCTATGCACGTTTAAATAGTAATTTACCATGTTAAGTGTAAACCCCAAAGTCAAATGTGGAGTAACCTGACACTGACTTGTTCTCTTTTTTATTAAAATGTTAAAAATGTGCTGCTCAGGTGGCGCAGCGGTAAAATACGCTAGCACACCAGAGCTGGGATTTTGAATAGGGGGGTCAGTGATAGCTCAGTGGTTAAGGTACTGGACTAGTAAACAGAAGGTTGCCGGTTCAAGCCCCGCCACCACCAAGTTGCCACTGTTGGGTCCCTGAGCAAGGCCCTTAACCCCCAATTGCTCATCATGTTCCGCTCATTGTGTAAGTCGCTTTGGAAAAAAGCGTCTGCTAAATGCTGAAAATGTAAATGTAAATTAATACATTGTATCAAATCTCAGCTCTGCTGTCCAAGTGGGCTGGGTGGCTACATGAACAACAACTGGCTGTTTGCACAGGGTGGGACTACGACTGATGAAACTATGACCTCTGCTGGCTGATTTGATGGTGCCTGTGCAAACTCGAGGAATAATGCTGATCAGGGTGTGGCTCTCCGTGCACAAGGCTGATCCGCTTTTGAACTCGCCTTGTGCAGGTGAAAAGATGCAGTCGGTACTGCACACGTGTCGGAGGGGGCGTGTGTCAGTTGCGAAGCTCCTCAGTCAGCAGTGGAGGATTGTATCGGTAGTATCGGGGTAATTGGATACTACTAGATTAGGGGAGAAAAATGTGGTAAAAATTGTTTAATTATATATTTATTTTTCCTTATTATCTCAACAATGTTTACATTTACACTTTTAGGTGCCCTCCAGCAATCCAGCAGTTTCTCCGGGGAGCCACCTAGACCTCGTTCTTACTGCCACTCAGAAAAAAAAGCTTCACTTATAAGCAAGACGGGTATGCACCCAACAAAAATCAACTTTTCTGTTCTGTTTATATCAAAATAAAATTCAATTGTTTTCTTATTGTCATTATTTCAGAGTGCACACCCTCAGTCCACTGTTCATCTAACAGAACATGCACCTTCACTGACGAACTGCACAAACTTGTAGATGATTGGACCAAAGAGGCTGTCATGCCCGCTCTACCCAAACCGTCTCTTAATCAGATCAAGCAGATTCAGCAAGTGCAAGAATTAAGCGGGTGGAACCAGGCTACAGAGGTAATGCACCTTCTCAGGAATTATACAGTTAACTTAAAACTTTATGTATTTAGTCAGTTTGTATTGTCAGTTTAGTGTAAGTGTACCAAAAGTATTTAACCCACCTTGTTGTGTATGTGGTTGAGCCACTTTTTTGCAGAATTACAGCCTTCAATAGTCTTAAATAGATGTGCACAGCATGACAGCCAAATTCCAATTCATCCCATAAGGATACAATTCGTTTAATACTTTTTTATTCTATTTATGCATGTCCCCCTTTTCTCTCAATCTGGGCGGCACGGTGGCTAAGTGGGTAGCACTGTTGCCTCACAGCAAGAAGGTCCTGGGTTTGATCCCTAGGTGCCCCAGCCACTTCTTTTCACTGGCAGGAGGCGGGTTCACACAGGGATCAGTATCACGTATGGAGAGTCACTCACTGATCTCTAGGATTTTCCCTCTCTGTGCAAGTGCCATTGAGCAGCAAGCACAGGCCACATTTGCAGCAGCAATGAGGAATCCGTACGTCCCACCTTTCCTTAGACATAGCCAATCATCTCATCAGTGGTGGGCTAGCATGTTTAACTACCTCGCCACACCAGTACCATTACATATTTCTAAATATGAACATTTTCCTTTCTTAGGCTTCAGCTCCAGCCTGGTTCCCAACCACGTCTTTAAATCTCCAGAGTGCCACAGCATCCATCAACAGCACAGGAGGCCCAACCCCTCCAGTCTACACCCAGACCGTCATCACTCCTGTATCGCAGCAGAACCCTCACCTGCAGGCTCAGGCCTTTCAGTCTGTACAGTATGGTCTGCCTCAGCCCACACTGCCCAGCGGGGTAACCTCTAGTGTGCCCAATCCTCTGTCTGCCCACTTGCCTTCTTCCTCTACGCCCACCAGCATTGCCTCCACCTCCACAACTTCGTTCTGTTCTTCTACAAATGCATGAGGCTTCTCCGGTTCTGCATTGGTCCTGGTCTTTGATGCCAAAGTCAAACTTGTGCCGCTGCTCTACCCTCCCCTTTAGGCCTGAACAAAGGAGGAGGGGTTTTATTTTGACAATGTGAAAATTCAGTCGTGAATAATAAATAAGGAACTAGGACAAAGAGTCCCGAGTGTGTGCAAACAATGAGGATTTTGTGTGTGCTCAAGTGGGTCGACATTTTCTCCTTTGTAATTTTGTCTAATGCAGGTGAACCCAACCCAAACCCTATATCCAGAAGAACATTTTGAGGTTATGACTTCTTTTTCTCCCTTTTTTTTCCACAATTATGTTAAAGGAACTATTTTTATTTTTTTTTAAGTGCAATTAGCAACCAATATTTGAATTCATTCTCTGTTGTTTTATTGTTTAACCAGATGTTAAAGAAAAGGTTATAAATAAATAAAGCACAAAAATGTATTGCAGATCAAGACAAAAGTAAAGCAGTAACAGTTGCCAGACCAGCCTAAAGGCTTATATTCTTAAGAAAACCTGTTTTCATATGTGCATTTCACCTTTTAAATCAAGGCTATAATAAAGGCTACATTAAATATGAATGATTTTGAACGAAACCTTTTTGATAACATGTCGCCTTTTAGAGTAGGTTTAGTGTTTAGCCCGATGAGATTTGAGGTCAGCCTCCAGAAACGGTTTACAGCAAGGGTTCTCAACTTGCGACCCCTGACAATGGAGTTGCTGCCTGCTCTACTATACTATAGGCCTCTTATTACTATACATTACTGCGTACATTATTGTGCATCCTGTTAGGCTGATTTCTGACCACTGTTACAGCCTATCATGGGCCAGCTGATTTACTGGTTTACAGATGTGTTTACATCTTTTAATAAAAAAAACTAATAAAAGACACTTTTTTATGTTGTCAGAGAACTACTCGTTATATCGGCTTGTACACTATATGACCAAAATTATGTAGACACCCCAGTTCTTAAAAGATGTATAAAACCAATGATATAAAAATTCCTGTTCAAGCATGACTACTTTTTCACATGAAGCATAACAACATCCAGGTTTGGCAAGATTGGTGTTGAAAAACTCCTGTGCTGGCATAGAACCCTGAATTTAGTCATTTCCCTATTAAAATGTCTCTGCCACTTGCACCATCCCCACACTGGCTGAGGAGCCAGCAGATTAGTAAACATCAGCAGATTAGTCAGCAACCACTTCTTTACGCCAGACAGCAGTGGATTTTCTACTTCCACTGATTACACTATGCTCTAAGCGTATCCTCCACTACTCCTTCTGGCACCTTGACCAGACAGCAGTTTCTGTTGAAGCAGCAATAGGGCAATTTAGGGACAGTGGCAGCCTAGTGGGTAGGGCTTTGGGCTATTAACTGAAAGGTTGAGAGTTTGAATCTCAGCTCTGCCATGCAGCCACTGTTGGGCCCTTGAGCAAGGCCCTTAGCCCTACAATGGCTGACCCTGTGCTCTGACCCAGGCTTCCAATCAAGCTGGGATATAGCGTAGAAAGAATTTCGTTGTACTGTACATCTGTATATGTAAATATGACAGATAAAGGCATTCTATGATGAGAAACCCTATATGATCAATATGTTTAATGCTCAGCCAGCCTTGAAGCACTGCTGAGATTGGATACCATGGATACACTGCAAAATTGTGTTATAATAGCTCCAAGGGACACGCAGGTGACACTCCATATTAATAAGCTGTTTAATAGGTCACATACTTTTGGCCACATAGTCTGTTTTGTAAAATACTTTAACTGGGTATATGTGTGCATAGACACTAAACTGACCAGCATTTTATGTGTCTACAATGTTATGTAAAACTTTTGACCATTTACAGAGGATTGTTAGTTTTGATTGCAGTGTAATGTACAGAAGGTTTTGGGTATAAAATGATGCTCTGTATTTTTCAGATGGATTTGTGTGTAAGGACTACAGGATGCTAAAAACAGAGACTAAATGTAATTTGTAACGTTACTGAGTCATGTTAATGCTTGATCTTGTGGGTGTTACGTGGACGTTACTGTGAACACGAGTACGGAGATGTGCGATGCTTACATTTTCAGTAAATCTGTGGTGGACTTTCATTTTCTGTAAGACATCCCACATCATTAATGGTAGTGAGTTTCTGTGCTGTCGAATCACTAACATGTTCTCCACATGCCCTTGCTTTTCTTATCCTGAAGTATTACCAAAATGTAATCTAAAAGAAAGCATTATTTTTGTATTTTGAATGGGGCTTGTAAAAATGTAAAATCATGTACTGATCGATGTTGCAAATCCTGCACTTATTTGGTGAGGGGACTGGTTCTAGTCCTGGTCCTCAGACCTGTTTGTGAAGTTTCCTCAGTTGCTTTATGTTTGCAATTTTTAGACGAGAAGTTAAAGTTCTGATCGATTTTACTGATAAGAGAATTATTTGTCATCAGTTGTTTGAGGTTTTTCCAGGGTAAAAACTAAAATAACTCAGCATTGATTATTAAAGGTGGTTTGATCAAGATTTAGACTAAACCTTTATTTCTGGTGATTAAGCTACTATAAAAGAACTAATCCAGCTGTTGATTTAATTTATGTTTTGTAACTAATAAGATTAAAAGGTGTGAAACATCAGTGGTAGTCTTTTTCTTTTAATAATATTAATGTTTGCCACTAGAGGTCTGTAGATTCATAACGTTTATTTATTCTCACTAGCCTCAGGTTCAAAGTGGGGGCCAGTGCTACATTACTGTTTAAAACGCCAGTTCATCACAGGGCAATTTAGAGAGGGTGTACCTGAAGGACAGGGAAAGAACATGTCAAACTTCTGACTGACAGCTCCCTACAGCACAGCAATAGACTTCCATATATCTTCAGCATTTAGCAGATGCCTTTATCCAAAGCGACTTACATTACATGGACAGTATACAGTCTGAGCAATCGAGGGTTAAGGGCCTTGCTCAGGGGCCCAACAGCAGCAACCTGGCAGTGGTGGGGCCTGAACAACGACCTTCTGATGACTAATCCAGTACCTTAACCACTAGGCTACAGTTTGCCTTTTATATTTTTTTTATTATATTTTTGGCTGGTTCTGGTTTGGCACTGTAGTCATAATTGAGATTTGTAACAAATGTAAAGTGCGTTACTCTAACGGTTTTATGGGCTAAGACAGACAAGAGGGGCTGACACACGCAGAGATGTAATAAAACTAAATATATTTATTAATAACAAAGACAAGGTAGATTACATGAAACAAGACAAATGAACACAAGACCTAAGCTAAATGCTAACACAAAACATGAACCTAAGCTAATCTAATAACACTAGACGAGACAGAACTAAACAAAGGCTAACAAACAAAGATTAACAGGAACAGGGACAAACTAGATATGAGCAGAACAAACCAAACAAACAGACCAGATAAGACGGACAGGAGCAAGGCAGAACAGAGTTCAGAAACAAAGTCCAAACAGGTAGCAGAATCATATGAAGCAAACCGAGTCACAGGAATAATCTCCAACTCTGTTTTCCAGCTCCCCTCTTAAATAGTGGGGCAGCTGGAGCTAATTAATCAAAGGGACCAATCAGGAACGGGGCGTGGCAGGAGACTGAAAATGAGAGGAGGGCGTGGCACACAAACAGTCCACATGCTCTGTGAGCTCAGGAGCTCTATAGGAGCACACAGAGGCTGGATTCCTGACAGTTACAAATTAAATGTATTATTATTACTATTATTATTATTATTAATTGACTGAAAAAAATTCTCTTTAACAGTATCAGAAAAAAACACAAACACATATAAGTTAAAACAAATTTATTAAAGTTTTTTTTTTGGATGGTCTTTTACCAAGAGATAAGTCCACAAGTCACATAATAGCTTCCAATCCAGGAGGTACAGCTAGACGGGCTGGGAGTGACTCAATAATGTCAAATGTATCTGGAGCCATGCTGACTGCAGTGCATCCCACAGCTGCTGGAGGGTGCGTGGAGGAGAATCTATACAGCGAACACGACGATTGAGGTGGTCCCACAGATGCTAAATTGGGTTTTGGGAAATTTAGGGGTCAGGGTAGTTCTTGGAAGTCTTGATCATGCTCTTCCTACCAATGTTGGACATTGTCGCATTATCTTGCTGGAAGATCCCATCCGCCCCAGGGAAGACGATCAGCATGTATGGGTGTACTTGATCCACAATGATGGATTCATACCCAAATCGGTTGATAGTGCCTAACACATGGGTGCATGGTCCCAGAAAATGCCACGCAAACATTCCCCTGACCATAACTCTGCCACCACCAGCTTGTGTTCTTCCAGCAATGGTTGCAGGGTGTTTGTTCTCTGATCTTTCTTACCTGACACGCCAACGTCTACCCGTTTAAGAGAGGGCAACCCTTTGCCAATTATTGGAGGTCCAATTCTGATACTGCCGGGAAAATTTAAGCCTTTTCTGCTGATGCAACTTCGTTAGCAGAGGTGCAAAGACCATTCATCTGCTTTAGGACCCCATATGCACTAGGGTTTGCTGAACTGTTGTTTTAGACACACGTCTGGTAGCCCCCTGGTTCATTTTGGTGGTGAGCTGCTTTACTGTAGCGTGTTGGTCTGCCCTCGCCCACCTTTGTAGCCGATGTTCACCTCTCACATGAATGGAACGTGGCGCTTCACAGTTTCCACGTTGCTTATTCGCAATGGGGCCATTTGTCCACTAACGATACACTTTACCACAGCAGCACATGAACAGTTCACAAACTGCTCAGTTTCAGAAATACTGCCACCCTTGGCCCAAAAGCCAATAATTACCCCTTTGTGCAACTCTGATAAATCGCTCCTTTTACCCATTACAGCAACAAGGGATACCCACCAAGCCAGCTCACGAAACATGACCTCCTACATGAGCTTTGTGCTGCAGCCGTTGAAAGTAGTAAGTGGTCATAATAATATGACTCGACAGTGTATTCCCCCCTTTAAAATAGGTCAGTGCCTGGTCCTGACTGGCACGACTTTAAATAACTGTCTGGGGGCATTGCAGAGATGGCAGTCAAGTAAACTGACTTGCCTTTATAGATTTGGTGTAACTTAGCCCCTTTAGTCAATTACTTTTAACCTAGTCTCTTTGGTTACTGGAGTTACGTGTTCAGACCATACAGGATTTATGAGGGTGACATCTCCCACTGACTCAAGCCCCTAGTGACCAAGCCTAGGGCGACAGTGGCAAGGAAAAACTACCTCTGAGTCAATAAAGGAAGAAACCTTGAAAGGAACCAAGAGTCACTAGGGGAGCCAGTCCTCCTCTGGCCAGTGTGGGGGTCTGAACAAAGACTAGGAATTAATCCCAAATGCCATTTTCCAACTGAAGAGCTCTTTTCTGATGTCTTGTTTGGATCTGTTCTGATCTTCAGTACAGTGCTGAATCTGTAAAACAGTAAAGTGCTCACAGCAGTTCATAGATTAAAACATAAGCACTTTTCTGCCTTTTGTTAAGAATGTACTCCTCTGTTGTCAGTGAGACTTCATCATCATCGTATGACAGCCAGAGATGGTCGGTCTGGCTGAAGCAGTCACATGTGTAATGTCCTGATGGAGATAGAAACAGCCTGAATTAGAATTAATGTGTTAAACAGATTACAAAGCCATGACATAAATATTTGAACAAATCTATATGTTTAAGCACACTTGTTTGTCCATACTGCATGTGCTAGTGTGTGAGAGATGTTACCTGAGTGTATGGTAGATCCATAATGATTCAGCACACTGATCAATGAATAACTGGCATATTGGTCCTAGAAAAAGTAGTCAACACATATAATACAGACACCCTGCAAATGTACATCCTTCTGTTTATATTTTCTAAGATTGCTTCTGTCCTATTTTCTACACAGATTTTAAAATTCTAGCTCTTATAGATATACTGTACAGTATATCTCTTATATATTTTAATTTCTTTCTGTCTGCCTCACCACTTCATGCCTGTCTGTTCTCTCCTCAGCTTTCCTGTATTCTACACAAAGATGGATGAAACACAGAAAGGTAATGGTAGCTAAGATAAGTTGCTCTACAGCCTGGAATCTTTAAATGTGATACTTTACAGAATTATTGATAAGCTGATATTAAGCAGTGCTGTAATGTGTGTTTTCAGTGGATGCACATTAAAATGTGTACAACCTTTAACCTGTAATCCATGGGTTCTCATCCTTTGGTCCATGGACTATTTGTGACACATGGATTTGCAACCTGCACTTAGGTACTGTAGCCCTATTGTAACTGAACAATAATGCATTTACACATCACATGATACCAGCTTTTGTCCACTTTGGTGGCCAAGCTAGCAAACAGAGGTTCATTCAGTGTTTCGTAACTGACTCACCTTGTGGTGTAACATCTTCATCCATGTTTTTATCTTCTTCTTGGACCCGTGTACTATAATAAAAATACGAAACTATTAGTCCTTTCATACTTAAAACCTAAAACATTATTGGAGCACCTTTACCATTTACTCTTGCAGCCATCAATCGGTAATTTAACAGGTTAAACCTATTCTCACAATCGCACAGTAAAGACTGTGTGATGTACGACAAATCCCACATAAAATGTCTTGGTAAACCCTAAGTTTTCAAACCTAGGCTTGCTCGGATGGTGCAGTATTCTATTATACTAGTCTACAACTAATGAGATCCAGATTCAAATCCCAGCAGTGCTACTGGCCAGCCGGGCTTCTACACAGACATGATTGGCTATGTCTAGGGGGTAACTGATGTCTTGACATGGATTGGTGCCTTGTCCAGGATATTCCTGCCTTGTGCCCAGTTTTTCTCAATGGAACTGGCCCTGCCACAACTTTTACATGTTGAAATGGTTAATGAAAATAAAATATATGAGATACAGTGTCTGTGTGTGTAACCTTTGCGTTGGCAGTCTCAGTTGTAAGTTTGGGTCAATCTTGACACTGTTGAGCTGTTTCTTTAGTTTAAAATTTGCCGAAAGCTTAAATCTCTTCAGCTGCAAGACCAGATACCTGCAGAGAGAAAGAGGGAGTAATAATTACTCACCAGCTGTTTTTGTGCTGCTCACTGTTAGCGTTAAAGCTCAGATAGACACACAGTGTATAAGCTTACCGGGGCAGTGTGTAAAATGTCCACCTGCAGCTGGCAGAAGTGCAGTCACAGACCCCACATCTGCATTTGATTTCTTCCTCGTCCTAGATAAGTACACACACACACATACATTTGTACTGTGATGCATTAGCAACCTGTCCACTGTGTACATGTAGAAACTTTCATGTCTATGTGGGTCACCTACCCTAAAAAAGAACTTAAGGCAATCTTTAACTGATCCATTTTCTAAAAGAGCCAGAGAGAGGTGATTGTAGTCCTCAGTTCTTCTTTTCTCAGCTCTACACCTGCATACATGCCCACACACACACACACACACACACACAATAAGTAGATTTGTAGTCTATAGATTAAAAAAAAAATGAAAGTCTGTGAGAATATTTTGTCAGTGGTTCTTACCCTCTGCATGTGATTATGCCTGTGATCTGAAAGCTAAAATTTGCTTTAACTGGGCAATCCGAGGCTCTGCTCCCTGCCCAGCTTACTGCATGCTCTATTTGTGTCAGACAGTGGAACATAAACTGGTGGGCATCCTAAACATGCAAAGATTTTACATATATGAGTACAGCATGTACCAACACACAACAGTACAACATATCATGAAGTTTCCAGTACAGGAAGGTGCCTTTAAGTATTTATTGCATAGACATTTCATGTTAATAGTAGCTTTGATCTGAGAAATTAACTTGCCAAATCAGTTGATTCACACCCTTGATCAAAATGATCCTGGCAAATTATGTGAAAAAGCATTTGGAAGTGAATACTTTTCTAAGGCACTGTAAGTATTTCTTGTGTATGATGTGTAATGGTTTCTCACATTCTGGTCGTCTGGTGTGAATTCGGGATTGGTGAGAGCAGCTTGATTAATCAACCTCAACATGAGAGCATCCTTAATATTCCAGTTGGAGCTCTCTCTCATCAACCACAGTCCAGCAAAACACCTGCAAAGGCACAAGACACACTTTAACAGTAACCATCTCTGATTTTACCCTCTGATTGCAGAGAAGCAAACCAAATAATTTTCTAATTATGGTAAATAAATAATAACTCAGGTCCAATGCACTAGTCCACAACTGCTGAGATCTGAGTTCGATTCTCAGCTGTATTTCTAACCGGTAGGTGACCTACACAGACATTATTGGCTATATCTTTTAGCAGCAATGGTTGAAGGGATTTTTCATTACTGCTGCAATTGTGGCCTCTGCTGGCTTGCCAAATGTGCCTGCACATAGATGGTGAATATTGGAAAGCATTGTGTGATAAATTGTAATTTCCTCTGCTGCTGAACCACCCCTGGCCTGACAGAGGAGAGCCATGAACTATCACATGCCCCCTCTGACAAGCATGCTGCAGCTTTACACCCACCAGGGCAGAAACGTCTTGCACCTGGTACATTGACTGACCAGATGAGACCACAGCTGCCAATCGTTACTGTTGGATGCCTGGCCAGGTTGATATCACAGCTAAGATTCTTACTTGATAGGACTAGCATATTAGTCTGTTGTGTCCCCAAAGAGTTTTAACATGTAACATGTGTTCTGCTACTACCTGCTCAGCTTGTTTGATGGATACTGTATCCCCTGTTTTATTTGCCACAGGAGCTGCGTGCAGAACTGCTCTGCACTAAACAAACACTGAACACTGGAATTCACATAGCAGCTATTTCCGAAATTTGTAAACCTGCAATAAACATGTAGATACAAACACAACGCTGATTGGGGTTCATATGCTGTATCAACCTATAAAACTACACACATGTAGACACAGTTGTAAATCCTACCCTCTGCTCCATAGCTGCTGCAGTCTGGTTAGGGAAAGACTGGGTGTGGGTGTTTCAGCCTCTTCGTTTTGGGCTTTATCCTCTTTCTCCACCCTAGACACAGGATTTACACTACAGCAGATTAGGGAAAGTGAGCCGCACTATATGACTGAACTAAATGCAGCTAGTTTCCATCTACAGCACTTTACCTTTCTGTATTGTTGGCCAATGTTTTTTCTTTTCCTGCTCCTGACATTTTCTTCTTCAGCTTAGAAAAACCACAAACACACAACAATTTATTTTATATACAAAAAGTTATTGTATTGGTGCAACATTATGCTGAGAAAAACTCATTTTTCAATTTCATCTTTATCATGATTTACCCGAGTAAAACATTTCATAAGAGTTCTGATGAACTTCCGACATCTGCCTGAGGTCTTTGGGGGATCAAGTTTCTTCTTTATTTGCTCCCTATTAGCAAAAAGAAACAACAGTTTATACCAGTGTTATATGTAAACAGTTTGGTGTAAACGTGTGCATTGTGTAATATTCAGAATCTGGTGTTGTATGTAGTATAAAGTATATATTGGTGCAATAAACAGTATGCATTGTTGCAATGTGAAATGTACATAGGAGTAAGAGTATTTCATATTTTATTAATAAACATGTACTGGGTCTAGAATGATATATGTCTGAGTAGATTAATTCTGTTGTTTTGATTTATATTCCTAATTGATCATTTCACCTTTACACTGATTTAATTATTGTGTTAACACAGCTGTATTATCAGTTTATGGATTGTTTCTTACTCTTCTGTAGTGCTGACAGTGTCCTCAACACATTCCGCTGGGCACACTTTATTATTCTGCTCATGAAAACACACAAATGTAATAATTAATACACATTTTACTGTCTAATAATCTAAATAATATATGTATTTTTGTCTTACCCGCTTAAAAATACGACACCAAGTTAAGCGAGGCATCGTGTATTAATTAAACTGTTTAAATGTATTAAACTACGTGGAGCTCTGCAGGTACAACACACTGAGTAATACACTGTAGTTACAGATGTGATAAACTGAACTCCTGAATTATGGAACAGCTGTCAAGAACTGTGTTACGTCATAGTAAGTCAGCGCCCGAGCAGCGCTAAGTGTCGCGCATGCGCGGTTTAACGTACCGTGAAGTCACATCAGGTACTGCATTTTGCTTCTGCGTTCATTTTTGTAAATACAGTAAATCATTCAAAATATCATTAAAACACATACCACAACGAACTTAAAGAGATTAGATGTGCACATATATACTCCCTTTTCACATAAATACAGTAAAATATGTGTTTGTATCCCATGCTATCAGTTGTGAGTACACAAGTTTATGAAAACGAGATTTTATATCTAGCTGGAATCCAAGAAAATGTAAGTAAGTAAAGAAGTTAATGTGCAGTAGCCGCAGAAATAGCCAGCGACAGCCACATGTTATTTTTTAGTAGTAGTACGCTTTGTTATTTCTTATTTATGACTAGACCATAAAATTGCATGAGCAAACTCAAGGTCATAATCACATTATATTGGAGGGACACGTCTAAATGTTTTAGAATGGTTGAAAAAGTGGAGCTGCAAGTAAAGTGTCTTACAGCTACAGGGTCCTGGGGATTTGTCCTCACCTCCTATCGGTAACTGTAAAGAATTTGACATGCTCTTTCTGTGTCCTTGTAAATTTACTTCAGGTGCTCTAGTTTCTTCCTACCACTGAAGCTGTAGAACCTGCATGTGCTTATTTCTGTACACCCTTCCTAATTATGATTTTAGGTAAGGCATCAGTTTGGGAAAGGCCCTTTACTGACCCTTCCTATGCCCACAGTGAGGTCTGGAACTACATGATTTAAGGAGTTTGGTGGGGAGCAACTTCAGCAGCCTGCACAGAGCACAGAACCTCAACCTTACTGAACACTTCTGGGAAAAATTTTAAAATTAATTGCGAGCCAGTGCTTTATATCCAGCATCAGCACCTGACTTTACAAACTTAATAGACACAAATTCCCACAAACACACCTCAAAATGGACGCTCTTGTATGTTCATGAGAGTGGGGCTAAATATATATGAATGGCCATGGTTTTGGGAAAGGATGGTCTGGTCTCTAAATACTTTATGCTAAACACTGAAGTTATTTTGGGACAAGGCTTTTTGATCCAGATTATATCACATTTACACTTTATTGTCACATTTTTGTTCTACAGAGGACATACACTTTTTCACTCAATAGGATATAATAAAAACAATTCAAAATGCTGATCATATCTATTGTGCATGAACCCTCAAGGCAGTGGTATTTGAACGAGCTGTTACCAGCAGTTTTGTGTCAAAAACAATTACAGTAAACTATAAAATAAAAATGTTCTAAAATCCATATTTTCACACAATACCTCCCAGTTATGTAACACAGTACATGGTACATAGACTTGATCATTTAGTATTTTGCTCAGTCATAAATCATGGCATGCCATTTGTGTCACTGTAAATAAATGCAAAAATGAGCTGCATAATGAAAAAAGGACAATATAAAGAATAAAATTTCTGTGAAAAGCTAAAATTTCTCAGAATGGTAGGAATGAAACTTGACAGCCACTTTATTAGAAACACCTGCACATCTCCACATTGATGTATTTATCCAATTAACCCATCATGTGGCAGCAGCACAGTACATAAAACTCAAACAGACAAAGTTAAAAAGCTTTAGTTCTTATCAAACTCAGAATAAAGAAACAACATGACCAGGGTGACTTTAAAAGTGGTGTGATTGTTGGTCTCAGAAGGGCTGGAAAGTGCATCAGTACATGCTGATGATCTAGAAATTCTATACACAACAGACTTTACAGAATGGTCCATGTGGGAAAACAGAAGGTCATCCAGTGAGTGGCAGTTCTGCAGAAAGGAACGTCTTGTTAATAAATAAGGTCAAAAGTGATGGAGCTGACAGGAAGGCTATGGTACATCAACTATTTTCACAACCACAATGAACAGAATGCACAACACATCAAACCTTGATTCTCCTCATCAAACCTTGAGAGTAACCAGTGAGAGTAAGTTATCTATTATCTATGCGCATCAATAACCACTGGTTCTTGTTATGGAGATGTTAATTATACATTTGTAACATTTGATTTCATACATCACTGATTTCACATATTTACTCTTCAGTTCTATGAACCACCTTTTGTTTCTTCAGTGACACAACCACATGTTAATTTGTGGCCATTTTTACAACTGGAAGTTTTTAGTCAAAAGGAAGCAAGTTAAGTCATTTTAAGAGTTCATAATCTCTGTAACTCAGACTGTTTGGTCATTGGTGGAGCTTCTTAAGGCATTTCTTTGGACGACATTCAACATCTCAGAAGGATTAGCTTTCCAGTGGAGCACGTAGGGGAATGCAGCCATCCATTTCCAAAGATTCAGGCCAACCCTCATATTTATTACTGCTTTTGATGTTCTTCATCCGCTGAAGGGGAAAAAATAAAATGAGAGCTAAAGTTAGAAACACGTTTATGAAAAAATGGGGGCTTTACCTTGAACATGTCAACCTTAAAAACAAATTACTTATAAAATGAAACAGCTGTTTGTTCTTTATATCTCTATTTATTCCTAGTTGACACTTTTGGGATGCAGCTATTAGCAACTATTGCTTAGCAAGTAGTTATTAGATCATTTGTACTCAGAAAATAACAAGTGCCCTTATTAGTCAGTAATTTTTTGTATTGTTTTATGTCCTGCACTACATGACTACAGTTATTAAAACACATAGACAAAATTTGGGCAAACACCCCCATTTTATCAAGTCAAGAGTGTAGAATCAGTTTAAATAATTTAATGCATTACATTTGCAAAGCTTATTGTTTAAATCATTTTTACTGGAACCAGCATTAAAAAGCCAAAAACAGCATACAGATGCTTAAACAAATATTACTGCAATTTCCTTCGGGGTCAATAAAGTGTTATCTTATCTTATCTTATTACAGGAAGATATTGTGTAGATGACCACTCAAACTGCTGGTTATAAGATATAATAATAAATATAATAAAATAATATTGTTCTATGTTCTATAATATTATAATTTAAGGTAAATTTTCCTACCTGCTCAAATGGGCTTTTGTTTTCTATTCCTTTGGCTCCCACAAACACCCAGCTGTCTCTGAATGCAAGTTCTTTTATTGCTGTGCTGCCCAGTTCTTCAAACAGTCGCCTTGTTTCGTCATTCATCCTGCATGTCACAGTCAATTAGCCATAAATTCCAAGACAATAAATTATATGGACAAATGTACATGGACATTCTATTTCAAAAACAAGGGCATATGAAATTACCACTGTTATAACAGGCTTTGGGGCACTCGAGTTGCCACGCTAGCCCACCGCGATCTGGAGTTTGAGTCTCAGGGGTGCTATCGGCCAGAAGGACATCTATACAGATATGATTGCCTATGTCTGATGGGAGGTGGGATGGCTGAACAGCCTAACTATTGGTAGGTGCAAGTTTCCAACCAGTGACAGCCTCTTCATTTACAGAAAACCATGTTACTCCCGGTCTTGTTCCTTCACTGGTGCCGATGCCTTGACCAGACAGTAGGGACTGCTGTTGCAGCGGCAAGAAGGTAACCCTCCATTAGGCTTGTCTATTGAGTACCCAGCTACTACTGTGGAACCACCAGCTGATTAGTATATTAAACTGCTGTGCCACCCAAGTACCGGCCAAATCATGTCCTTATGGACTTTCCTTTGACCTGAATAAAAAGAAGGGGTGTCTACATACTTTTGTGCATACACTTTATCATGAAGGCCATTACAAGACCAGTTAATTAAACGTTTAAAATGTGTGCAGTAGATTCATACTTAGTGGCCGGATCATCATATGATGCCACAAACACCAGAGTTCCTTCATGAAGAGGTCGCAGAAACTTGAGCAGATTATTCACATCTGTGAAGAAGAGTAAAGATGCTCATATCAGGTTTTAGGTTTTCACTGATTATGAATAACATAGAATGACATACAATAGATGCTTAGATGCTGTATTATGGAGAAAAAAACTGACCTCCTTCCCACATGTCAAAAAATTTTGTTTCTAAAACCTCTCCACTAACACCTAAAAAGAAAACAATGTTAATATCATACACAATAAATGTTATTTAGTTTAACCACAATAACAATTTGATTTTATATTATCAAACTTTCATGCCACTGCAGAAACCAATCAAACAAAAACAATCAAAACAGCTCAACCACCAATATAACACATGCTTTCTCTAAAATCAACACAAATGCCACTTTTAATGCCTACTGCAGTCTCAGAATGATTCAATCCCCTGCATAGGATCCCTCATGTCAGCACACACTGGCAAACCTACTTTGCAATGGGTCTTTAATTGGGTGTATAATTTGGAGTGCAACTGTAGTCATGTACAAAATGTAAAAATTACCATTTACTAAAGCGACATTCAATCCTCGGCCAACATTGTTCTTGATGCTGCTCATGAGCCTGAAAAAACAAGATGACTTATGTGAATTTACTGTAGCATACTAGTTTTTAACAATGTTAAGAAACATCAAGGTTAGACAGTAAGATAGCTGCTCAGAATATGTATTTAGTATAGAGAATTTAAGTACAGTGGTACCTTGTAACTCAACATCCCCTAAACTCAAAATCTTTGAAACTCAATGCCACCTCATCGAGAAATTTGTACCCTTAAACTCAGCATGTGTGCGACTGCTGCTTTGCTCAGTGCTTGGCTTGAGCGGTGCGGTAAAACGTCATGCAAACATAAGACGAATCTGCATGTGTGGAATAACCGTAAAATTCACTCTGAAAGCTCCACATGTATGTGTTCAGATGGATTTTTCTCCCGTTTCACTTTAAAACTTGTGTTACAGCTCAGGGTTCTGAGAAATTGTGAGAATCTGGTTTTCCGAGAGTCTAAAACAGCTGGATTTTTCTCCTGTTTCTTTTTTTAAACTTGTGTTATAGCTCGGGGTTCTGAGAAATTGTGAGAATCAGCTTTTCCAGTCTGAAACGCTTATCATTTAAAAAAAATAATGCAATGTATTAAAAGAATGACATAGAAACACTAAACCTCTCTTAATTATTACTGCTTATTTGTTCTTTCCACTAATTAAGAAGATTAAGAAAACAATAAATAAGTAAAGGTAAAGTGCAGGTATTGTGTTTTTGATTGATTTTTAACTGTTTTTAATTGTATTTCAGTGTTTTTATATTATATTTGTGTTATTTTCAGTGTATTAGTGTTAAAACCCCATTATTTTACATTAGCCTAAAATATACGCAGTTTCACGGGACCATGGAACGCATTAACAGGTTTCCCAAACATCCTTATGAGAAAAAATACCTTCAAACTCAATGCCTTTTAAACTCAACGCCACTCCCAAAACCAATTGACGTTTAGTTTCAAGGTACCACTGTATTTGTATTTAGTCCAAGGTGTATTTTAGAAGACAGTGACACCTTATGTCACTGCTTGTTGTTTTTAGACAGCTTAGATTAGAAATGTTAATGATGGTTATCTGAATTTGACAAAAAAGTCATTGTTTGATTAATGCTTTCGGTTAGACAGGTCCTTTAAAGTTGAAAAGTGATGTTTTATTTGATCTCACATCTCCACACACACACACAATGCACTACAGAGAGTTCAGACTGCTGATATGTAACACACCCTTTCCCTCCCTTAGTATGCATGCACCAGTTCTGTTTACAAACTCATTCAAAGAGTACAGAAGTTCTAATTAGAAAAAAAACCCCTCCTTACTCACTTATATTATTTAACTAACAGACAAAGAAACTATTACTCATTAAAATCACAAATTAAATAATGGACAAAGAAAATAATCCTCTTAAAAAATCTACAATAATGTTATCAGGAAAAGCTTTAATATAATGACTACATCTTTAGTGCAGCAGTAGCTCAGCGGTTTGGACTAGTACATATAAGGTGGACCCTAAACAAGGCCCTTAAATCTCAATTGATCTAACTGTATTCAGTCACAAATGGAAGTTGCTTTAGATAAATGTTTACTCTTTGATTAGCATGTTTTTCAGCATGTCTAATAGACTATTTGGTACAGATTGTATAAACTTTATGTTCTGAATACTGAACTGGATCTACTCATGGTGTTTATGTTCATCTTACTGTTCTACATTACTGCCATGTCTACTCTGTTACATTGCTGTTTTTAATGCAAGAAGACTTACTAAGCTTATTGGTTAACGCTTAATCATTGACTAATGGCCATCGGCTATCTAATAAAAAAAATCTGCATCCCTAATAGAGATAGCAGAAATTAGAAAGATGAAGAACATACTTTAAAAGGAAAAAGATAAAAATATAAATAGATTTACATTATATCCTCCAGACAGATCTTAGGACCGATAACATTTGCAGCTCCTGAAACCAAGCGGAATGCAAGATGCTTGGGAGGACATGGGGCTGAAAGGCCACACTTGTACTTGCGTAGTCTTGGTTCTAAAAAAAAAAAAAGGTAATTTAGAGTGTAATTTAACATCAAATGTAGCCATGAAAATAAAGAGTTTAAGGTCTTCATGTTCCTACCTTCAGTGATATCCTCTTTTCCACCTGTGGATAAGAAAATGGCACAAATAATAAGTAAAAAAACAAGATAGAGTAAAACATATCTAAATAAGTGAGATAAAAGCTGAAAGAGAAAACTTTGAAACAGAAAATGAGTATGAATTTAAGTAAGATATCTTACTGTTAAAAAGACACATACCTATGAAGGAAGTGGGTGCTAAAATATCACCTAGAGCTGCAACTAAAAAAAAAACAACTCAAAACTTTTCTGCAGAGCTAGATTTTGCTTATAATGAGATCTTTAGTGATAAATGATGCAGCAAATAAGCAAACAAACTAAATCATGTAGTTTTCAAAGAAGCAGGAATTTTTTTGTTAATAATTATTTAAACCCTACATAATATTGCTGATCTTCTGTATGACCAAAAGTGGGATTCAAAGATTAAACCACTGGGAACTCAATAACAACTCTTCATTTGCATCAGCTGTGACATGTTATATAAACACCACCCAGAGATTTAATAGTTCAAGGTGTGTTGCAACCATAGTGACAACTAATGACCTGTAACAAAATAGCTCATTTCATTGCACCAAAAGAGGAATGGGTATAAGAAGATTTCAAAGACCTTGAAAACTAAAATATCGTACGAAAGTTCCAAAATTTCATCCAGAAGCCTTAGCAATCTCATCCCTGTGTTACTGCAAAAGACTTACAGGATGACCTGATAAAGGCTGGGTAAAGTGTACTAGTGGCAACCATAAGAACACCATAAACAACTGAGGACTGTATGGCCAGACTATAAGAGACACGCTACTCTTGACCAGAAAGCACAGAAAGAAACTGAGCCTTAGTAATCCCAAGCACACCTCCAAATTAAATAAAGCATGGTTAAAATAATCATCCCCGGATTATCCTGGAGTAGTCTTCATATTAAAATTCCATAGATGGATAGACAAATGGACGGACGGACGGACGGACGGACGGACGGACGGACGGACGGACAGACAGACAGACAGACAGACAGACAGACAGACAGACAGACAGACATCAATGGAATACAAATATTCTTTGTAGTATTAAAAGAATGCAGTCACACAACAAAAGGTTGTTTGAAGCCGGTCAGGATGGGCAAATATTCCACAAGTGAAATAAGACTAAAGCAAACTTAGCATTCTCTGCACTTTGTGTGAGGAGAAAACAAGTTTGGATCCTCGCCCAGGCAAGGCTGTCACAGTTCCAGTTCTTTGGAACTGTTCATTACTGTACTAATCGTAAATACGGGTTTTTTAGGTGAAAAGGCCATTACCTGGCTTTTGAAGGGCAACACATTTACCACTTACCACTTATTCGAATTGTGTTTTTTTGTCGTTTATATATATATTAGGGCTGTCGAAGTTAACGCGATAATAACGCATTAACGCAATCTCAATTTAACGCGATTAAGATAAATAGTGCCATTAACGCAAATTCTAGTTCATGTTGAGACTTGACTGGTAAAACAAACGTTTTAATGTCGGACATGTCACCGTTTTTCATTTGCGGTTTGTTAACATAATGTAAAAGAGCGTCGTAGCATCTGCACTTGCATAATAAAGAAATAAATACACGCTATATTCACAAGTTGTCGGGAGCAGAACACTTTATTAACTTATTCTGTTACGGTAAAGAATACCGGACAGCTGAGTCAAGCACGTTGTCCATGAACTATGGAAGCCCCAAAGGGTCAAAACACACTCACTTCGTGTAGAAACGTCCATCAAACCATTGGATAGTATTACTGCCTAGTATGTGAGTGAATAAAACTCCCTTACAGTTTTCTCTTGTCCCAGCAGTTTTTAACATAAGTACATTTAGCATAAAATGTGTTCACCATTTTAATTGTAACATTTCACTTAAAAATCCTTGTTTTCTATAACATTTACACAGATTTTTTTTAATGCGATTAATCGCGATTAACTATATGAAATTCTGAGATTAATCGCGATTAAAAAATTTAATCGTTTGACAGCCCTAATATATATATATATACAGTGTATCACAAAAGTGAGTACACCCCTCACATTTCTGCAAATATTTCATTATATCTTTTCATGGGACAACACTATAGACATGAAACTTGTATATAACTTAGAGTAGTCAGTGTACAACTTGTATAGCAGTGTAGATTTACTGTCTTCTGAAAATAACTCAACACACAGCCATTAATGTCTAAATAGCTGGCAACATAAGTGAGTACACCCCACAGTGAACATGTCCAAATTGTGCCCAAATGTGTCATTGTCCCTCCCTGGTGTCATGTGTCAAGGTCCCAGGTGTAAATGGGGAGCAGGGCTGTTAAATTTGGTGTTTTGGGTACAATTCTCTCATACTGGCCACTGGATATTCAACATGGCACCTCATGGCAAAGAACTCTCTGAGGATGTGAGAAATAGAATTGTTGCTCTCCACAAAGATGGCCTGGGCTATAAGAAGATTGCTAACACCCTGAAACTGAGCTACAGCATGGTGGCCAAGGTCATACAGCGGTTTTCCAGGACAGGTTCCACTCGGAACAGGCTTCGCCAGGGTCGACCAAAGAAGTTGAGTCCACGTTTTCGGCGTCATATCCAGAGGTTGGCTTTAAAAAATAGGCACATAGGTGCTGCCAGCATTGCTGCAGAGGTTGAAGACGTGGGAGGTCAGCCTGTCAGTGCTCAGACCATACGCAGCACACTGCATCAACTCGGTCTGCATGGTCGTCATCCCAGAAGGAAGCTGACGCACAAGAAAGCCCGCAAACAGTTTGCTGAAGACAAGCAGTCCAAGAACATGGATTACTGGAATGCCCTGTGGTCTGACGAGACCAAGATAAACTTGTTTGGCTCAGATGGTGTCCAGCATGTGTGGCGGCGCCCTGGTGAGAAGTACCAAGACAACTGTATCTTGCCTACAGTCAAGCATGGTGGTGGTAGCATCATGGTCTTGGGCTGCATGAGTGTTGCTGGCACTGGGGAGCTGCAGTTCATTGAGGGAAACATGAATTCCAACATGTACTGTGACATTCTGAAACAGAGCATGATCCCCTCCCTTCGAAAACTGGGCCTCATGGCAGTTTTCCAACAGGATAACGACCCCAAACACAACCTCCAAGATGACAACTGCCTTGCTGAGGAAGCTGAAGGTAAAGGTGATGGACTAAACCCAAATGAGCACCTGTGGCGCATCCTCAAGTGGAAGGTGGAGGAGTTCAACGTGTCTAACATCCACCAGCTCCGTGATGTCATCATGGAGGAGTGGAAGAGGATTCCAGTAGCAACCTGTGCAGCTCTGGTGAATTCCATGCCCAGGAGGGTTAAGGCAGTGCTGGATAATAATGGTGGTCACACAAAATATTGACACTTTGGGCACAATTTGGACATGTTCACTGTGGGGTGTACTCACTTATGTTGCCAGCCATTTAGACATTAATGGCTGTGTGTTGAGTTATTTTCAGAAGACAGTAAATCTACACTGCTATACAAGTTGTACACTGACTACTCTAAGTTATATCCAAGTTTTATTTCTATAGTGTTGTCCCATGAAAAGATATAATAAAATATTTGCAGAAATGTGAGGGGTGTACTCACTTTTGTGATACACTGTATATATAGCTACAGCATGGTGGCCAAGGTCATACAGCGGTTTTCCAGGACAGGTTCCACTCGGAACAGGCTTCGCCAGGGTCGACCAAAGAAGTTGAGTCCACGTGTTCGGCGTCATATCCAGAGGTTGGCTTTAAAAAATAGACACATGAGTGCTGCCAGCATTGCTGCAGAGGTTGAAGACATGGGAGGTCAGCCTGTCAGTGCTCAGACCATACGCCGCACACTGCATCAACTCGGTCTGCATGGTCGTCATCCCAGAAGGAAGCTGACGCACAAGAAAGGCAGCAAACAATTTGCTGAAGACAAGCAGTCCAAGAACATGGATTACTGGAATGCCCTGTGGTCTGACGAGACCAAGATAAACTTGTTTGGCTCAGATGGTGTCCAGCATGTGTGGCGGCGCCCTGGTGAGAAGTACCAAGACAGCTGTATCTTGCCTACAGTCAAGCATGGTGGTGGTAGCATCATGGTCTTGGGCTGCATGAGTGTTGCTGGCACTGGGGAGCTGCAGTTCATTGAGGGAAACATGAATTCCAACATGTACTGTGACATTCTGAAACAGAGCATGATCCCCTCCCTTCGAAAACTGGGCCTCATGGCAGTTTTCCAACAGGATAACGACCCCAAACACAACCTCCAAGATGACAACTGCCTTGCTGAGGAAGCTGAAGGTAAAGGTGATGGACTAAACCCAATTGAGCACCTGTGGCGCATCCTCAAGTGGAAGGTGGAGGAGTTCAAGGTGTCTAACATCCACCAGCTCCGTGATGTCATCATGGAGGAGTGGAAGAGGATTCCAGTAGCAACCTGTGCAGCTCTGGTGAATTCCATGCCCAGGAGGGTTAAGGCAGTGCTGGATAATAATGGTGGTCACACAAAATATTGACACTTTGGGCACAATTTGGACATGTTCACTGTGGGGTGTACTCACTTATGTTGCCAGCTATTTAGACATTAATGGCTGTGTGTTGAGTTATTTTAAGAAGACAGTAAATCTACACTGCTATACAAGTTGTACACTGACTACTCTAAGTTATATCCAAGTTTTATTTCTATAGTGTTGTCCCATGAAAAGATATAATGAAATATTTGCAGAAATGTGAGGGGTGTACTCACTTTTGTGATACACTGTATATATATATATATATATATATATATATATATATATGCTTGCACAATGCTTACCAGTAAACAGCATGTTCAACACAGAGCTTCCATCTCCTCCAATAACAGAACTTGCAAGAAGCCAAGTCAAACCCACAAGGAGTACAACAGCAACAACACGCAGTGGTCCTACAAGGTTTTAGAGAAGGACAGCACAAACGAGAATACACTTAATACAGAAACTCTGTTTTATTATTTGAATTACATTAAAATTGTTTTAAATATAAAAAACAAATCGCATTTGTCATTTTTAATGAAACCACAACTAACTGACTGAAATTGTTATCCATGTTGATGAGCAGTATTTTTACAGCATTTACAGCTCCTTACATGATGAATGGTCCATTATGTGCTCAGTTGATTGGTTCCACCGAGCAACCATACAACCATCAAACATTGTAACCATAACTTCAACAGGTAGAATGTTGGTTTTAGTATTTTCTTTACTCTTTGATCTCTTTTGTTTACTCTTTTGTTTAACCTTTTAAATTTTGCAGACGTACATACGGCACCGCCTGCATTTGTTGTTAAAAAAAACTTTTGTCGTTAGTGGAATGTTAATTTAACATCTATGTTAACATTAGTTTCAGTATAAAGTTGTGGAGGGACCTAGCTAATACTATGCTATGTGAGCAATGCTATACAGGCAATTCTAGTCGCTAAAATGTATCAATAGGTCAGAATAAAGACCCTTTATTTGCATTAATTTACATTTACACGTAAATAAACCATTAGGAGTTAGCAATAGCGATCTGTCTAACAAGCTCAGTGACACTAGTGCTCAAGTTGGGTGACAAAAAGACAAAAGCTCACTGAAAATCAAGTAGTTAATAAATAAAGTAAAGTCAGTACAAGACACACTCACAATAAAAAAAGATGAACACTAACAGACTAGCATTCTCTAGAAGCCACAATATATAAGACCTAAAATGCACTCACTAAAACACTGGCTCAAACAAGTACTTGCTAAAAAACCAGCAGTTATTTAAACACTAACACAAACTTAAAGACTAGCAGTAAACTGGTGCACAAATTATATTAATGCTCACAAATAAAAAAGTGCTTTTTATAAGATATAAATACTACCACACACTATAAAATGACCAGCACTCACTAAATGATTAGCACTACCAGACATAAGGCGGGTCTGTTTTGCATAAAAGCCCAATGCAGTGTGGTACTATAAATTTACATCCCATAAATCACCCATGATACTTTCTGAAACAGGCACCACCCAAAATGAATTCTGTAAATTTGTATTAATATTAGATACCTGCTTGTAAAATGTCTATTTAAAATTTTCTTCTAATTACCGTGGCCTTCAGAAAAGCTTAGAACATTGAAATGGAAACATCCTTACTACTTCCCCTCTGAGCATTTTAGTATACACTGATCAGCCATAACATTACAACATAACCTTGTTTCTCACTGTCTATTTTATCAGCTCCACTTACCATATCGGAGCACTTTGTAGCTACAATTACTGACTGCAGTCCATCGGTTTCTCTGCATGCTTTTTTAGCCCCCTTTCATGCTGTTCTTCAATGGCCAGGAACCCCAGAGGGCCACTACAGAGCAGGTATTATTTGGGTGGTGAATCATTCTCAGCACTGCAGTGACACTGACATGGTGGTGGTGTGTTAGTGTGTGTTGTGCTGGTATGAGTGGATCAGACACAGCAGCGCTGATGGAGTTTTTAAACACCTCACTGAGAATAGTCCACCAACCAAAAACATCTAGCAAACAGTGCCCTGTGGGCAGCATCTTGTGACCACTGATGAAGGTCTAGAAGACCAACTCAAACAGCAGCAATAGATGAGCGATCATCTCTAACTTTACATCTACAAGGTGAACCAACTAGGTAGTCAGTGTCACTTTAGTGCTGAGAATGAATCACCACCTAAACAATACCTACTCTGTGGTGGTCCTGTTGAAGAACAGGGTGAAAGCAGGCTAAAAAGGTATGTAGAGAAATAGATGGACTACAGTCAGCAACTGTAGAACTACAAAGTGCTTCTATATAGTAAGTGGAGCTGATAAAAGGAACAGCGAGTGTAGAAACAAGGCGGTGGTTTTAATGTTGTGGCTGATCAGTGTATAACAGCAGGTAAAGAATAGGTAAAAGTTTTTTGATAGCATTGCCATCAGACAGTCACTGTCTGTTTATGCTGTTTGTTTAAGCCTTTGTGTGAGAGTGTGTGCACAGGTGCACAAATAATTTGAATTTCCTGCTTCACACTTTCACATTAAGCTGGCAGCCCCCATCTGTGCCTGCTTCATGGTTAATTTATAAATGAATTATAAATTAAAAATTTCTAGATTTAGAAATGAATGCTCGCACTCTGGTTCGGTGGAGTTCTAGAGTCTTAGTTATAGGCTCTGGAACCAAATACTTTTTTAGGGACTTTTTTCACAGTTTTTTTGGAATTACTTTGATCAGAGAGTAATGTCCTTGTAATAACTTTAAGGTGGTTTGACTATGATGTAGGCTTTAAAGTTAATTACATTTAGAATAAACTTGCCTATCAGTCAAATTTGAACTGGTTAATTGAGATACCAAGAGGACAGCTTTCTTACAATGTAAAATGCATGTTGGATACATCAAATAAATACTTTTATGTTTAATAATATGTGCTTTACCTGAGCTTTTGAGTAAAAATATTTTGCTTTTATGATTTAAACTAATTCAGTACAACAGGTCTACTTTACTGAGTAGTATGTGACTGGTGATTGTGGTAGTTCTGCAAGCTGCTCAGAAACCATGTTCCTAAAAAAAAGGGTAAAATTTGGGTTCGTCAAGAGGCACATATTTCTGGTTAATTTTAGCACTAACTGTAGTACTGAATCGTTTTGACAGTATAATACAAATAAATTGTTAAGAGATCAATACACTTGGCTATTACAGTGCCTAACATGATGTTTGATAGATTAAAAATAATAATCCAGGGTAGAGTTTGATTATTTGTGCTTGGGCCTTTGGTTCCAGTCAAGCATTCAAACGCTACTCTTTGCTATTACTAACCCTAACCCTAGATTCAATACAAATTGTTAGCCGAATTTGGTGTGGAAGAACCTGCCTGACCTGGACAAAGGCCTGACCTTATATTTGTCCAACTACTTTAGAATGAATTGGAACATATTACAAGCAGACTGGATTGACTAACATCAGTGCTAAACCGAGGTTAATCCCTGCAACAAAGTGTTGACCATATATTGTGATTAAGTTTACAGTCCAGTGCTTCTCAATCCTGGTTCAGTAATATCCCTGCCCTGACTGGTTCTCCATGAAGCTGTCTGATGTGGTTGCACTGGGTGTGTAAGAGAGGGGTAAATATTAGAACATCAGGGCAGGTGTAATAAAAGACCAGGCTTTGTAAACACTTCTGATCTGAAGAATTAAAGTAGGCAGCAGAAATACAGATTATATTTTTTTTGGTTCAAATACGGTGTACACAACAATAAATACACACACACACACACACACACACACACACACACACACACACACACACACACACACCTGTTAGTCTCATGGTTGATGCGCTGCAAAAGCTGAACACAAAATGGTCACTTTGATGTGTCTTCTGTTTGAAAGAAGAAAACAGAAATTACATACAGAATACAAAATACATACACTAGCATGTGTTTCTAGACATAGTAATACATGTGTTTACCCGTCCTAAGAGGTGCCCGAGGCACCAAATAACAAAAGCTCTTTGTTATTGTATAAAGGAACTTAAAGTATTTTCACTTCAGTGTTTTATTTCACACTTGACTACATTTAAAAACAAATCCTGTGCACATCACTCATCTAATCATATATATTTAGTGTTAAACAGCTTCTATCAAAATGCATCATTAAATTCTGTTCATGTTATTTATTTGAAGTTTACGTGTAATGAGGAAAGATTAGTGATTACACTAATCACATTTTGACATCATTATGGGAAAAACAGAAATAATGTAATTCTGATTGTAAAACTAATTAAAAATTTAGATTTACATTTACAAAAATTAGCTTTTATACTTTTACACCTCTGATTTGTGCGCTCTTACACACAGCCAAGGACAAACAGAATAATGATTACCGAGTACAGGGACAAACTGGCCTTAAGTACCTGTTTTAAGTGTGTGGAACGCTTAGAGAGAGTAAAATGGTGAACAAATATGATATATATACTCTTCTGGAAAACACTGTCCAAGACAAAACCAGCAAAACTAGAGACTTAAAACAGGGATCACTGGTCAGACCCAACCCCACCAGTCAGACCCAACCCCATTAAACACCCCCGGAAAAACTGGAATGTTAATAGCAAGCTCTAAGTAAAACACTTATACAGGGAACTTAATTATGCCATGTCAAATATTTAGTAGGCCATTTTGTTTTCAAAGTGTAACATTTCGCAATGTGTGCCTTTCTTGTGAATAATAACTTGTAGTTCCTAGAACAACCTGTACATGTTTTGACAAGTTTGGTGTGAAGGAATTCTAGTGGTCCACACAGAACCCTGATGTTAACGCTGTTGAACAGAACAACTTAGATAGACTGGAGCGCTGATTGCTGACCATTCCTTCTTACAGATGCTATTGTGACAAAAAGAGCACATATTTCCAGACAGATTACAGCATTTTGTGAAAAGCCTTCACAGAAGAATGGCTGCTGTGATATATGCAAAGAGGCCAACTCCACATTGCTCCACATGCCCATGGTATTGCAAAGAGATGTCCAATAAACTTATTGTGTAGTGTCCACATATTTTTGGCTTTATAGTGTATTTTATTTACATTATTAATCTGTTTGTATTCAAATGTGTGTGTGTGTGTGTATTTACATTATATGGACAAAATTATGAAGTGACATCCCTTTGAATTTTTTAATTTCAGCCACAACAACTAACAGGTAGGGAAGGTTCTTTCCTGTTCCAGCATTACTGTGGCCCTGTGCACAAAGCAAGGTCTAAAGTGACATGGTTTAAAGAAACTCCAGAGTCCTGATCTTGGTCCTACTGAACAGCTTTGGAATAAAGCGGAGCATCAACGTCTTGTTAGAAGCCTTCTCAGAGAGTGGCTGTTGTTCTAGCTGAAAAGATCAATTCATTCTATTTATAGTGTAGTTCAACCATTTGTTTTTGAAATGGGATGTCCAACAAGTTCAGGGTCAGGTGTTCAAATACTTGACCATATAGTGTTAGAGTGTGTGTGTGTGTGTGTGTGTGTGTGTGTGTGTGTGTGTGTGTGTGTGTGTGTGTGTGTGTGTGTGTGTGTGTGTGTGTGTGTGTGTGTGTGTGTGTGTGTATTAGTGCATATAAATATATGTCCTCACCCTTCTTTAAGTTTGAAATAATTCTGAAGAATTGTTCCTGAAATGATTCATGACCTAGTAGGGTATATGGTTTCTGATAATATCAATCAAATCTGTGTTTCAGATGTAACACAATTCCGTGTTTAAAAGCCAGAGGAATCTAAACAAACCAGCTGCTCCAGCTGCTCCAGCAGGTAAAACCAAAAAAGTGAAGAAGAAAAAAAAATCTAATACATTACAAAATGCTATGTGGTGTGATCATATCATATTTCTAATAAGGAGATGGGTTGGCAATAAAATGTGTTATTTGTACAAATTATATTCTTTATTAGAGAGTGGGGTGAGGTGGAATGTTGGTGGGACCATGTTTCATAAACACAAATAACTTAAGTTTGTACAAAAGTCTCCAAAACTTTGTGGTAACACGTTTGTAATGTTAAACAAAAGTACAGTTTTAAGTAGCAAGGTAGAAGCATTAATACTTTTAAGTAGTACGCAAATAAGCCGTTTACATGAAGATTTACTAAACATAAATTTGATAATAAAATTATGTGCTGATTAACATGCTTGTCAGAATTGTACTGCTTTTTACCTGAGCTACGAAATGTCACTGATTCCTAAACTGGTCTTAGCAGGTCTAAATTTTTGCTAGATGTAAAAACTAAGAAAGTACTTTATATGGGAACTGATTAAAATCCTCCAGCTGTGTTTATACTGTAAAAGTGAATCTGCATGACCGTGGATTTTGGAGCAGAGCGGCTGCCGTGGTTACAAGGCAACACCTAGAGACACAATATGCAATCTACACATCATACACACACTGCACACTCGGAGTCACATTATGCATAGATCAGTGAAACTGAATGCGTCCCGTTTCCACACCAAATGTATCTCGCTAAAAACAAAATCGCTTTAGCATTAGTTAAATGTCACTAGCAAGAAATGAAGTGTTACATTACCGTTGATGGAATGAATTAGCTGGTCAGGAAGTTTCCATGAAAGAAACTTAAGTGCATGCGGACAATTTTCTCAATGCAAAAGCAACAACAGACACAGCACACATGATCTAAACCTCTCCTAACGACTGTGCTACTGATTACACCATCCCACTCACACAGAGCAAATTTCTGATCATGAGCTAAATACACAATGTGCCCTATCAGGTACTGAGAAGGAAACAAATAAACACCAGAAATACAACATCGCGACTGAAATAGCCTGCCGTTAGTTCCGGTTTGAGTGGTAGAGAAACCACGTGACACAATCTGTCAGGGCTCCACATTACCGTCAGCGGTTCATCGCTTTTCTCTACACGGGCATTTTTACTAAGTGGTTTTCACAGAACTTTAGGTTAAAAGTCTCTAAAAAAGTAATTTAGCAAACCAATTATTCAATTACACTAGAATTCTGTCTTTTTCTCTTGATAACTTTATTAAATAGTTTCTTTCCAGCAAACATACATGAACACAACGTTGTATTTAGGTTCTGAATAAGTTAGTACCAACATTTCATGACATCCTCTTATTTACAACCTCGCAAATATCTTACATTTAGGTTGGTCACAACATTGTGTCTACTTCATTGGTTGTTGGCCACATTACCAACAAATTCAGTTCTGGCAACATGTCTTTATAAATTGTGCTGCTTCAGCTTGTGGCCACAAATTTAAATATTGCCAGTTAGCAAAAAACACTGGATTCTTTTTTTTTTTTTGAAGGATTTCGAAGTCAAAACACTTTTTAAAACTTATTTATTCATAATACAATAAGATTCCTTTATGATTATAAATAAATCCTCATTTAAAAAGTTATATGTTAGTGAGGGTCAATTTTAGGTAATAAAATGTGTTAATGCCTGCTTATTTTCTGCAACAGATTTTGCTGTAATCGATAATGTATAATAAAATAGTGCTAGATGAAACTAAACAAAAACACACTGTATAGTCCAAAAGTTAATTGTAATTGCGTCTACTAATTATTATTATTTAAAATGGCAAGTTCAATTAAATGTATTTACCTACATCATATGTGCAGGTATTCATGCAAATCAACAGCTTGTTTTAAAAAACACATTATATAGTGTTACAAATTCCATAAGTTTGCACACCCCTGATTAACCCCTGGGTGAGAACAAACTGTATTTTAGAAGGCACATTTATGTTTTAAAGTGAACCTATTATAAAAACGAAAAACAAAAATGTGCCGTGTGCAAACTTTTGGCACATATATTTTGTAATATGTTAAAATTTAAAATACAACAAATAAACAAAATTCAACAAATAAACAAAAATGTGCACTACAGTGTACAGAGTGATCTCATGCTCATTTCGTTTTTATCAGCTGCTTTATCCCAGTCAGGGCTGCAGCGGGTCCAGGAAACACTGCACTAATCCATTGCAGGGTTTCGGCCATATTCCCTCCTCAGACATAGCCACGTCTGTGTAGATGCCCAGTCAGCGGTTTGATACGTAGAAGTATTTCACTTGGAGCCTGCTATTGATGTTTCAACTAATTTCAAGGTTATTAAATGTCAAACCATGACTTTATAGGCCTCATGTTGAAACAAAAAAAAACAACTGTTTATACCGTTAGTCAGGAGTGGGGCTGAAACGCCTGAACTTAATAATTGTGTGGGGTGTAATCATACATTTGGCCATATAGTGTACGTACAAGTTATATGTGTGTATATATTTTAGTAGACCAATGGTTCCTAAACCCCTATTTACAATAGCCCAAAATTGTATTCATTAGGTTCAAAACCTTTTATTTTTATATTATGCCTTTGATAATACTACTACCACAACTAGTAATTACACAGAAGAGTGTTAATGACATTATAGCAACTTCCTACAGCGATAAATCAAAGTAGCTATACTGTTTTATAATGTTTTCACCTAGTAGAGTGTGCCCTACATATCTCACAGTAATAAAAAAGTGCACTAGATTGGAGTATGCAACACTAGGTACCCTATATAGTGCTCTAACATAGTGTGTACACAGAGGTTTGGGTGCAGACTCTTTTAGCCGATGGAAATCAGTTGATGTTGACTCCCAGCAATATGGCCTCCTTCAGAGCAGTGCTGTCGTTCTCTAATGTACTTAAACCTCGACTGGAAAACACGGTTAAGGTAAAACATTACTTATTACCACAACTTAAAAACAATACAATAGATTAATTCATTTGATAAACACGGTTTTTATATTTTCACGTCATCTCTCGCTGTCGCATGGCACATTGTCAAAAACGTGCGTTTTGTACAACAGTTAGCTTGTTTTTAATGGACATTTAAGCATGCATTGATTATAACAATGTTAAACACATTATTGAATGTTGTTTTATACTAAAAAAAAAAATCAAAACAATATTTGCACAATGCTAACCCGATCCATACTAGGAAGTTTCTTTCTACCTGTATTCCGACAAATCCCGGCTGTTGCAGGCCAAGTGTCAATCTGACCAATCAGAGCGCAGTATTTTGGTTAACCCTAGATTAGAAGGCGGGACATGTCAGAATATAGGTGGAAAACAAATGTTTTTTTTTTTTTACTAAAAATACCGTGTTAGAAATCTAATACGTACTAATAATGACATTAATTTAATGAATGTCTATTTTACAGTTTTTGGGAGCGACACACTCCGCTCAAAGGCACAAATCTACAGCCACAGTAAGTTTGAACTGTTTTTTGTAAGAGTTAAATGTTACACTGAGTATAAGAGTATTAAGTATTAAGTATTAAGAGTATAAGTGAACTATAATCGGTGTCATTAAAAACAGGGAGGTTCTGAGAGCTGACAAAAATAGGTGTGATCATTTAACTAGTTCAGTTTAGTTCAATGTCACTAAATTAACTCCACAGTTATGACCCAGCCACACCTGATTTTAGATAATTATTAAAAGATGAAAAAAGTCCCTGAAAACCTTTGAATAAGGCTCAGACTAATGTCCTTGTAGATGTATGCTAACATCACCTGCATACAACCATGGTTACTATAAATGTAATTACTACAAATTGCTTCTGTGGTATGTATTCCGTTAATAGACAAGGCATAGGTGGGCTGTCAAAATGAGGAAATTTGCAGGTTTGTTACAATCATTACCAGCATACTTACAAAGTACACTATATATCTGAAAGTATATGGACATCTGACCATGTTGGGCCTTGTATACCAAAATTTTGGGCATTATTATAAAGATGAAGCTTTTTGTAAAAGCTTTCCACAAGATTTTGATTGTGGATGTCTTGTTAACAATGTTCCAATTGATTTTGAAGGTGTTCAGTGGGGTTGTCAGGGTTCTGTGTAGCCCACTGAAATTCCTTCACACCAAAGGGCCTTTCCTAAACTGTTGCCACAAAGATGGAATAATATAATTTATTTTATATTATTCATTTTATACACCTGGTTGCAAAGGATGTGCTTGAACAATTGAAGTCACCAATTGGCTGTTTAGTGCATTATAGTTGGTGTTTTTAATTATTTTTATAAAAATGACAAATGTCAGTAATAGGGCTGTCGCGCTAACCGCAATTTTGAAATAACGCGGTATAGACCAGCCAACCGCAGGGCATGCCAAGCAACCGCCACACCGTGATATTCACGTTTTTTTTTTTTTTGTTGTTGTTGCAGGGTCCATCTTGTTTTTCGCTTACAATCGGGCATAATAAATGTTAAATAAATTCATAATGAAAAAGAGCTAAGTGCGTAATTTTCCTGCAAACTGTTCACATGCGTTGCTGCTGAGTGTCAGGCTTTGTGTTTTAAGATGGAAACACTAGACGGTTTTCCATCCACCAACTTTTTGCGAATTTTGAAAACTGCGCATTAAAACACCTGGATGGAAAAGCAAAAAATTCGAAAAACGACCCAAATATCGCAAAAAAAAGTTTTCACGCTTGAACGAGGTGGAAAAGTTAGAATATCGCATCGCCGAAATGCGAAAAAAGGGGATGGAAACGGGTTTTGCGAATAAACGATGACGTTTCAAGCTCTAAGTCACACACACACGCATATATATATATTTTAAAACTGAATCACTGTCAACGTGTGTAGTGTACCTGAAAAGGTGTGATGTTTTAATAACTGCTGCGTTATGTGCGCTGCTGAGAAAGCCAACACATACATCACGAATCAACAACTGGTCATCCACAAGTGCCTGCAAAACAATCAATGGCCATCCCTTCTATGTACATAGCCCCTGTACCCGACTGCTGGAGGGAGGATTGGAATGTGTGTACCATCCAGTGCAGCGTACACCTGTGGTATATGATGCGCTGTGTAATTACGCTGTGCTATTTCTTCTGCCTCCTGCGCATTTGGTAATACGACGTAATGTTTAATTGGTTTTGATGTTATTGCTTGGCATACAGCGTATACACTATGGTGAACTGTTGTTACGCTCACGCCGAACGTCTCGCCCACTACTACTTGTATAAGGCAATAGCAATCCTCTTTTCAGTTGGCACGGGTGGCCGGTGACTGTAAACTTTTGGCTCTACAGATGACCCGATCATAGCTCATCAAAGGCTGATTTTGACATTCTGAAATTCTTGATCCAAAGCTCGTTTGAAAAATGGTTCTGCACGATGTGCTCCCAAAATTGTTTAGTGCGTTTTACGTTCCCAGATGCGAGGTGAACGTTGCCGTGGCACGGAGATTTGAGCCCACATTAGACGGGCCATTGCTCGTTCTGCCCGACGTCTCTCACGTCATGTAAAGGTTTTTTCACATAACTGTAGTTGATGGAAACGCAACATTTTCCGCTTTTTTTTCTGCCGATATTTCATAAATGCGCATTACACTTGCGAAATGTTTGGATGGAAACGGTTAATGGCAACAGGAATTACAGGCAAGTTTATTAATGATCAAATTGAGTTCACACTCAATAAAATACTTGTAATTTAGACTATATTCAAACCTTAAAAAAGCCTTGGCGAACTAAAACACTTAATGACGGTTAATATGGCATTGCAGCCTGCAAATATTCTCTTGCTGGCTTGCTGAAATGATTTAAATGTATTTTTTCGTTGAATAAAAATGTATTGAAACGAATAATAACTTAAAATGTAGTATTATTTTATATATTATATTGTTATGTTAATTATACCTACTAAATAGATGGTTAATAGTGACGCGACAACCAGGCTAGATTTGCTTTGATCTGTAAAGTCGCATGCAGGATCAGTACACGTGTGAATTAGTGTAACATCGGTAATGCCGGGAACATCACTACCCCACTCAGATCCTCTCTAAACCACATCAGATGAACGTGTTGGTTCTTCTAGCGCGCATGATAACGCAGGTTTAAACTCTTACAGACTTTATTCTTTATTCTATTTTTTTTTACCATATTTTGATTAGATGTGTGTTTAAAATATTTAGCCTAAACACTTTTTTTTCGTTTCACAGTGTATATCTAGCCTAGGCTAGAAGCTTAATTTAAACCTTTTTTAATAGAGAAAAGACGCACATCCCTGCTCTGTTCTGTATTTAACAATAAACACACATTTGATTGGTCTTAAAGCTGTCTCATCTTTGTCATTATAAAGCAATAATATACCGAATCATAGCCTAACAATTAAGCTTGTTTATATAGCTCTAAAATCCAGATAAATTAAGTCATTTTCAAAAACAAAAAAAAAATGGCGATATTATCGCATACCGCGATATTAAGACAGGCTGAATATCGCAAGGGGAAATTCTTTCACCGCGACAGCCCTAGTCAGTAATTCTTTCTTAAAAACTTTGTCAATTTTAGTGCTTATGATTCTTCAGTTTTACCAGATGAATTGATCCTTTCTGGTCACTGCTGCTTTGGGCTTTGCATAGTTATAAATATAGTATCGTGAGCAGAATTGTCATGCTTCACAACAATATCACTCTTCTTTGTTTATTATTTGTATCAAATTAATGCAACATATAATGTACAGTCATTAATAATTCTGTTTTTCTATCCTTTCTTCCCTACATTAATTTCATCTATAAGAAGCCAATAGTAAGTATCACATAATTCATCATTTCTTTGCATATGACTGCCACTGAAAGCATGGTAGGTACTAATTTCATGCATAATGTTTGTCTTCAGCCTCCGCCAGCCAGATATGGTGGCAAACACACCGTTACACTGATTCCAGGGGATGGAATTGGCCCAGAGCTGCTGAACCATGTGAGGGAACTTTTCAGGTCAGTATTTGCCCCATCCTGATTGTTTTCTTTCTATTTTTGCACATCACACTAAATGGTTTCAGATTCCTTGTGCTGCATAAGTAAAAAAAAAAAAGGGAGCAAATACTTTTTCCACACAGACTAGTAGTAGTATGTTTTATTTAAATATTTGTAATACTTGTATTCCAGGTTCAGCTGTGTTCCTGTGGACTTTGAGGTCGTAAACGTCAACTCTTCCCTGACAACTGAGGATGATATCAACAATGCTATCATGGCCATTCATCGTAATGGAGTTGCTCTTAAGGGTAAGACTTGTGCCAGTGCAACACTGTGTTAATTACAAATTAGATTTTTAACAGTCTTATCAAAATAGATGCTGGCACAGCTGGTTGCCTGGGTGCTGCACAGCTCCAGAGATTTTGGAGTTTAATCCTTTACCTCTGGTCACTGCCTGAGGACTTTGTTTCACACAAGTACTCTGGTTTCGCTTTACTGGTTGCTCTAGATTGCCCCTACATGTAAGTAAGTGAAGCCCTTGAATCCCACCTTGCACCCAGTTTTTCCTTTTGCCATCTGATCAAGTTGAAATGGTTTTTGTTACTCTTTGGACAAGTAGGTCATATAAAAGTGAAATCAGTCCCTCTTAATATGTTGGCAAAATAATTGGTTAGTATTCTGAATGATCAATACTTGGCTGGCTGTTTTTTGTAGGGAACATTGAGACAAACCACACACTGCCACCTTCACACAAGTCAAGGAACAATCTTCTCCGGTAGGTCTTCTTTACTCATAAGATTTCCCAAAAAATTCCAAAAACTACAGTCCTCTGAAATTTTTTTTTCTTTTTTCAGCACCAGTCTTGACTTGTATGCCAATGTGATGCACTGCCAGTCCCTACCAGGAGTGCAGACTCGCCACCAGAACATCGATATTATCATTATCAGAGAGAACACTGAGGGCGAGTACAGCAGTCTGGAGCATGAGGTAAACAGGTCATCTGTTCATCATTGCTCTCATTTTTTCCCCATTTACTTTTACCTTTAAGGTTACAGTGTGCAACATTTGTGTGTGTGTTGAACTCTCTGATAGAAATGGAAGGGCCTTCCCAAAACTGTCGCCACAATAATACAACACATCCCAGCTAAAGCAAATACATTTCCAATGATTTAATCATGTTGGAACCCAACTTTAGGTCATACAGACTACTAGTCGGTTGTAACATCAGCAGTATTATGTTATTTGTCAGTACATCCACATTATAAATTCTGTTTATGTGTGTGTTTTAGAGTGTGCCCGGTGTGGTAGAAAGCCTGAAGATCATTACACGCAACAACTCTCTGCGTATTGCTGATTATGCCTTCAAGCTGGCAAGAGAGAAAGGCAGACGCCGGGTAACAGCCGTGCACAAAGCCAACATCATGTAGGTTATCAAGGGTGTTTTACATAACCACATCATGACTCACTGTGTTTTTGCCAAAACATTTTAGTGCACATAGAAAAAACAGTTGGGTTGTTTGTGCTGAAAATTAAGTTAAACATTTTACACTTATCTTTTTAAAATAACATGCACTTCCCAGCTTTAAAAAAATGTAACTGTAATGTGCACACATCATGTCACAGTTGCTTGAGATCATCCTAATGAATTGCACACTACACAGCCGCTCAGCAGTTAGACACTAGTCTGATGCATTCTAAAATATGCAGACAAATTTGCATGAGCATATTTGCAAATTGTGATTAATCTGTTTTGTCCGTGTTCCCAACAGGAAACTAGCCGATGGTCTTTTCCTGCAGTGCTGTAAGGAGGTGGCCGCTGGATACCCCGACATTGCCTTTGACAGCATGATTGTTGACAACACTACCATGCAGGTCAGCGGTCGCTTAATGAACATATCATAAATTACTAGTTTGCCCTTTAGAGCCAAATGTCTGTCCAGAGGACAATAATAATTCAAAACTAATCCCACATTAATGACATTATTGTGATGCTATGTTGTATTACTTTGGCTTCCAGCTCGTGTCCAAGCCCCACCAGTTTGATGTGATGGTGATGCCTAACCTTTACGGTAACGTGGTCAGCAACGTGTGCGCTGGGCTGGTGGGAGGACCTGGTCTGGTTCCTGGAGCCAATTATGGCAAGGATTATGCTGTTTTTGAAACAGTAAGTGGAATTTAGCTAAGGACTTGTTGGAATGCACAACAGTTTACAAAGAATTATATAAAGTAAAAACACAAAATCCAGTGAGCAGCAGTTTGGCGTACATGGAATGGTCAAACTGACCATGTAATTATGGTGAACATGGTATATCTGGAAATGCTGAACCTTGAGGTGGATATACTACAGTAGCTTAAGTTACATCCTCAATAAATCAATTAAACCGACATGCCTTGTGAACTGTTCAAGCTGCTGCTGGTGTATGTAATGGTTCTAATTCATCTCGAAGGGATTTAATGGGGTTGGGTTCTGTGCAGGCTTTAGGAGTTTTTTAAAACCATGTTTATGAACCAAGTTGGAATTATAATTGTTTGTTTATGCCTTTCTGCAGTGGGTGTGGCTAAAATATATAGCATCAGTCATTGGAAAGGGTGCCCACATACTGTTGGCCATAAGGTGTATCTATCTTTTAAAGATACCACTCTTACTTTTTGTCAGGGATATCCAAGCAGCAAACACTCACCAGCCAAAAATCTGTTTATTGCTTTTTAAACTGTCAGATGTGATTGATTGGGGTTTTCGTGTTCTGGCAGGCCACTAGGAACACTGGGAAGAGCATTGCTGGCCGGAACATTGCCAACCCCACTGCAATGCTACTGGCCAGCTGCCTCATGCTGGATCACATCAAGTAAGTTCAGCAAATCTGCCGAGTTGATCTTGTTTATTTTGTTATGTAGCTACACATGGAGTTATGAGAGAAATAGCTCAGCCAAGATAACTTGGATCCAAAGTTTTTTCCCTTAAATGCCATGTGTCACTTGATTTAGTTTTTATTTAATAGCACAAAGGTAAGTGTTGTGAACGTGTGGAAAGTTTCTGCTTTAGCATCAAACTAGTTTAAGTCTTTCCATCTGTCCCTTATACAACATTGTTAACAATACACTTGTTTCTAACCTGAGTCTAATGTAAGGATGGGATGATTTAAACTGGTAGCTGTAAGTTTCTTTTAGCACCAAACTTGTCTTGGCTAATAGAATACCTTTGTGCTAACGATAAACTGTGCACTTTAGGAATCATGCTCCAGTCTGTGGATGTATCTTAAATATCTTTCTGTTCAGCACCACATCCACTAGAGTGCCGCTTATTCCATTCTATGTAGTGAGCATTTCAAAAGGCTCTATCTGGTCTCACTGTGATTTACAAGATGTAATACAGCCTCCACAAGGGGGAGTTTGCGTACAAGATTAGTTAATTATTATTAATTTTCTCTGCGACCCATTTTTTTGGCTCAACCCAGGGTTCGAAAAACCCTGGATTAGGACAAGTTTGCAGGGTTTTTTTCGTGAGTAAAGGAATCCGCCTACATATCAGCAACAAAATATTGCTGTAAATAGAAAAATTGGATCCCTGCTCTGATCATCTGATGATGATAAAAAATTTTGTGTATGTAAACATACTTGTATTTATGTAAACTTTGCTTGTAGGTCACTTTAAATGAATGGAAATTTGAATCAGTGTTGTTTTTCTTTTCTCCTGTAGACTTCATGAGTATGCCAGCATGGTCCGTAATGCTATTCTCACCACCATGAACGAGACTCAGGTAAAGCTCTACAAAGTTCTACAAAGTACCTTACTTTCTAATAAAAAAATAATAATATTGTTTTGAGAAACTAAATCGATAATATCTATAAGTAACTATTTGTAGTATTTTTTTGTTTGTTTAGTTAATTAGTTGTTGTAGCCCTTGTGAGCTTGTTTGGTGTAGGGGTAAGAGTCACACTGCTGATAACAGCATTGCCTGACTTCTGGGCTTTAATTCAAGGCTGGCTCACAAATATACAAAAGGTGCGTGGTGTTACATGAAGCTAGTCATTGGTGGGACCATCAGGGCACCCCTTTAGTGCCAGTCCCAAGCCCAGATAAATAGGAGGGTTGTGTCAAGAATAAAAACTGTATCAAATAAAATCGCTGCAGTGTTGCCTAATAGAAGCTGAAAGAAATAGTTTATTTATCATTCATTCAGCTGTTTCAGCTCTGCTATTTTGGCAGTGTTGGTTACTGTGATGACCCACTCAGATGCTAAAATATTGCTGATGTTTACCTGTATCAAATGCAAGCTAACATAGCAGGTCTAACAGCTAATAAGCCATAGGGAATCTCTTATTTAACTGCATATTCATGAATATTAATACATCCTGGTATTTTTTTAAAAGAGTAAAGTTAAAAAGCGGTATTAGGAGTGCATATTAAAATTACACATCAATCATTTTATTATTTAATAGATTCTTTGATGGTTAAAAACGAGTTTTTGTTTCTTCTTGTGTTGTAGTTACACACAGCGGACATCGGGGGGCAGGGCACTACCTCTGAGGTGGTGCAGTCCATCATGAGGAACATCAAGAGCACCGGTCCTCTCACTAAAGAGCTCTGATCCTATAACCCAACACCACTACAGCTATACACGGTACTTCAGTTCATTTATCACATGATTTATCACACATCATGCATTCTGTGTGTAAATGTGGAAGAGCTGGTTTGAAATGTGTTTATGGGAATAATTTGAATAAAAATAAACAAAGGTGTAGTCTTAAGGAAGTTAAAAGAAAAACGCTGTTGCGTGTGTATGTGTTGTTTTGGGTGTATTCACACGGATATTATATGACTCATTAATTCAAGACGTCTTACTAAACAGATTGCCGTTACTCTGCAGATTCTCGTGGATATCAGCACTCCAGTGTGTTAACACAAACAGTGAGATGACCTCTCTTCACATGCTCTACTGGAAAACTTCTGTATTTAATTCATCAGTATTTAATCTGTCTGGTTTGATTTTCATTCTGGGTCACTTGCTTTCTTGTATATCATTATAGTGTTTACAGTATCTGTTTATATTTATATAGATTCTGTACACGGTTAGGGTTAATGGTCTTAAAAACATTCCAGGGTTTACAATGGTGTTTGTATTCTGACAGCTGTCCCCCAGACAATCCAGTATTGAGTGGGAATAATAGTTTTTGTTTAGAGATTACATTTAAAACAAAATATGACATTCTTTAAAGGGTTATTATATGAGTTGTGACAGCACATAATATATTATGTTAAAAAAGAAATGTAACTTAGTTTTATGTGGTCTTGCACAAATACACCTTATACACAGTTCAAACTATTTTATCTTGCTGCATTTTCAATGTTATACAGATGCATTGGTTATACTGGTATACTATGGTTCTTTTTCGCATCAATTCTGACTATATATAATATAAATAAAGTGATTTGTGTGTAAATGAATTTTGTATTTAAAGTTTTGCAGTGTAAAAGTATAGTACATTCTTCATATTTTATTTTTATTAATTGCTTTTTCCTGGTCAGGATAGTGGACATAAAGCAGTAATACTTGTAGGCCAGCCACAGCTCAGTAGTTAAGTTACTGGACTAGTAATCAGAGGGCAAGCACTGCCAAGTTGCCACTGTTGGACTCCTGAGCAAGGCCTGTAAACCTAAATTGTTTGAGCTGTATTCAGTCATAAATGTAATTGGCCCTGGATAAAAGCATCTGCTAAATGCAACAAATGTAAATGAATCCACTGGACAGGGAGCCAGTCCATCACAAGGCTTCGACCATCCCCTCCGACATAGCCAATGTTGTCAGTTTAAGTGCCCAATCAGCCAATAGCACCGCTGAGATTTGAACCCGGATCTCATCAGTAGTGGGCTACAACAATGGACCACTGCGCCACCTGAGCACCCACATTTTTCATATTGAAGCATTCATTTTTAATCAAGAGCAAGTAAATATGACAAGCAGATGCATGTAGTATTTTGTTGTAGTAAAAGAAGAAAAGAAACAGCTGCATTTAGCTCATGCGTTGAAGCACTCTGACCCTCCATGCGGTATTTGTGCCTGATTATGGTTCTAAAGCAAAGTTGAGTAAACATGATAAGTGGATTACTTTAGTGATGGCTGCTTTGATAAATCTACAGTTAAATCCAGCTGTGTGCTGTTCTGGTAAGTGGATAAACAGCGAGTCTTACATGCATCCAATACTTCTAACCCAACTTGAACAGCTAGGAACGTGAGCACTTTTTAATATTGTTTTCCAGTGTTGACACATCGATGGATTATAACACCCCCACCACACTGAACCAGCATCACCACAGCCCGCGTACCAAAAATGCCCATACCTAGTTCATTTTTAATGTTAAAAACGGGAACAGTAGGGGTGGGTTAGATGGGACTCCAGGACTGAATGTCTTAAAACATTTCAAATTATATTAAGGTCTACATAAAGTAGCGTCACCCATTCATGACGTGTGTTTAACAGGAAATTATATGAGTTGAGCGCTGACACAAAGGCTAGCCAAGAGCTGGAAATGGGGCAGATAGTAAAAATGTAAGGAGAGCTGTCAAACTGACTCGAGCTGTGTCTGCAAAGGTCTCTGATGCACAGCGGAGAAAGAGCCAACACAACAGAGCGACTGGAAGTCATTAACCTTCAACAACGCTTTGCAATCTACAGCATCAGGAGACAGAGTGATGTAAGGAAGTTAAGGAAAGTTTTAACTATGTGCCAATGAGACTAAAAAGGGAATAGCAATAACCAGTCGGGCATTGTATAACAGAATTCTACTTTGGATCCTTTTGGATATTCTGTTCTATTCAGAACTATTCACTAATTTTAAATCTATTATGATTTAATATGTACATAATATTTGGTCGTGGTGGTGGGGAACTCCAAGTGTGTCAATGGGATTGAAGTCAGGGCTTTGTGTAGTTCACTAGAGTTCCAAGCCAAACTTAAGTCATGTCTATATGGACCTTGCTTTGTGCACAGGGGCTGGAATTAGTGCCAAATTAAAATACAATCAATACAGTGGAAAAATATAAAATGCAAAACACACGCCATTGCTTTTCATAGTAGCATGCAGGATACATGCCAGAATAAAAAGCTAAACCTCTATTACATTGTTTTCACATCTCTTGACCTTAAATGAAATGCTGAATTTGTGTCAGAATTTAATACAAATCAGCTTGAAATGCAATCATCTCACAGCCTTACTACATTTCAGTTCAAGCTGTGGGGTATTCATGCCGCAATGAAAAGTAACCACTTGGTAGAAGTAATCCTCTACCAAATTTTGGGGTGTGGAATGTACGGTTTTGTCATGTGACAGATAAAGTGTAATAATCTTAACTTAACTTACCCTAGTTAAAATTTAAAGGCAGATCATTATTTGTAAGAAGGTTCAGCTGGTAAAAAGGCTGGTGACCTTTGGTTTAAAGAAATGTCTAAATACTGATTCTGTTGTATCTGATACTGATATTTTACAGGTTTACACATACATTTCTTTAACTTTAGTTATTACCTAAAGCGGTTTGTTGAGTCTGTGGCTTTTGGTGCTTGTAGTCTGAGTGCTTTATTGCATAGAATTAACTTGAATTATTGGTAAACTGTTTCTACATTTCTGATGTCTTATGCTTCTATGTTCTGGCAGACAAAAAAGACCAAACTAATTTTCTCTGCCTGTTTAAATTATTTTGGAGAAATCCCTCTATATAATGCCAGAGAAAACATGCCAGTTGATTTTACCATTAACAACATTTCACTTGTTACACTCTGAAGATCCCTGTTTTTTTCTGATTATTTGGAGGTTAATGCGGTTTTGAAGCTCTTCCTCAGATCCACTGGTCTAATGATGGTTGGGGCCCCAGGAAGACTTAAAATTCCAGTTGAGCTCTATGCAGCCGAGAATTAAAAAGTTGCGGATGTGCTGAAAAACAGAAGCTAAACAGACCTGCAATTTTCAGCTTATGAAAGCCACCGAGAAGACTAAAGTGTTTGTCTCAGGATGGCTCAGCAGGAGGCGACCATTAAGAAAGTCTGATGAATGCTGTGCTGTTCTTGAGGGCTATGGATGGCATGACTCCACACACACAGGCCAAGCCTGACAAAATCAAACTTCATCGCATAATTACTACAATTACCTACTAACATGTGCTACCACTAAAACAGATTAATGCTTCGGGATTGGGTGAAAACACTAAAGTTACTGTTGGCCTGTTCATAGTTTATGTTTTGGGATTTGTTTCGCTTTACCTACTTCATCCTGAACAGCATCGCTGTGGGTCCATCAGCACCTTGGATACGCTGGGCCAGAGTCCCAATCCATCAGAGAGCAATACACTATTAGAACAGTAAATCCACTTTCTGCATATTTTGGGGAGTTTGAAGGGAAACCAAGCAGACACAGGATGAACCCAACAGACATTGACTAGACAACCAAAACCCAATGTATTAGTAATGTAATAATGAAATTCAAAAAAGGCAAGGAACACTATAAAAAAAATGAGAATATTGGTGATGGAGAAGTACTGAGCTGAGAAGCATCCATGACTACTTTCGCCTTAATTTTTCCAGACCCCCTAAATGTTTTTACAAGGCAGACTGTTGGCCAACACACATTGATCTCTTGTTTCATGAAAAGATTTCATTTGCAAGTCTGATATATGTTATTAGCCCCAAGATTGTGATTTGGCATGTCAGTGGAAATGAGTTGTAGCATATATATGTATTAGTAATCAACAATCACTCCTCTAACACCACAGTAATCACTGTTTATTAACATTTTCTGCTTTGGGCTCTGGACCGAATGGACACTGAAGAAACCAAAAAAATAGCCTGGCTTTATTTAGCAGCATTAAATCATAATTAAGGTTGGCCAGAAAATTCTAAAAAAGGTATTAATGGCCTCAAAATCAAGCCTCTAAACAAATACAACCTGTCCTGTGAGTACTCCATGCCCTCATTATACTGACAGACAACAAACTGCTTGAATGACGCTGCTGTGGCCAGATTGAGATAAAAATTGTAGTGTCTGCAGGAGGACAGGGATGATGGGGTACCACCATGTTACTGCTGCAACAGCGGTTTTTATTGTCTGGTTGTTACATTTACATTTTCAGCATTTAGCAGACACTTTTATCCAAAGCGACTTACAGTCTAAGCAACTGAGGGTTAAGGGCCTTGCTCAAGGGCCCAACAGTGGCAACCTTGCAGTGGTGGGGTTTGAACCAGCGACCTTCTGCTTACTAGTCCAGTACCTTAACCGCTAGGCTACAACTGCCTTGTTGTTGCTGCCAACTGGTTGTTATGGCACTACGTTGAAGCCTGTCTCTGCCTGGTGACAAAAACAAGAGCTGAAGGGGTTTGCACATATTAGAGAAACTGTGTGCTAGTCTGCAGTCCTCCTTGGCCAGCTTGGATGTTGAGTGTTGAGGACAAAGGTTGACATTGCAATGGGTGGTGGTGGTGGTTGGGAGTAAGTGGTAAATAGAGATAAACAATAGTGGAGAAACCCAAGTGCAAATACCTCCAGACAGGTGTACTGCATAAAACAATAAAACAATGATCATCCTACCAGGACATTTAAGAATGGTATGATGCAAAAGGATGGTAGAGAACTGAATGCTTAACACCTCCAGTGAGGATTATGCTGTGGTTCATTTTACTGGAATGTCACCATAGAAAAAGGGTCACTAAAATCAGTTTATTTATCTGACTGATATAATGAAACATACACACCCATCAGTCATTACATTAAAACCACCTCCTTGTTTCTACACTCGCTGTCCATTTTATCAGCTCCACTTACCATATAGGAGCACTTTTTTAGTTCTACAATTACTGACTGTAGTCCATCTGTTTCTCTGCATGCTTTGTTAGCCCCCTTTCATGCTGTTCTTCAATGGTCAGGACCCCCACAGGACCACTACAGAGCAGGTATTATTTGGGTGGTGGATGATTCTCAGCACTGCAGTGACACTGACATGGTGGTGGTGTGTTAGTGTGTGTTGTGCTGGTATGAGTGGATCAGACACAGCAGCGCTGATGGAGTTTTTAAACACCTCACTGTCACTGCTGGACTGAGAATAGTCCACCAATGTTATGTTAGTCCACCAGGTTTTAATGTTATGGCTGATCAGTGTATATTCTCATTTTTCAAAGCACTTTTACGCAAAGCATTCAGATTCCCGCCTAATATGCTGTCAAAACAGCTCTAACATGACATTCACTCCAGAAAACATCTGAAAGAATCCTTTACATTCACCCCATAACCAGCATTAATCTGCAATTTGAACCACTGAAGTCCTTCTGTTGGTCTGTACCAGACATCATTGACTAAATGCACCTTTAAGTTACACAGATTCTTAGTGTTATTAGTTGCCAGATATTTTGATAAAATGATTCTAGATGCTAAATTGACCCTATGTAAGATATCGTTTAGAATTTAAAACTAATTTTAGCTTTAGGTAAAGGGTTTTTTAATCATCCTGAAATATGGGAACATAATTGCAAAAGTGTTTGTGCTATGGATGCACCTGATCCTGTAAAATGTCCTCATAGATTCTGGCTCTTACACAACCATAAAAGACAGACATGACATCGGACCTAACAATTTCAGCTGGATGGCTAACAAACATTTTATGGGTCTCACACCATGATTAATAGTTAGCAGCATGCATTGTGGGATAAAGACATGTTTTGGTTGCCTTTAAACATAAAATGGTAAATGTTTCTGCTTTGCTTTTTTTGTTGCTTTGGGGTCCAGGTTTTATTACATAAGTTAGATTCTTGTGATTTTATTTGTGAAGCTTACAACATTCTGTTTCTATTGCGACTTTTTTATTAATGTACTTTTTAATTCTATGATTATTTTTGTGGCTTTTAGCAACTGCCATCTATCATTGAGCTTCCAGTTGCTGTTATTATTTGTAGTTTTTCATGTTAATGCTTTTATAAAGGCTGCAGTTCAGGCACATACTCTTTGGATGTTAGTTGACATATGTTGCTCTGAAATCATACATATTAAAACGCTAATTGTCGGATCACAATTATGGCCGATTCATGCAGTTAACATGTATTTAACCTAATTGAACTCATCTGTGCAGATGTTTGTTTTTGTTATTTAGTCATTCCAAAATCAAGTCATCTTTTTATGTGGTGGCATCATTGTTTAGTCCACCCTCTGGATTTAAAAAGTAATTTAACAAAGTTGTTTTTTAGGAAACTGCATTCTAATTTAATCCTTCCCATCCGGCATCAAAAATAAATACCAGCATATTTTGTTACAGGCCAACCATAAAAAGAAATGTTGCAATTAAAGAAAATGTTTACAAGGGAGTGTGTGTGCCAAAATGCTGTAATACTTTTGATAAAACCCATATTAGAGCCATAAACATGGCAAAACGCTTTGCTCCATTACAGCTTTATTTAGACAGCTTTATTCCCAGTTGTATATGTTTTACACCTCATATAAAGTGTCGTTTTAATACTAAGCAGTACTGTTATTTTAAGTAAATGAAAAAACAGGAATGAAGAAAACAATGCACTATAACTTGATATTTCCTCATTTTACTCTGAAAGTGCTTTTAGTTTCTCCATAATGATTGGCTGTGGTTTTAAAAGTGTATTTTTACTTACTTCCTCATTTTAGATTATAATTTGATCAGAATTCATGACTAAACACCTTGTTTATTTCATCAATAAACTCATCAATAATTACTTGCATGATGTTATAGAAATTTCAACTTCAGGTTTTATCTCACCATGTAGGAGTGGCTAGATGTGCTATAATATACACTACTGTCAAAATGCTGCCTTAAAGTTTCCACAGGAACACAATGCTATGATCTACGTAAACTGTGGAAAAGTGTCAGGGTATACACTACATGTCCAAAAGTATGTGAACACGTCTTTTAATAATTGAGTTAGAGCAGAAGTCAAGTGCAGTCCAGACCTTCACCACTGAGAACCAAATCTTAAGTTTGAGTCTTGGGTACTATCAGCCTGGCCAGGCACTCTTGCCATGTCAAAGGGATGTGAGTCATCTTCTTGCTTATGCAACAACAATTACAATCTCCATTTTTGTTAATTCGCTTATACAGTATGTTAATTATCTTGATAATTCTCTTGAATTTTTATTTTACTGACAAAAGTACAAAGAAATTATTTTTATTTATATTTGATGCCTATAATATAATAAAAAGTTGAGATGACGGCAAAATAATGTTGAAAAGTTCACAAAATAATTACGTTACCTACAATAGGCAGGTAAATTAGTAACAGGGAATAGTATCAGGATTGGTTATAAAATCAGGATCCATCAAAGGCTCAGTCAATGAATGATGGGTCATGGCTTACCACATTGTGCCAAACTTTATGAGAGTTAGTTAAAAAAACAGGTAATTTAGCAAATAACTTAGGTCTTTCACCATCTACCATTGCAAAGATTATGAAAAGATTCAGAGAATCAGGAGAAATTTGGTGCATGTAGAACAAGACTGGAAACCACTGTTAAATGTGCCTGACCTCCAAGTCCTCATATAGCACCATATGTTACAGTGATATATATAGTCACATAGGCTCAGGAGTACTTCAGTAAACTGTTGTCACATAACACAGTCAGCTTTAAGAAATGCAACCTGAAAATCTATTAGGCAAAAAAAGCCATACATAAAAGTTTGTGCTTCACACAAAGTGTGTGCGCTTGACTGGCCTGCCTGCAGTCCAGTTTTGTCACCTATTGAAAATGAACAACACAGGTCTCCACTGAAATGATTCAATGGAGACAAATTACAAATTCTTGTTTTACTGCATTGTACAAAGTTTCCCAACCTTTTAGAAATGGGGTTTGTCCTATTTGTTAGGTTGAGGTGCCAATACAAGTGATAGATGAATATAGGGAGATTGATGGCGCTGCATAGGTTAATCCACAACTATCTGGTATAAAGATGTGCCTGAGGGCTTCACACGTGTAAAAGGAAGTGGGAAACACTGGATGCAAGGCAGGAAACACCAGTGCCAAACTCACAAACGAAACAGAAATAAAAATCAAACCTAGGTAAACAAGACCCCGTCTTTATAAATGATGGTGTTTTTTGAGGCTAAATATTTCCCTGTCTATGTGGAAATGCATGACAGGGCATGCATTCTTAAGTCCAAATTAGTGTGTTCAGACATAAACTTCCTTTGTATGATGAACCTCATCCTTCCAAATGAAAACCAGCCTACAAAATCATTAGTGTGAAATAAGCACTAACAACATGGGCTCAAGAACATTTTAGCACTGATTGGTAATATGATAATTTGGCCTAGGTAATTTTGTTTTGGAATTTTGGCTTGGCTTGGCTTTTCCAAATCTTTTGAAAACTGGCAACCCACAACTGCATGGCCATGCTGCCTGATATACAAGTTACTTTTAGAAGTCTATATAATCCACTGGGGGAGCAACAAATAAAGCTAGGGCTTGTTTAAGAGGAATTATGTTATGTGTGTGTGTTAAACTTGCAACATGCCTGAAGCACATTTCCGCCCAGAAAATCACTTCCACCTGGGTATACCCTGGTCAGAGCTTTGATTTTATAAGCATGAGTTGCTATCCTGGAGCTTGGCTGACCTTTGTGGTATAACATGAAGGGATGCAGTTGCATCACATCAAGTGACCCTAGGTTTTTATTATTATAAAATGAACAGATCTTTGGCCTGGTTTTAAGATCAACTTGTATTGTGTTTAGGGGTTTTATGGTTGCTGCCCATCAAGTACAGCATGTTTTTAGTGAGATAAAGATTAAGTAAGTTTAGAGCTGGCGGCACTATGGCGCAGGGGGTAGTGCTGTCGCCTCACAGGAAGAAGGGCCTGGGTTTGATTCTGTATTGATTCTGTTCTCACTGTGTCCACGTGGGTTTCCTTACGGTGCTTCGGTTTTTGCCCACAGTCCAAAGACATGCAGTCAGACCAGTTGGTGCTAGTGAAAATTACCCTAAGTTTGAATGTGTGTTTGTTTGTCTGCCCTGTGATGAACTGGCAACCTGTCCAGGGTGTTTCCTACTTTTTATCCAATAAATTAGACTAACCACCAGGATAAAGCAGAGGAAACACAGGCAATGAAAGAATAAATGAAAGTTTAGAGCAAAAATGACAATTCTGAAGAACTCTAGCATTAGGTAAAACTATTTGGAAGCACCTGTATTTCTGGGTTCCTCATGTTGTAATACAGACATGCATTTGTCCCATCATTTAAAAGAATAATGGGGTATACATGAACATTTCTAAAAAATGAAGAAAGGGTGACAAACAGTAAATAATTCTTACCTATTTTCATAAACACTATTCATGCCACCTCACTATACCACATGTAGAGATGAATTAAAATTGTGTACTTGTGTAATTTGTGTAATTGTGTACTTGTTAAGAACCATTTAAAATGTGCCAAATTTAGGAGAAATCGAATTTAGGAGGAATCAAATTTAGGAGGAATACCAAATCCAACACCTTATACTGACAGACAATTTGTCTGGATGGTTAGACAAATTCCAAGAACCACCAAAAACAAGCTTGCCATGAGTTACCCTGTCCATAAACAATTTAGCTTGACATCACCACAGACCATAAAAAATCTGAGGTGGGTTCTTCTTTTAAACCTGCCTTTAAGCATATGGTAATACAAAGGTTATTCTATTGGCTGTGTGATTTGTAATATGTTTGAATTTGGTGTTTGTGGAAAATGAGAACCTTTCCATTTGTGAGAAATTTAAATTATGGAAAACCACCCACCAGTCAGTAGAACTGAAGGAGTGGCATAATTGAAATGTTTACATTTAGAGATTATGCTGGAAAAACATACAGTAGGAACATTTTCCATCGATGACTAGCACAGGTTAGACAGCATTCTGTGGCAAAAGTATGTGAACACCTGACCATGGGTTTGTTCTTTTAAAATCCACCAGCATTTATATGGAGTTTATAACAGTTACTCATTTGGAAAGAAGTGACTGTGCAGGCAGTGCCCATTTAGGCTGAAGAACATACGTGAGGTCAGGTGAGAAGGCTAAATGAGAAGGTCTGGTGAACAATGAACAATTCAATTTATCCCAATAGTATGACGGTTCTTCAAAAAGTCTCCACACTTTCTTAAACTCTGTTTATTAAGAATTTATTTAAAAAATAAATGACATCACTTTTCTACAAAAACACCTTCCGATGCAGTCAACCAACTTTTTAAGTGCACCAACTTTTTAATGCCATCAGCAAAAAATGTTTTTGGTTGAGTGAGTAGCCACTCATGCACCGCTGCTTTTACATCATCACATGAAAATCTTCTTCCCCTTAAAGCTTCTTTGAGCGTCCAAAAAGGTGGAAATCAGATGGCTCTGCCCTCACCGTTTTCAATAAAAATATAAAAGCGCGGAAACTTTTTGAAGATCCCTCGTATTTAATAGGGTTCAGGTCAGGGCTCTGCACAGGCCACTGTATTTCCTCAACAAACTCATTAAAATGTCTTTAGGGACTTTAGTTTGTGCACAGTGGCACAATCATGCTGAACAGAAAATGCAAAGGAGTGTCCACATACTTTTGACCATAGAATGTATATTACACAGTGGCAGCTTTAATTTGGTTGGAAAAATGCAGATCATATTTTTGATTTATGTAAAATATACAGACGACCAAGAAAGTCAGGACTTTCTGCCTATCATCAGTGCCCAAAATTACTAATAATTTCCTAGCTGAATGGAATCTAATCCCTGCAGTTAGGGATTCTAAATTCTGGTCTAAAGTAATTTTCAAAGGCTGTTAAAAAGCAAAGAAATGACCATCTTTATATTAATGCTAATGGTCTTCGAATTAAATGAGATAGACATGATGTTTGTGTTTTTACATTCAGTTCGGACTATAGAGTCTGTCATATCATGTTCCAGCTCTTGTCTCACGTTAGCTTCCATGACCTTTGTAAATCAAGCTGACCTTTTTTATGACTTCATCATTGCTGTCTCAACTCAGGTTTCATTTCTAATTTACCATAATTTATACCTCCACCCAGCTCTTGTTACATATCATCACAGGGCAGAAGTGCAATTTTCTTACCCACAACACCATGCCGATCCTCTTTTAGGTATGTGTGTTAGTCAACATGTCAAGCAGCTGTTTAGTGTTCGTCTCGTCTCATCTCATGAACCTTTAAAGTTTTCTGGGTTTTTTATGCACCGGGCACCTAATGAGCACTGCTCCACTAGGTCCATTACCTGGTATTTATTGCCTCAGAGAACCAAAGTAAGCTTAAAAGAAACTTCCTTATGGGTTGTCAGTCTGGCGCCAGCTTATATAAAAAAAGGTATTTTTCCATTTCAGTTGCACTGATGTCCTCATAACTATTTTGTCATACACCAGGCTGGGACCTGTATTAATATATGTACGTAAAAATGTTAAATAAAACCAAGTTTTTAATCCAATGTGCTCATTTTTATCCAAATGTATGTCCTTATATACAAGGACTAATATACTATGCAAGACTTGTATTTGTAAAAATGTCTAAAATTAAATCAAGCAAATATGTGCAGTTCAGTAATTAAAGGTTTAATAAATGGTTACCTTAATGAATTTGCAATATGACATTCCTTAACCATGGCTGCAGTGCCTCTATTTTGATGTTCTCCTAAACGGTCAAGTAATCTCAGCTACTCAACTAAGGAACTCCATGTTTGCCTCTTGTACCTGCAATTTATTACCCACAGCTCATAACCACAGGTAATAATATGAACATAAACTGACCAGTACACAGAAAGCCTTGTCTGCAACCTAAGCTTCAATTATACTGTAATAATATAATATAATGTATAAACCGATATTTAGTTTTACACTTTCAACAACACATTAAACAACACCATTAATACTGGTATGGGCCGATATCATATCCAGAGTGTTCTCCTGCCTTGTATTCAGTGTTTACAGGATAGGATCCAGGTGCTGAAAAGATGAACTAATTAACAACATAACAGCACTAAACTTTTATCAAGCTTGTTTTGTTTAGTTTAGCTTTGCCCTTGGACATTCATTAGAGGTCATTTTAAGCAGTATCTTTCTCTAGAATAACAAAACACTCTAAAACCAATTAAAAATATTATTTTGTGGTTTAGTGTTAAAGTTTCTCTGGGCCACTTTTATATGTAATAGAGAATCATTTGTTCTGTGGTTGGTGGTTAATCTTGTACTAATCGGCACGCCAGAGCTGTGTGACTTTAACATCTGGTATTTGCTTTAGACACAACTCCTTTGCTCTAGCTCCAAAAATTACCATGTGGAATGTAAGAGCTGAAAGATTTCAGTGACAAAATTCCTGTTTCATTTTCCAAAAAATTCAATATTAATTTTACAGAATTTTACACCATTGAAGTAATACATAGATGTATTGTTTATATATTGTTTAACATATTATATTGTTTCTATATATTGTTTAACATGTTTTATATTTTGTAACCAACAGTCTGTTGCAGCAACAATAAATCCTACAATCCAACAAACTACACAAAGTGATTTTTATTTTGAGTGCGCACAACTTTTCAAATAAGGCAGGACAATTGCTGTCATTAAAATACCATAACTTAGAACAGCAAGATTACTTTGAACACCAAGAATAATGAACATCATTTGAAAACAATCAAACAATCGTATTTTCCAAAACAAGTCGACTAGACTGCTGCTTAAAAACAGCTTTAACCAGTGAACACATCCTTATTATTGAGTTCAGGTGTTTCAGCCTAGTGCTAAGAGGTGTATAAAATCAATTATGTAAAAGAAATAACTTTTTAATAAAAGTAATAAAATATAAAAAATGTACTGTATCAAGCAAAAATTAGAGTGTAATGAATAGGAAAGGTGATATAATTCAGTGGTAAACATGCCTCTGTCCCATCTTTTTTTAATGTTGCAGGTTTTAAAATTTAAATTCTGAGTTTATATTTGCACAACAGAACTAAGTTGGTCAATGAAAACACTGGAAATGTTTTCTGTGTACTTTTGTTAGTTAAATTAAAGTTCGAGAGAATGAACAGATAGTTGCATTTTACAAAATGTATTAACTTATCTGAAAAGGGGCTGTTTTTTCTATTTTATTTATTTATATATTTTTTATGCATTAGTAATTTGTCATCCGCTGCTGGGGGACCCTCCGACCCGAGCGCAGCCCTTAGCGAAACCCTTTTTCACAGGCGCCTCTCTATCTGCTAATCAGGGTCCTTAAACAGCGTTTGAAGACCCCACCCACACAGTCCGGTCACCCCGTCCTAGCAGAAACGTGTCTGCTGCAGTCACTGCCCGCACTCATTATGCCCGCTAAATGGCACCCAGCCGACCGATGGCAACACCGAGTTTCGAACCGAGGAGTTCAGAATCTCTGCGCTGATGTGCTAGCAGAATATCCCGCTGTGCCACCTGGGCACCCAGGGGCTTTTTTAACATTTAATTTCCCTTTAAACAAATATGTTATATACCCTAAAACTTTAAAAAAAAATTTTAGTTTTAGCTGAAGAAATGTGACATTTGTGCTGTGGTAACAAATCTGACCCAAACGCCGATCTATATAATAAAATCAGCCATTAAAAGCAGGATAGCCATAAAAAATATTATTTTTAAGTGCATTTTCACTTTAATCTCTTTCTACAGTGACACAGTAGACCTTGGCTTAAGAAGGTGTATTTTTTTGTACTGAATCCAACTTCTATTTTAGAAGGAAATCAAGTTGGTGTATGCCTAAAACAAACAATTACAGACATTTGAACTTATTCAAACTTTTTGAAATGTTTTACTAAACTTTACTGCGCTTAGTGTTCAGTAGTGATCTAACTTCTGCAAAAATTAAGTTTATGTAACGTTTCTCTGTTTTACAAGTACAATAAGTGAGATGTGAAGGGATAATTGATGTGATACCAAAAAACAAGACTTTGAAGTACTAAGCTCAGATTTCAGTGGGTAGATGTAAAAATCATTTGCAGTACCTGTTTACAAGATTGACATTTATCATGGCACAAAAACAGGTAATGTGTGCAATTTGGCACACCAACAATACCTTGTGCTCATTGCACGAATGTAGAAAAGAACCTGTCTGCCTACAGTGTATCACAAAAGTGAGTACCCTCACATTTCTGCAAATATTTTATTATATCTTTTCATGGGACAACACTATAGAAATAAAACTTGGATATAACTTAGAGTAGTCAGTGTACAACTTGTATAGCAGTGTAGATTTACTGTCTTCTGAAAATAACTCAACACACAGCCATTAATGTCTAAATGGCTGGCAACATAAGTGAGTACACCCCACAGTGAACATGTCCAAATTGTGCCCAAAGTGTCAATATTTTGTGTGACCACCATTATTATCCAGCACTGCCTTAACCCTCCTGGGCATGGAATTCACCAGAGCTGCACAGGTTGCTACTGGAATCCTCTTCCACTCCTCCATGATGACATCACGGAGCTGGTGGATGTTAGACACCTTGAACTCCTCCACCTTCCACTTGAGGATGCGCCACAGGTGCTCAATTGGGTTTAGTCCATCACCTTTACCTTCAGCTTCCTCAGCAAGGCAGTTGTCATCTTGGAGGTTGTGTTTGGGGTCGTTATCCTGTTGGAAAACTGCCATGAGGCCCAGTTTTCGAAGGGAGGGGATCATGCTCTGCTTCAGAATGTCACAGTACATGTTGGAATTCATGTTTCCCTCAATGAACTGCAGCTCCCCAGTGCCAGCAACACTCATGCAGCCCAAGACCATGATGCTACCACCACCATGCTTGACTGTAGCCAAGATACAGTTGTCTTGGTACTTCTCACCAGGGCGCCGCCACACATGCTGGACACCATCTGAGCCAAACAAGTTTATCTTGGTCTCGTCAGACCACAGGGCATTCCAGTAATCCATGTTCTTGGACTGCTTGTCTTCAGCAAACTGTTTGCGGGCTTTCTTGTGCGTCAGCTTCCTTCTGGGATGACGACCATGCAAACCGAGTTGATGCAGTGTGCGGCGTATGGTCTGAGCACTGACAGGCTGACCTCCCACGTCTTCAACCTCTGCAGCAATGCTGGCAGCACTCATGTGTCTATTTTTTAAAGCCAACCTCTGGATATGACGCCGAACACGTGGACTCAACTTCTTTGGTCGACCCTGGCGAAGCCTGTTCCGAGTGGAACCTGTCCTGGAAAACCGCTGTATGACCTTGGCCACCATGCTGTAGCTCAGTTTCAGGGTGTTAGCAATCTTCTTATAGCCCAGGCCATCTTTGTGGAGAGCAACAATTCTATTTCTCACATCCTCAGAGAGTTCTTTGCCATGACAGCCCTGCTCCCCATTTACACCTGGGACCTTGACACATGACACCAGGGAGGGACAACGACACATTTGGGCACAATTTGGACATGTTCACTGTGGGGTGTACTCACTTATGTTGCCAGCTATTTAGACATTAATGGCTGTGTGTTGAGTTATTTTCAGAAGACAGTAAATCTACACTGCTATACAAGCTGTACACTGACTACTCTAAGTTATATCCAAGTTTCATGTCTATAGTGTTGTCCCATGAAAAGATATAATGAAATATTTGCAGAAATGTGAGGGGTGTACTCACTTTTGTGATACACTGTACCTAACTGCCACTCAGAGCAATGAGACGCTCAACAATGGGTCTAAATATAAAACTTTCTTTGTGTGGTTTACATTCCATGCTCCACCCTGGTTGACCAAACACTTTAATAATCTCATGCACATTAATCACTGCAAGTCACTGACACAACACCTCTTATGGTTGGCTTTAATGTCCTCTATGGCACTATGTGTTGTCTATAATTTATATTGTTTGCACAACTGCTTCTTTAAACTCCAGTAATGTAATGGAATTTATTATAGTTGGCATTACTCTGTTTTTAATTATTTATACTTTTTTTTCCTGTTTGTTCTTCTGAAAAAGGGATTTTATGCATCACACAGCGACCACACTGTATAGATCCAACAGTAACTTACATTTGGAGCTTTTTTCTAGTCTTATTTTTAGTCATCAACTAATGCCTCACAATTCGAACCATACCATGAAATCTCAGAGAGTTCTACCCTGATGCCTATGGCTCTTGGCTTGCTTATTTTTTAAAAGTGGTTGGACATGTATTCCTTGAGCTAATGGCTAAAAGCCATCTGGACTTTTCCAAACAAAGACATTCTGATTCTTGCTTTTATTCTGTAAAATTCCTTTTTAATAAGGGTGAGGCACACAAAACAAATTCTTATTCTAATATTAATCCTTTTTGAAAGAGCAAAATTGATGTACTGCTAATTTATAAATAGTGAACAAACTGGACTTTTCAACCACCTTCCACAATGTCTCCTAAATGTTTGCACCTTTGACCTACATTACACTTGTGTTTTAAAACATGTAGCCTGTTTTTTTTCTCCCCAGAACAGATGATCCTGTCAGATTCTTCCTGGCTGTAATCACTCATTGGGCAGCACAAGTGGTGCAGCAGGTACTGTGGTTCCTATACAGTAAGTGAGTGAATAGGTGTGATATGTGTGTGTGATACCCTGTGATTGAACGGCACCCTGTCCAAGGTGAATTTCTGCTTTGTGCCCTGTGTTTCAGGACATGCTATGGAAACATGGTGGCTCTAATCAGAATGCAGTTATTATTGAAGATTAACAAATAAAGGAATTGTAATTATAGGTCGTATTCCTGGATTCCTGGTCTCATTGCAGACCCACCTTGATCTACCACACTCATTTAAATCTGATATGTTATAAATAGTATGTATTAATTACTGCACTTGCAGTTGTGTTGGTTCTGTTATGACATATTTAGTGCATAAAATTTAGTATAAATATTGGGTGCCAATAAAGTCAATAATATGTCAGACAGTGGAGAACAGGTTATATGCCATCATGACATTCAAATTACAATATTTACCATGCAATCGGTAAAAAATAATTTAATCCAGATCAGCACTTTTGCAGGCCACTAGAATTCCTCATCACCAAATCTGAAAGCAAGTATTTGGGCATGTGCTAATACAAGAAAGGGCCCTTTCTCAATTTGTTGCCATGAAATTGGAAGGATATCATTAATTTTTAAACATTGGTTTTATACAGCTGTTATTAATAAGGTTGGTACGGTGGCTCGGTGGGTAGCACTGTCGCCTCACAGCAAGAAGGTCCTGGGTTCGATCCCCAGGCAGGGCGGCCCGGGCCCTTTCTGTGCGGAGTTTGCATGTTCTCCCCGTGTCTGTGTGGGTTTCCTCCAGGAGCTCCGGTTTCCTCCCACAGTCCAAAAACATGCAGTCGGGTAAATTTGAGACACTGAATTGCCCTATATGTGAATGGGTGTGAGTGAGTGTTGTTAATAAATGTGGCTGTAACACCTGCAAGTCAATAATGAGTAAATGTGTCTACATACTGTAGCAATATAGTGTATATTTGTAACTTTTAATGGGTGTCTGTAACATGAATAGTCCCAAACAACTTTATCACATTTCTCTGTAAAAAACAGTTTTAAACATTTTATAAATTTCTATTGTTATTTATATATAATTGTGTAACTTACAGGGATTTGGCTCTTTGAAACCGCTGACAACTGAGACAGCAAAGATGCCGTTTAAAATCCTGTGAGGCATCTTTCCAGGCAAGCAATGTTGGCGTTTACTCTTTTAAAGAATATAATTGCAAGTCTGTTTTTGCTCTTTTAGCTTCTCAACTACAAAAGACAGAGCACTAAATGGATCACCAGAGAAACCTACTATCTCCCAGAGGAAACCAGATGTCAGTTTAATTTCTGGCCACCAACAAATACAGCTGGAGAACGTGCCCTGGCATGTGTGATTGACTCCAGCCAGCTCGAGATCTTAACAGAGATCTGGACTTCTTTCCTTCCTGCATGACAGTGATTTGGCTATTTAAAAAAAAAAATTACCTTAAAAAAAGTGTCGGGTAATGTGAGCTTTGTGCATGTCGACACCATTCTGTTTCAGAGATATTTGTCAAAGTACATTGGCATGCAAAGTGAGTGCTATGTGTAGATGGCCCAGGAGAGATGTTGTGCGTTAGGTCACTGACGTGACCGCTCGAAGGCAATCAGGCTTTGTTCTTGTCTTGCACTAAGTAAACATTATGCTCTTTACTCTGGCCACAGGCAAGGACATGACAAAGACAATGCAAAATGCTTTTAGTCAAATGAATATTTCTTTCCATCACCTTTATTTCCCCCTTCACCCGCTCTCTTTTTCTCTGGCTAATAACACTCAATTTGAAGGGTACCAACTGCATAATGCGCCTTCATAACACATAGGGAATACAGCAAGCATTTCTGAAAGCGGTAGAGTATTATGTAAAAACTTGATTCCATTCTGTACCTTAATTCTTAGACACTCCTGTGTTAAAAAAACATTCTGGGACCCCCTTGTTATGGTCATCTTATGCCTCCAGCAAGGATGACGTGTTCTTGTTTCTTGGTATTTTCTGATTTACTGGTTTACTTCTGGTAAACTGGTGGTGGGAGCTTCCTCGCCTAGGTCTACTTCAGCAGGTTCTGCATCAACAACTGACTAGGAATCTTTTGTAGATTGGACTTTTACACTTTTGTAGTCAAAAATGTGTCTATTCTCAAAGACCCAACATAGGCTATAGGTAGTAAAAATAGATCTATATGACATCACAAAAACTTTCCCATATGCCTATTGATTTTCCCATCCCATCACTTGATTAATTTTTACTCTTCTCAATTAAATGCAACATGACCCCCCACTAGACTCACTGAGGCCCCCGGTTGAGAACCACTGCCTTAAATCACACCATAGTTTAAAATTATGAAACTGTAGACTACCTATATTTATAAGACAAATAAATAACAATAAATCAATAACCAAAAAAAGAGTACTATGGTTGTGTTGTCATTTACTACAATACTAAGAGATATATGTATATGTGTAAAAGATGTGCTATCTAGTGCTTACACCAACTTCTGTTTATTCAACCATCTGCTAAGTTTATATTAACAATTATTATAAGCTAATAATGCATTCAGTAACGAAAGAGGCAACAAGAACTAAATGCACTTGACTAGATAATAGGCGCTAAACCTGTTTCCTGACTCTCCGCTGTCAACTCCTAGGTAGCATAGTTTAGGAATGAGAAAGATGTTTTATTGTAAGCTATTTTTGTCACCGCACTCACAATATAACATTGTCCTCTGACTTCTCCAAAGTAAATTAATACCAGAAATGGTGGGGAGGAAGGTATGGAAGGTAACTCAACCGGTTCTAGTAAACAAGTTTGGCTTAAAAAAAAAACAATGAGTGTTTGAATAGATTTTTTATATGTCTGGATTAGAAGAATAAAGTATTTAGTGAAATTAAGAAGGTACATAAGCTCAAAAAACAATTTATGTATACTTAAATTTACACAGATATGAAACAGCTTTATTTAAAACACACAGTACATTACTGTACTCTATAGTGTACTCTTTATATTTACCAAAACAATTACAGGATTAAAACTTTGTTCCTGTGACTAATGCATTACTAAGCTACCTGGCCAGTCTGGCAGCTATGTACCTAAGCTACCTGCATAAGTATATATCTTGGATACCAACAAATAAATAATTCTGTTGCTACGCAAAATAATACTTCAAATCTTCAAATTTGTCTTGTTTGTCCTAGTGACAAAAATATTCTATAATAACCTTAACCTAGGTAACAACTACAATAATTGCTCTAATATTTATGTCCTAGAAAAGTCCGTGCTAGCAGGTTGGCCAGTCTGCTAGCTAACTGTGTACCGATGTTACCTACCTAAACTTGTGGTTATTGTGCTATATTTTATTGTTTAAAATTTGCTATTGTACTAATGTCAATCAAAGTCTGATAGTAAAACAGTGGCATTAACTCGACTTTAAGAATTGCTAGCTCAAGCCTTTCTTATCTTATATGTACTTCTATTGTCCATTACTGATTGTAGTCCATTTATTGTGTCGATGTGACGTGCTTCACTTTTGTGACCCACCTCCACATAAAATGCTTCAAAATAAAATGTATTTTGTATTATGCCAATAGTATTAAGACAATTTTAGTATCTACAAAACAATAATCAAATGGTGGACAGGTAATTTTCTCATAAAGAACAAATGGGAATAATTAGTATACACCGAATACACCACTTACCAGCACACAAACACGCACGAGTGCCGACAGTTAAAAAATGCTCATATTTAAGTATCTTATTAATTAAATTAAACCATCTGTTCATTTTTATTTATTATTTTTAATTACTTTAGTTAAATTCACTGGACAAAGAACCATATAGTTCTCTAGGTTTGTAACCTTATTGGAAATGTTCCCAAATCAAATACTGTTACAATATGGACTGATGTTACAAGACCTATGGTTCAAAATATATCTGAGACACGCCTCAGGCAAATCCACCATAAAATTCCTCTTACTTTATCTTATAGACCAAACAAACTAATGTGGGTCAAGCCGTATGTGGTTATTATAACAAGAAGGCATAAGCTAACACAATTCACCTTATCTCAGCAAGCAAGCTTATACAATGCAGCAAGTATGACCCTATAACATACCATTAAACTCAGTCTCTTTTAAACATTGCTGTAACACCTGTACGTATTCTCCTCCCAGAGAGGCTGGGAGGGGAGGGATAAAATGCAGAGAGAGCAGTATAAGCTTCAATTCAACCATATTAGCTCTGCAGTTCCCATATAGCCTGAGAAAAGAAGACTTGCACATACACTTCTCGAGGCACCAGGATACGTGGAAGGATTTCTTCAATTGATATCATCTTTGATATAATGACATTTCATATTGTAAAGCCTTGAGTCAAAATATCACAGCATGGGTTGGCTCACTGAGGCTCAAATAAACCGGTGAACTAACACGCCTCTGTTCACTAAATTTGTGGAGATCACGCACACTACAAAAGGCTGTCCGTGTAAAGGGCGGGTAGAGAATAGAGAGAGCTGAACCTTGTTAGGCACATGGATTTCTCTGGAAGTAAACTGGGATCGGAGAACAACAAACAGTAAGTTGTTTCTATAGAACTACTAATAACATTCTGATCTTATTTTAATAACTTTATCTAAGAAGATTTCTTGGTTGTTATTGAACATGGTTGCTTTGAACAATACTTCTGGATGTTACCTTCCTTAGTCAGGTAAATATATTGAGTCATGTCTAGAATGGACTGTAGTGTAGTCTTGGTACATGCTTGGGGAGATGCCTTAGTATATGAATTTGAAGATGACTGTAATTGCAAAGAGAATGCTTTTGGTGTGTCTGTTTTACAGACGGTGCATTTCTATTTACTAATAAGAGAGTAATTTTGTCATGCACATTGAAGGATAAGAATTGGTGTTATACCTTGAAAAGGATTAATTTTGGACAAATATTGGCCACAGCAGATTTTTCAATGCTTTTATACATTACTAAGGGCGGCACGGTGGCTCAGTGGGTAGCACTGTCACCTCACAGCAAGAAGATCCTGGGTTCAATCCCCAGCTGGGGTGGTCCATGTCCTTTCTGTGTGGAGTTTGCCTGTTCTCCCCGTGTCTTCATGGGTTTCCTCCCGAAGCTCCAGTTTCCTCCCGAAGCTCCGGTTTCCTCCCACAGTCCAAAGACGTGCAGTGAGGTGAACTGTAGATACAAAATTGTCCATGACTGTGTTTGACAATAAAACTTGTGAACTGATGAACCTTGTGTAACGAGTAACTACCATTTCTGTCATGAATGTAACCAAAGTGTAAAACATGATGGCAAAATCCTAACAAATAAATAAATTATACATTATTAAATGCCATAAGGTGCTCAGGTGATGCAGTGGTAAATTACACTAACCCACCAGTGCCTGGATCCAGAGTTTAATTCCCCAGTGGCGCCATTGGCTGGATTGGTTATATCTAAGAGTTGAAGACTAAGTTCCTACAATGGATTAGTGTCCTGTCCAGGGTTTCTTGCTGCATTGCACCAAGTGATTTTGATGGAGCTTGTCCCAGTGCAACCCTGATCAGGATAAAGCGGTGAAACAACAACAAAAACTATATAAATAAAATTAAAGTCAAATGCCAATAGTTTAAGTGGTTCTTCTCATTGACATAAAATACCTTTTTACTACTTGTACATCTGGAAACATTGTTTATTTTTTGCATGTAGTACAGAAGTAAACTTAAAATGTACAGTGCCTAATGTTGGCAACACAGTGGCACAGGTGCTGCGTCTGGTTAGTCTCAGAGAAAAATCACCCTCGCCCCTTTGTCCATGTTTACTCCATGTTCTACGGTTTTCTCCCGTCTCACTGAAACATTGAAGTAGGAGATGCGCTACAAAGTACTGGCACCTTGCCAATCTGTTCCTGGTGCTCTGCAACACTAATTAGGATGAAGTGATGGCTGAAGATAACAAATAAATCAATAATCAAATGAAAAACTATACCTGATTGATAACTAGCTTGGGTCACTTAATCTAATGCAGAATACAAACATGCTCTGCATCTCAGCCATAACATTGACATCAAGACAGGATAAATAGCAAATAACAGAGAAACAATCACTTTGCCAGCATTTTTTAGACAAGACAGGTAGACAAGGACCAGATACAACAGCCTAGAGGGCAGCCTGGCATAGCCCTGGCATTACTAACAGCCATAACGTGAGCGTAATCAGGTTTGTAAAGCTTGTTTTGCAGGTTACATTGTGATAATGTATTTACTTCTTCCTCTGTATGTTTAACTTAAAAGGCCAGAGTACTTTTAGTAATACAGAAAATGAGACAAAAAGACCAGGCAATCAGTAACAATGTATTTGAAAGTAGCCTACTGTAAATGTTTAAAAGTTTATATGTTCATCATTCGGAGCCAAGTACATTTAATGGAGAACATGTTGACCAAAGAAATGACATGTAGTGAGAATAACTTTGAAAGCGTAGACCTAAAAATGATCTTTATGAATGTTATGAATGATATTTATATTAAAACTGGGCTACCTAGCTTTAACACTTGTCATGTAGCACTGGCTCACATTCGCGTCACTGACAGCTTTGTTGTTAATAAGCGATTTAGATGTTTCAGGTTCAGGTTGTTTGAGCCATGTGCTCATGACACTACTCAATAACATGCTGTTCATGTGCAAAACCAGAAATCAATTTCATTGTTATTAAATATAAACATAATATTGCTATCAGCAACAGACTCATCCAACTCTGCTGTAACAAGGAACGGTACAGGATATCGTTTGTACCAGCAGCGATCACGCTGTATAACACTTCACTAGTTCGGGACATCATCATCGAACGCTAAGTTACTATCAGGATAGACTCATGGAGCATGGTCTAGCACTCTGTTTATAAAGACTATATTGCACATCTGATAATATTTACTGCAATGAACACTTTAGTATACCGACATATATTAGTATATTACGTATTACATATCTCATCTAACAATATTTACTGCCAGGATAAAGTTTTTTATATTACATACTACATTTTTATTCTATTTATTTAATTACATAGTGTGTACAACAATACTTGTGTAGTTTAATACTTTGTACTTTCTATCTATCCATCTATCTATCCATCCATCCATCTATCTATCTATGGGAATGAGCTTTGGAAAATTTAAATATATGTGAGACCCGCTATTTAAGCTTATTTTGTTGGTTAGGAGCACAAATCCAGACCTCAACAACAGAAAGTAATCTAGTCTAATGGGTCCAATTTAACCATTTTCACTTCTTACACAGGTTGCCTCCAACCCTTAATGTCTGCTGTCAACTATTAGGAAAAGTGGGGGATCTAGTTTTACAGACAGGAGCCTTGTGAAAATAAATAGGCCAAATTGTTTAATAATTTGCTTTACAGGGTTGAATTAAAGCTTTAAGAAACATTCTGAACTGCTAACTGTTACTAGATCTCCACATTTCCTTATACCCCATAAGCTGAACATTTTTCTTCCTTAAGAATACTAGAGGTTTTATCTTTTCCAGAAACAAATACTGGCCATAATCGTTATTAGCTCCTTCAGACTAAAATAATGCTATCTGTTATTCTATCATTTACATTTTCAGCATTTAGCAGACGCTTTTATCCAAAGCAACTTACAGTACAGTTACAGTATACAATCTGAGCAATTAAGGGTTAAGGGCCTTGCTCAAGGGCCCAACAGCAGCAACCTGGCAGTGGTAGGGCTTGAACCAGCGACCTTCTGGTTACTAGTCCAGTACCTTAACCACTAGGCTACGGCTTGCCTGATATTTTGCTTGCTTTGCGGCTTGCTACGGCTATCAGATATTTTGCAAATTGGCACTTTGGTGATGATGGTAGTAACAGAGTGTGTTGACTGACATTCTGGTCCAAAATATCTTATATGTATTTAATTAGGTTAAGATCTAAATTTTCAAACTTATCAAACAATTTAGTGACCCCCTCCTCCCCTGTGGATGCATACAATGTAATCCTGAAAGAGATCACTTCCATCATGATAGAAATGTTACATTTAAAAAAAAACCAATAAAAACCTTTAAATCAATCCGAATGACTGCTTTGTACTGGCCTATTTTCTTTAAGGGGACCAGTGGAACAAAACCATGACAGTTCTCTGAGGGGTGCAATATGCGAATAATCTTGCAGTCAGTGCCACAGAATGTTCTATAAGAATTTAATGTATAAATCTGGTGGTTGTGACAGCCAGGGTGGATGTTTAAGTTCATCTTGGTGTTTAACAAACCACTGTTAAATCATTTTAGCAATCTGTAAATCTGTATGTGGACATTATCATGAATTTTGGAACTCTTTTGAAAAAGAGTGTTTGTACCAGAGGGTGCACCTGATATACAATACACTGTACACCAATTCTAATGCAACAGGAATGTAGACCCAAGAACATTTCTAATATTGTCCAGTGCCACTTTATCACATACTTTATCAGCTGAGTAAAATAAAAACCATACAGTGAAACCATGAAGTAATGTTGGTGTATAGGTTATCATTTGTACTGAACCATCAATAAACTCTTATCTGATGAACATGTCAGCCTCTGCCTAACGATGTTAAGTGAAAACATCTACAAATGGCCTTAAAGCTGCTGACTGACATAATGAGAATGAAAAAGTGACGGGGGAGCAGTAAAAATAAAATGGTCTTATTCCTTCATGCGTAACTGGAACCTCTGAGGTTAAGACAGACACTGAACAGAAGCAGTTGTATAACTCAGAGGGATTTAAAAATGACATTAATCATCAGCATTTTCTATTTTACTCTTACTAAATTTAACGCTAATCTGATTTGTACTTGAACTTGAATTACATTTAAAGGCAACCTTAAAATTTCTTGACCTTTTTGAGTTTTTGAGTTGCTTGGCTTCTTATCTATAGTTCCTTTGTTCTTTAGCCCTTTGGCTACTTTTTCTTCCGTTGTATTAAATGACATCTTCTCGCATTAATCTCAGGTTATGAACTCAGCCTTCTGGTTTTGAGGTTTTAAGATTTGATCTTAATCGCCCTGTTTATTTGTGTGTTGACCTAAGTGAATGCTATACGTCATAGGGCAGGTTGGGACAGAAACAACAAAGACTTTGCACAAACCAAACTAATGAGCTAAACAACTGACACAAACAATTTTACTTTAAATGTTTTTACTGAACACACTGATAATCATTCACAGTCCATCCTGGAAATGGTATGCAAACCTTCGGGCTAATGACTTCTACAGAACTCAACACAGAGCTCAACTAAACAAAATATACTGTAAACGGGATGTGGGTTTTAGATGTTTCCTGCTCTTCTCAAAAATGATCTTTTCATGTGAACCATGACCTAATCAAAACAAGTTTTAGAGGAACTTGTTTAATAATTCACAAGAAAACTTTTTTTTTTTTTTTTTTTTTTTTTTTTACAAAATAAAGGCATTCAGTACAGTTGCTGTTATATCTAAGAGTAAGCACTGTGACAAGATTCCACCAAAACACAATGTGCACAATAAATAGATTTAAAAAGACTTAATAGTAACTTAATAGTAGTCTTTTGTTAGTAACAAAAAATATGTTCCACAATTATTTTGGGACATTGCTGCATCTGGAGGAAACAAAACATTATCCTGACTGTGAAGTATGGTGGATGGTGTATCAAAGGCTTAGGTTTTATAGAGTGCTAATAAACTTTGTATGGTCTAAATGGTCTGCCTTTCTGCATCATCAGCATAGTACTATTACAATATAGTTTACAAGTGGGAGACACTCAGGTCCAGTGACCTGTCTTAAAGGAAGATATTTTTAAAGACAAGTATAAATACTTGTTGTAAAATTGTGAAGTTGTAGGAAAAATCCAAGGTCCAGGGTTACTATTAAAAACAAAACTGAGAAAAATGCCACACAAAACACAAAACATTGTATATTACCAAATGCCTCAGGCAATTCTAGTGCATGCAGTCCAGGTGTCTGTCTTTGATTTAAAACAAAAGACGTTGCCATGCAACATGGCAAATCAACAAGAGCGATGCATTATACAGTGACCAGGTCAGTACACTGATTTAATTTCACTGACATGCTATACTGTGATCTTAAGCAGGTCATGTAACCAAGGTATCCTAATTCAAATGGATCTGCATGTAAAAAACTGCTGAGCATGAATAATATATATTTATACATTCGTTTTCAATGTAAATATAAAAGTGCAGAAACGTTTTGAAGATTCCTTGTATATAAATATATGCACAAGGAATCTTCAAAAGGTTTCTGCACTTTTATATTTTGGAGGGTGGGAGGAGTAGTAATTGGTCGTGTCTGCGAGACTGAGAGAGAGCTTATAGTCCAGATTTAGCGCCATCTGATTTCCACCTTTTTGGACACTCAAAGAAGCTTTAAGAGGAAGAAGATTTTCATGTGAGGATGATGTGAAAGCAGCGCTGCATCAGTGGCTACACGCTCAACCAAAAACATTTTTTGATGATGGCATAAGAAAGTAGTACGGCACTGGGAAAAATGCATTGGAAGGTGACTGTAGAAAAGTGATGTAGTTTTTTTAAAAAAATTTTTAAAAATCTTTTTATTTTTTATTCTTAATAAATAGAGTTCGGTGCGGAAACTTTTTGAAGAACCCTCGTATGTTCTCCTTTTCTGATTGTGGGTATATTGAAGTTCCTCTTATTATTTGAAATCCATTCATATAATATTTGATAATAGGATTGGTGGATTATCCAGTTTTTTTTATATATACTGTTATAAACATTGAGCACCATTGAGAGTACTGTATAATAAAGACCATACTTTTTTATTCTGCTGTGCAATGGCATTTTACTTACTTTTCAGTCAGTAAAAATCATATTTAGTTTAGTACAATGTTAGGTGGTTTGACCCCTACAAGCTTAAAAGGTTTACAACCATGTGTATATTATAAAATGTATACACTTTTTACCGTTATTAAAAGATTTTCCTGATTAATGTATTAATTTGATTTATTTTACTAGAATAAAGGAACGTCACAAATAAAAACAGAATAAATCAATGCAGATGCCAAAATATTAATTTGAAGTTGGAATTTTGAGGTTTGATAGCTAATATAAAATTGTATAATTTTATGTCCGGTTAAGAGTACATAACTAGTCCACTTTAGATTATCATTTTACATTTAGGAAACATTTCAGGTCAATTTTTGTAAAACCTATGCTGAGGACTCACTAATGGATTAAAAACAAAATAATAGTCTTTTTAAAAGTGTTTCTTAAAAAGGCAGTCAGTCTTTTTGTGATCAGCATATCAGATGTCATGGTGCATTTGTAAAACCTCCACAGATGGTACCATTTTGGAAAACAGGCCCATAAAAGACCTGAGGAAAAGAAATAAATTGATCAATATTAAGACTTTGTGTATAAAATTTTGCAATGCTTGTGCATTGTTCCAGCAAATCAGATACACAGCCAATCATGTCTGTATGTAAACACCAGACCTACTGATAGCACCACTGAGGTTTTGAACCCTGGATCCCAGCGGTAGTGGGCTAGCACAAGTAAGCAATAATAATATTAATAAATGTATGAATGTAATACCTGTTTTACATTCAAGGTCTCTTCACAAGCATAACTAAGTTGTCCATCTAGCTACCCATGCTATTGCTCGTTAGTTATCTAACTTGGCCCAAAGAACATCAAAACAGCGAATGCTCAAGTGCCTCACTCTCTCTCTCTTTCTTTTTCTCTCTGCATGGGGTCACACCAAAGTACTGGATTGTTGCTCTGTAGTAAAATGTTCCCATGTGACATTCACTCTGCTCCCACAGGCATGGAGACTGACTCAGGGGAGCCAAGTTGGCATGGACCTGATCACATCATACACACATGGAACCTCAGCTCAGCTTCGTATCACGAAAACAGTGGCCTGAACAGCTCATATGGAGGGGGATCGTATTTTTTGCTGCTGCCGAACAGCTCAGCAGGTACCAATAATGCATCACCTGCAGCGAGGGTGAGGGATATGGCACTGGCACAGGCTGAGATTGGCGTCCTGAGTCTGATCTTGGCGCTGACCACACTGGGCAACGGCTTTGTGCTCTGGGTCCTCCTGCGTAGGCGGAAGCACCATGCACCTATGCACTTCTTCATGGTTAACCTGTGCGTGGCTGATCTAGTGGTGGCCTTCTTTCAGGTGAGCATAACTCTTAATAGTTGTTTTCTGAAAAAGTTAGTGGCTGTGTTTCAAAAAGTATACTACACACTTCACTGGTAGATACTGCATCCTAAATATTTAGGTATTTTAAATAGGTATTTTGCTGTATAGTGTGCAGTGACAAGAACTGTTATTTTGTACCAGTTAAATTTGTATTTCCTCAGTGTTACTTCGGAATTTATTTCTGTGCTATTTTGTGTAGTTTTTTTTTATGTATTTGTACAGTTATTGTTGAAATTCAAGTTAAATCATTTGCAATTCATAGTTGTGGAATTTAACACAAAATGAGTTGGGGTTTTTCTTTTTATGTGAAGCTTAACTGGTCACAGTAACTGGAATCCAACCCTCAAATGGCACCAAACAATTATAAATTTAAACTTGCAATAACTGATAGCCATTGTATATTCAGTCAGAAACAGTTATCCAGTTGATTTGAGTATAAAGCTAAGCTAAAATTTAGGCTTTTATTGATCGTATCTCTGGCAGCATACTAGGGCATATGCGTTGGCATGTGCATTAAGAGAGTAGGTAAATGTAAATAATAACAGAAAGATGTGGTCCATTCAAAGGTCCATTCACAGGTGTGTAATTGGAAAAGAAAACATAATATATTAATAAAAAAAAATATTTAAAGTTTGACATTATCAACTTGGATTGCTTGTGGTGGGATGTTGGACATTTGACAAATAGAAAATCTTTGATGGAAACTCTAGAACCAGAATTTCTATGAAGCTTGAATATTGTTTAAATCTGCCAAAATCCTGGTGTTTATTAAACCCTTGAGAATAATTTTAGCAGTTTGTATATTGGCGCTTGAAAGTGGAAATACTGTCATTAAAAAGAGTAATATTATCTAAGTTGTATATGGATAATGCAACTGCATAAAGAGGCAAAGTGTTTTCCATGTAATAATGGTGTACAAAAATATATGTACAGTATATATTTAACAGTTCAGCAGCAACCTAAACTGTTTACACCAGGCAACTCAGGTTTATGATTCCATGCTGTTTATTCAAATATACAATGAACATACAATCTGCATGTTGAAGCAGAGATCAAGATTCATTCGAGCAGGCAAAGTTTTAGTGAACTGGTGTGCAATGTGACCTTTTAATGTAGCCTCTGCCCTGAGTTTTGGCATCCTGAAATGATTTTTTAAAATAGAATAAAAAGCATGGTTATTTTGGTTTGTAGTCTTTCTTTCATATTAAACTATTTTGCACATTCTCCTCTGAATTCACTTATTAACATTTGCAGAACTGCCACTTACTGGATGGTTTTTAGCTTTGTACAGTGTAGTTCCAGGAGGAGATCAGCAGTTTTTGACACACTCAAACAGCACATCACGTTTCTTTTTTGTAATGTGTGATGTAATCATTATCTCAAGCTTTTACTATGATATTGGGATCTACACCTTTAATAACTGATCCACCTCTACACTCCAGGTTCTCCCCCAGCTCATGTGGGATATTACAGAGAAGTTCCAGGGGCCAGATGCTCTGTGCCGCTCAGTGAAGTACATGCAGGTCGTTGGCATGTTTGCGTCCTCCTACATGATTGTGGCCATGACGGTTGACCGCCATTATGCCATATGCTGCCCTCTGCAGGCCTACAGATTAGGAGCAATCTCACGTTGGAACACACCTATCATCGTGGCCTGGGGGCTGGCCCTGGTTCTTAGCGTACCCCAGGTAAGAGAGTGCAAGAGGGTAATTTTATACCAAGAACCCAAAAAGCTGAAATGACAAAACATTTGTGCATCACTAGGTTTTTATCTTCTCTCGGACTGAAGTGATCCCAGGTGAGTTTGAGTGCTGGGGGCACTTTGCTGAGCCCTGGGGTCTAAAGGCCTATGTGACATGGATGACTCTGGCTGTCTTTGTGCTTCCTACATGCATCATCACTGTGTGCCAGGTAAGTCTTGTTCCTTATTTAAAAAATTATATTTACTTGATCTGGGCTTTACCAATGAATAGCATATCAGCACTAAGCAAATTTACATTTGTGGCATTTCGCCGACACTGTTATCGAAAGTATGACTGAATTCAATTCAAGCAATTGAGGTTTAAGGACCTTGCTCACAGGCCCAACAGTGGCAACTTGGTGGTGGCAAGGCTTGAACCGACAACCTTCTGACTACTAGTCCAGTACCTTAACAGCTGAGCTGCGGCTGCCCCAAAAACTGGATGGTACAACAAAATTTCCCCACAACAATAAAATACAGGGCATCTACACTCATTTTGCTCAAATCTGAATCAACATACCAAGTCTACATTATATGGACAAAAGGATGTGGTGACCTGAAAAAGAAATTCCCCAAAATGTTGAAGGATATTATAAAGGCTTTAAGATGTTTTAGCACATAGTGTCACTTTGACTGGGCAGTTTTAGCAGGGCAGAAATTTTTAAAATGTATTAAAATTTTAAAGAAATGGCACACTATGACAGTACCACATTGTACAACCCATTCTAATGCCAGTGGTTGTCTATAAAATTGCATGGCTATATTCTTGAATTTATGTGACTGTTATGAGTGGCTGTACATGAAATAGCAGGATCCTCCAGTTAAAATGGAGTGTCTGTATTTTTTTGACAGGCGCACGGTAATGCAGCTTGAGAACTGACTACTTTAAATTGCCTTACGTTGTGTGTGTGTGAGAGAGTGAATAAATGGGTAAATGTGTGGAGTCCTGTGATAAATTGGTGCCCTGTCCTGGAGTATATCCCAGCTTTGAGTTAAGTGTTTTTAGGTTGTGCCAGACCTGATCAGGTTAAAGCAATTATTGCAGGTGAATGAATGACATCTTTGATGTAACTACTGTCTCTTTTTCAGGTGCGAATATTTAAAGAGATCCATGACAACATCTACCTGAAATCGAAACGGGGGCTGCCAGCTGACATGAAGAAAAACGCCGCCCTATTCCGCATGCCCAGTCTGAGACAACACAATGATAAAGCCAGAAAAACAGAAAAGAGAAGAGGAAGCATCCTAAGGGATTCCAAATTCTCTACAGACTTCCATCGAAGGAGTATTAGTAACTCATCTCAATCGTACTGCACTACACACAACTCCCAGCATGCACTGCAGCCAGATTGCTGCGACTGTCCGAGTGGGCTTCAATGCAGCACTCGGTCTCCTGATGTACTGTCTCACACGCAGACTAACACAAATCAGAGCAACTCTGTGTCACTTCCGAGCACAGAGCTGCACGCTGAAACAGCCAGTGACTGTTATCAGATTCCTTCAGATTACTCTGAAGCCTATAACTCATCAGAACCCTCTGTGAGGGTCTCCAGCTCTGTGCGCTACTCTTCTGCTTCCTTTTCACACCCTGTGACTGCATCCTCACCAGGTGTATCCAGAGCGATGTCCAAAACAGTAAGGATGACTCTGGTTATAGTGCTGGTCTATACCATGTGCTGGTCCCCATTCTTTACAGTGCAGCTCTGGGCAGCTTGGGACCCAAACCCACCAGTCCAAGGTGAGATACTCAAACCAAGAGGTTTTCAACTTAGTTACAATCAGGGATGCATGAGTCTAGTCTTATCTAGTAGTTGTGTTGCTGTGTCATTGCAAAATTGTGTGCAAAAGCAGTGAAAATCTAAAGCAACATGTGACCCGGCAATACATAATCAAGCCAAAGATTAGTTTAAGTGGACTTAACATATTGCTTTATAAATTATAACCTAAAAAGCCATATATCAATTCTATGCTGAAACTCTGCTGCGTTCACTGGGCCTGAGGTTATCTCAGATGGACCGAAAGACAGTGTAAATTTTCTGTGCTTGAGTAAGTCCACATTTCAGCTTGTTGTTGTAAAAAAGGGGCGTCAAGTGCCAAAGAATAAAAACTATCCAAAAGCCAAAATCTGCCATGGTATTGGGGGGGTCATTAGTTACTTGTCTATGTTTGAAGGTACCATTGACGCAAAGCTGTATACTGGGACTTTAGAAAGACATATGCTGTCATGTATGGATAAAGGGTTCACAAACTTTTTTTAGGTGTAAATAGCTAGGAATACCAGGATATCTCACCTAACAATGTCTCCTCCTCCGCCTAATTTTCTTTCTTTTTTTAGGTGTAGCCTTCACCATCCTGATGCTACTGGCCAGTCTGAACTCATGCACCAACCCCTGGATCTACACAGCCTTCTCCAACAGTGTAACCCATGAACTTCTGTCCCTTCTGCACTGCCAGCCTCGAGTCCTACGCAGAGGCTCTCTTGCTGATGATTCCAGTGCCACACATGTTACCATCACCAAGGATTACCCATACTGAGCCACAGAGATGCCAGCAAATGACTGGAATGTGTATTAATATGAAGCATATACCCTGTTCAGCTGGGGAAAATGGCAAAAACACAAAAAGATTTGTCAATGGAAGGTCATTTTTTTGTATTTGTATAAACATCTGGAAGCAGGTCTAAAGCTTCAGACTGATGAAACAGTGTGGATTATGCAACACAAGCAAGACCAGTGAACATGAAGGAATATTTCATGGCACACCTACAAGGGCAGGGGATACAGTCAATCCCAGATTGGCATCCTTGGTAAAGATAAGTAAAAATGCCTCTGTAGTTAAACAGATTAATAATCAGTAATAATGTATCTTTCAATAAAATATTTGTTCCAATTTGAAGTTAATTCACGGAAAAATAATGTTATAAAAAAAATGACATGATATAATCAAATGTGTGTGGACAGCCCTTCCATTAAATGACTTTAGGTGGTTCAGCCTTACTAATTACAAAATGTAAACAATCTATTATAATTTGTTGGCAATCATTTGAGTAAGACTCTTTCTTGTTTCACCAGGAGTGTGCCCTGTACATAAAGCATAAAGTAAGGTCAATAAACACAGGGTTCAACAAGTTAGGTGTAGAGGAACTCCTGCACCAAGCCCTGACATATTTGGCCTGAATTGAACGATGCATAAACAGGACTAAATGGGCACAGATTTCACACTCCAAAATCTTGGGGAAAACCTTCATGAAGTGGTATGTGCTGTTGAAGCGGCAAGGGGGTGTGGGAGGGGGGTTTAGCCATATAAACTTCAAATTAATGTCTTGTGTTATTTTTAAACTCAGTATTTTGAACATTCAGGAACCTAATTTTACTGGGATATAGTAACAGAGAATATTGGGAAATACACAAATGAAATAAGACAAATTTGTTTACCTTTTTAAACCATGGTTTTGACTTTAAAATAAATAGCCAAGTGTGTCTTGCCCTCTACGCAAAGTAAAAATGACTTCTATAATCTTTAAATAATTTAACTTTAATTACTGGTTGCACTTTATAAACAAGTTTTATATTTTTAGTGTGAGGTTAAGCTTTTTCTGCCATCTTTCCCAAAGGAGCCAATACATCTGGATCTGACTTTCTTTGTGTTGCTTTAATCTAAAACATTAAAGAGCATTAGAATGGACTGCTTAGCTGTAACATTAAACAGAGCATATATTTAGTATATTTATTTAATGGAAGAACACTTGAGTAAAGAGAATGGAAAGACTGCTTAGGAATCTTAATGCGAGGGAAAGAGGAAATTACTGTCTGAGAAATAAATTACAGAATTACTGTCTAGGGCAGACATTTGATCAGATCATTTATCACTTAGTTTTCAGTGCTTATCTGTTTTTGTCTTGAAATGGATTGAGTCTCTTGGCAGACATTGCTTAGAAAAATCAGTCTTGGAATATCTGTGAAAACTCATCAAAAAAACATCTGTGTTATTGTCAATGAATACTGAAAATGAAAGCAGTAAAATGATCTTTTATCATGGACAGTGTTGTGGTGGTTAGTGGGTCAGCAGCACTCAACAATCAAACATCACATGGTGACTCATTCATACTCACTAAGTCAAATTTAGAAAACTCAATCCGTGTTTTTGAGAGGCGAGAAGAAACCAAGATACCAAGACACACACAACCTACACAAACAACAAGAGAAAATGCCAAACTCCACACAGATGGTAATTAAAGTCAACCTTGGGTACCCACAGCCTCCCTTATATACTAATATCACTATTACTACTACTACACACCCATACCAAACTCCTCACGAAAACCCTGGGAAATCCGATGAAAAAAAATCAAACCTTGGTTGCAGAAGTTATGTGACAACAATTCCACCTGGAACAAAGCCATGGAGACATGGAGAGTTCATGGGAAGAACATATCAAACTCCACAGTCACCTGAAACAACAAACCATGCAGGTGACAGTGAACAAACAGAATATTGGCAAAAAAGGACAACAGATGTATGTGCAAGAAAATGTGAAAAAATCAGGGATAATGAGGACAGAATTAATTTAGCATATATTGTGCCAGTGTTAAATAATTTTAACATCCATGTTAAACCAGATGTTAATTTTTATGTTATTTTATTAAAGTTTGTAGAATATTCTTCATTTTCATTTTTGAAATGGTTTTATGCTTATCATGTTCTGAAGTAAACCAAACAAGGTGTAAAGGATTGGGCAGTAATAATAGTTACTTTATCATTTTTATACATAACACATAATGGCTTGCAATAGTAAAACATACAAATAAAAAATAGTTTAATAACACTTTTACACAAGGTGAGTATATATTTTTTATAATTATTTAATATGCTGTTAGCATCCTGAGGAGCCAATCATGATCTTTAACAAGATTATCATTTGGCCAGTCTTTGCAAAAACTATCAATAAGTGTCCACAGACTTTCTGAAACAGCTGAAGTAAACATCCCAAAAGATAGACATTTTGAAAGTAGGTGAACCGTTTAATTTCGTTCTCCCTGAGGTATTTTATTGCAGTGGTGTGAAAAAGCGCACCAGTTAGCTTTAATGCTAATACTAGATTTTTTTTTACTGAAGCTGCCAATTCAGTAAACATTTACTTAGACTGTATAGTCTAAATAGTGATTAGCAGAGACATAACTGACCCCGTTTTACTTTTATGTTTGTTTGTTAGTTTGTTTTGGCCATAAGACCCTTATCTTTAGTTACTACATACAGACGACGCTTACAAAAGTGATTTTCAGGCTGTATCTCAAACCGCATCATATGTGCTACATACAATAGTGTGTAACTATACAATTGGTAGTACACACCCAATTGCTATTAAGTACACTTGAGGCTGGATTGAAATGCAACCTGTTTTAATTACGCCAGATGCAACCGTTCGGTTCATTGTCACAGCTCTTCTTTATTCGTGACAATAACAACACCTTGCTAAAATAAATTAAAATAAAAAAATAGTTCTGTGCTCAGAAGGTTAACTGGTATGCACAAATGACTACTCAATGTAGTTTTCTACTTTTTATCTACTCAGTGTTGTTCCTGAGTTTTCTAATCAGCCTGCAAATCACTGAGTGACTGACTGCTGACTTCTCTTTTAATTTAATGAGAGATTTTGTGGCTCAATTGCCTTTTTAGTTTTAAAATATCAAATATATATTTCACTTCACACAATACTACACAAGTCAACTGTATTGAGAGGAATGTTTAAGATGCCTCTATATCGTTTTTGAAATGTTGTTTAATGATTTTGTCCCTGAATAATTTAGAAAGGCCATTCACCTGTACCGTAATTGTAACAACTTTTTACCAAAATCAAAAACGTTTTGCATCAACACCTACAACTATTTATTATGCAATACCTTTTGCACCATCAGTCTGAGTTTAATGAACTTTGTTCATTCTAATAATACATACTCGGTCACATTTATAGGCACAAAGCAAAAGACTAATTTTCTTCATTGGAAGTGTAGTAAATAATAAACACAAAACTAATTAAATGTGTCCTCTTCTGTTTTGCACACTACTTAAAACAAAACTGGTTAAAAATGATTTATAACAAAATTTACATGTTTCCTGACAATTATTGCTATTAGGCCTACTTTTAGTCCAAACTCTTAAATACAGAATGAAGGTGGCTCAAAAGATTACTACAAAATCTTACAACATGCAGCCAAAATAATTTTCCGTTTTAAGCTATATTTCACATATTGTCCCAGCTTTTCTGGAATTAAATTTTGTAACACTGCATAAGGCATATATACCAATGACTGCTGACTTTTTAGTTACTATTTGTTAACCATTTTTCATTTTTATTTATCTTCAGTAACAGCTTCATCTGATTTGGGCTTGTCTACCCATTCATATTTAGAAGCAACCTTCATTCTGCCAAACTCAGGACAGTGCCACAGGAGAGGTTTAATACCAGGGCTCCAGGACCCTGATGCAGTGCAGCATTTACACCTCCTGTCATGTTAAACCATTTAAATGTACTCTCTCCAGTAGTTTCATTGCCTTGGAACAAGCCTAATTATTACACATAATAATAATAATAATATGATTTTTGCTAAACAATATACATATCATTAACACTATTATTTAACAAAGAATTCCATTATACTGGATTTTTTTGGGGAAAAAAACAATAATAACTATTTTTTTCATTTCATCTGAGTTGAATATGCCTGTGCCTGTCTCCACCTAGTGGTCATAAAATAAGAATGTTCAAAGTTCATGCATGTAGAGCTCGGGATACATTTCACAGAACGTTTGACATGATCTGTCTCCAACAACTTACTGAATTTTATAAATGTTATATAACCCAGGCTTACAATTAAAGACAGATCATCATTTTCCTGATCTTCACAAAAGCTAAATCACAAAATTAAAAGCAAACTACTAAAATTAAGAATGGTTTATTTTTTCCCAATAATAAAAATCAAAACATTCCTTTTTGTCTTCAATCCAGTCAGTGCATTTACTACTGTTATTATTAAAACAAACAAAATGATCTTATTTACAGCTAAGCTTACTGTTTTGAACTAGACTTTTATTGTATTGTCACATTATTGGAAGGATGTAGAAAGAATGGGCCAGTAAACAATAAAAACAAAAAACAAAAACGACATCTGATCAAATAAATAAATACAAGAAATTCACTGTATGTTATGCAAAGTAAATAACATTCTTAATAATAACCTGTTTGGCACATCTTGAAAATTACGAATGATGATGTATGGAAACATAAATATGGAGGTCTTTGTGGAAATAATGGTACAGCAATGTGAACTGAAAGGTTTCTCTTTAAGTCTGGATTGTGGTCTTGGCATTGAAAGCAAAGTAGTAAATCAAGATGCCAAAAGCAGCAGCCAGGACTTCAGTAGATACCCAAGGGCCACTCCATGCTCCCTACAATAAAAACAGCGAATGCACAGATTATATTAGGATTTATCAAATTGATCAATTAAATAAATAAAAATGATAAACTAAGGGAAACATGCAGTGCTAGGTGGTTTTCCTATGTACTGTTATGTATCTAATAAAATAGCTTTTCTGTGCATACTAGCAATAAATAGGAATTACAGTATGTTCAGATAATTAAGACTAGTGTTCTGCTTACTCTGTGATCCACATTGACAGAAAAGAGGGGCTTGATTGTATCCACATCCTCATTGTTTCTTTGAGCCTGAAACAAACATACACATTTTTCATCAATTTCAACAATAAAATACAAAAATTAGTGAGGGTCAGAGTTAAAAATCTTAACAGTTTCTAAAAACAGAGTTATATTAAGAGCATATTAATAGAAAGCAGGAACAGATTTTCAATTATTCTTTCATTAATGCCTTCATTGATTGTCTGTTTTACCACCACTTCCAATTCATGGTCGCGGTGGGTACAATTCACTGGGCGAAATTCAGTAACAACCCCAGACAGTTTGCCAGACCATCATAGGTCAAACGCACACACACACAGCAATTTTGTATCTCCACTTAACCTGACTGCATGTCTTTGGACTGAGCACCCGGAGGAAACCCACGCAAACTCATCCATTTAACCTTCCATCTATCTTTTTTGCTATCTATCAAACTGATCAAAGTTTATCGCCCTAAAGCCATGAGTCAAGGAATATAGTTAAAGAAATTAATGATTAATTACAAATCATTAACCTCTACTGTTAACTACCCTGGGGTAAGTATTTGAAGTCTTTAGTGCACTACATAGGTATAAATATTCGCTTGTGCCTTTCTTAATCAAAAGTCAAATAAAACAAGGATTTTCTGTTTTTTATGAAATAAAAAGAACAATCCTAAGAAGATTTCTTAGAGATACATGAGAGTTATTGTTAACTTACTTTGCGCAGTGCACTGTAAGATTCCTCATCGAAGAACTTCACCACATACGTTCCTGAACTGGCCTGCTTGTGTGGGAGACTCCATGATACCTGTTAAAAAACATATAACGTGATATAAACATAAAAGCAACTACAAAAGAACTGCTTATCCTATGTCTAAAAATTAATACTGACCTGGTACTTCCCTACATCCTGGCCTCTTGTCACAGGAAACTGTCTTCCATTAACATCAGCATACAATGCCACACTCTGGTAAAAAGAGCAGCATAGTCACGATCACTATCAACTTGTAGACAATTATGAATACACTTTATGAATTTTAATCCTATGTGCATATGTGCAGCCAATCTGTGTGGATCTTTAGGTCAGGTTATAATAATTATACAAACACTACTTCTAAAAAAGTAATACACTGACCAACTATACTGAATTGTAAACATAAACAAATTAAAAAATGTGATGCTTGCAAGACATTCGAAAATAGTGGGACAAAAGCAGGTTAACTGCTGCTACATAACCTCTTCAATTAATTAAATTTGTTATACAGTTGGGAACTGGGGATACTAAGTGTTGCAGTTTTGCAAATGGACATTTTGTCCAATTGTTTATGTCTATTACATTGTTTTCTCCAGTTTCTCTATTAGCTCAACTTAATTATAAACTCAGATACATGAACAAAAATACAAAGCTGATTTAAATACCTGTACACCATTAGAACATGACAAGCTCAGCTCCACAATGAAGACAGACTCTGATGAGATGACGGCATCACTGGTTGTGTACGTTGACGGTGTGATGACTGGGTTTAGACAGCCGTCCCCTAGACAAGATACAAGGATACATTTAAGTCATGTAACACACACTGTTGTTTTTTGTGACCAGGCTGAGCAGCTCGATTACAGTTTACAGTACATTGACGTTCATTATGTTTTGTCTCAGAACTGATTTCAAAATTCACAATTAGTCAGCTGATGTATTAACAATATACAATATTATGCAGGTATACAACCTTGCAACTGGCTACTTTAGGCATAATGTAAAGTAACATTGCATATCTTTTCAAATTGGTAAAACAACAAAATGTGGTAAAACAGGAGATTTGCAGCATAAATGTGCAGCTGATGTGCAATCTGTAGCAGTTGTGTGATACAAATCATGGTCGACATAGACTAAAATCTGAAAAGAATGTTTCCACCACCTTGTTGAAGTTAAGTCATATGGAATTTTAGGCTGCCTGAAGAGTAAAGGGGGACCCTACTCAATATTGGAATGATGTTACTTGCCAGTTAGTGTATATTTGTTGTTATTATTAAAAAAAAAATTAAAAAGTATTATATATTTTTGCCATCTACAGCAATATACATTGGCAAATACATATAAAATTGTACCTTTTTTTTATATAAAATGAAACTGACATGGCAACTGAACAGTTCATCTTGATCAGTTAATTATTTTTAAAAACATATTTTACTTACAGTCACAATTATGAGGTCAAAAAGCAAACCCTGGTAAATTATATGTTTGGTTGCTTTTTATAAGTGAAAATTGTAGAGGAGAATATGGGGGACCGTATGAATTTCTCTTTCCTGAGAATTACCCACACAATCTTTAATTTATTTGGTAAATTTAACATATTAGAAAAAGCTTGTTATGTGTTAAATGTGGTAAGACATTTTAGATATCGTAAGGTAAATTTGTGGTAAATAAATAACATTTATCCATTCATTAGTGCAGAATTTTGTTCCTGTAGAAAACTATCCAACACCCACGTTTGTCTGTCCAAACTTCTGCACAGTACTGTGGTTGTGATAAACCTTATTACTGAACTACAGCATGTTAGATTAGTACACGGTTTGTTATTGTTAATGTTTAGCACTGCCTGGTTAGCCAGTGTGGTACCTCAGATTTGCCTACAGTGTATACAATTTAAAACACAAATGAAGCAGTTACTTACCTTTGCACACGCAGACAAAAAGCGCTAAAAAGATCAGATTTTTAATCATTATTAAGGTTTAACGCTTTTGTAAATGTTGAAATGAAAAGGATGCGGCAGAAACCACTAACAGCAGGAATGAGAGCCACATCAGCGTGGAGAGCAGAAAGATGACGTGTCTCGCTATGAATTCTGGGACTTTGAGTCTAAATCCGTCCGCTCATACAAATGCTAACATTTCCAAAATTATTTTAAAATCAATAATATAATTTGTAATTAATGTCATTAATCTGGGGTCACTGACCAAAAAGGTTGCAAACCCGTGTGATTTAAAAATATATTGCTTTTGTTTTCAATTCTATTTTAGTTCAATGCAAAAAGATTAAATATACATTTCAAATGGCATAAATTTAATATATTGTATAACATTAGGTTTAACAAAAAGATGATTCTATTACAACAATATGAATAAAATATTTTACAAAATATTTGATATAGTTCCATAATATTATTCCATGGCATAAAATGGTTTTATACAAGATTGTATGCTGTCAAGTTATTGAATAAAGTTTTTACTTTTATGTTATAGCAAAGGAACTTTTTTTCTACTTTAAAAACATTAAATAGAGGGGGGCTTTAACATATCTACATTATTCTATCGATATCATTCATCAAAAACAGTAATCCTGACCCGTATTGTACACAAAACTAATTATTATATAAAAATACGCCAACAGTCACACAATTTTGAGCTAAACATTTATAAAACATTTTCCAAGAAGTTCAAAATATTTTGTCTAAACACGACCGAACGACTTGGTCAGTGTCATGATTTATGAGTAGGGCATTTATTACTATAATGAACTAAGTCTGAGGTTTATGTTCAGCACCAATTATATAATAACAAAACATAATTTACACCTTTCATTACACTTTTCTAAAATTATCCCCACACAGTTCCTCTCTCTCAGCTTTAATTCTCTCTCTCTCTCACTGCTACATGTGTTCGGTCTCTCAGCGCCCTTAGTCACGTGACGGTACGACAACAAAACACCGCAGAGCAGGAGGAGTACGTATCATTTTTTTGTCAGCAGTTTAGTAGAAGTAGCAGCAAAGACACTTACATTACTTTTTTTTAAAAATTCTTTTGAAGTAGTGAAAGCTGGAGAAGCAGACGCAAAATGAGAGGAAACTCGACTGAAGCAAACTCAGCTAGGATGCCAGGGATCGTTGTTTGGATAAATGATCATCTGTTAATAGCATTGATAAGCTAAGTTGGTGGAACAGCGACCATGTTGGTAAATGTTTGTATTGTTCATGCTGCTTATTTTGCACAAAGAGTACTTAGTTTTTGTCTGCGTCTATTTACAAGTACAAATAAAGTACATATATTTGAAAAACAATGGTTCTTTAGTCAAGACGATGGTTCATTTGTATACTTAAAGGCTTCTGTGCATTATGAAATGTGGCCTAATTATCATTGGAAAAACAAATAATGCGAACCAGATTTAATGTTAGTCCACGATTATGTTTTGTGTCCTTGATGCCAGTATTAAAGCTCGCAGAAGCATAAATCAATCTCCCTGCTGAAACTTTCTCTTGGATCTAATTAATATTCTTTTCTTTTATTTTTGACAGAAGGTTGTACGTTTTTAAATACTTTTCTTTACACATACAGAAATAGGGGCAATTTTATGGAAATTATAGTGTAAATTATACATAGATAAAATACAAACGCACCGTACGCACTTTACGCAAATTCACGAAACCACCCGAGTACGTAGATCAGTTTCGTGAATCGGAGCATGCGTAGTGAGGTTCTCATTCTGTGTTTGTTTTGATGCATAAGTGCTCCTTTCTTTTGACTTTGTGCTTATAAATGTAAACAGAATAGAATCTATTTTTTTTATTTTAAAATGAATGAACAAGGACACATATATTCGGTCACTATTAAAAATGTACATATTTATTCACTCAGCAAACACAACTACGAGTTAGCCGCTTGGTGGTGAAAGATACTTTACTTATCCCGAGGGAAATTACGCCGTGATGGTAACGTGGTGAGAAAGCAAGGCACCCAGAAACAAGAACTCTGACAGACATGTATGTATTACAATATTAATATGATAAGTTATAAATACTGAGTGCTTATAGAAACAGAAATCACTGCAATTAGCTTAGCAGCTAACACTAGCAACTAAGCTAACAAGTACCCGTGTTTACCTTGGATATTAACTCTCAGCTGTAATGTCTTTCGTATAGTTAATGTACTGCACATGGTGCACAAGTCTTTATTGTATATCTTTCATAATAATAGTTATGGTTTATGAGTTATTTGGGTTTTAGTCAGTATCTCAGCTGTGAACTAGTTGGCTAGGCTAAGTATTGACATCACACGGCTGTTCTAACCTTATTACTAGGGGTGGGCTGATCGATCCAAATATCGATAGTATCGATACTTCAGTTTGACTTTCTCCGCTACATTCAGCACGTTTCTCCCGTTTCATAAGAATGTACAAACCATGGTTGTAGAGACGCTCCTCTCACATGCACACCAAGCCCATCATTCATTGTAATGCGTATTGTAATATTGCTTATTTACATGTCAACGAAATCATTTATTGCAACTCTATGCAACGGAGCTGCTGTCCGTTACATATGGAAAAAAGACTCAAAGACTCACGACATGCTTTAAAGAAACTTTATTGTAAATATAACGATATTGTTGGTGTGCGGCAAAACCGGAGAACATAAATCATGGACTGGAATCTGTAAACACAGTAACTTCACTAAACTTCTCAGGGTGGCCAACTGAGAAGTTTAAACGGACAATACATTTAACTCTACATTACTGCAATAATAATAATAATAATAATAACATTAAAAAAAACCTCTTCATGAACTTACCGAATAGCGTCCTGCAGCCGTTTCGCGGGACGTCCGGAGAAAAATGCGCGAGGACTATTTCCGGGTTTCTGTAGCGTGGCGCATACCATCTCGCATACCATCAAGGGGGGTTTCCGAGTGTAAATACTGCACAGATGTGCTTTTATATTATATAAGATTGTCACAGAGGTTTTAGTAAGATACATTAACACCTTGTAATTATGATTATTTAGTCAAATAAGGTCTAGATTATAAAATTGATTTTGTTTTGTTATAATTGATTTGTTGTTTGAGAAATGGTGTAGGCCAAGAACATACAGTCAGGTAACTGAACATGGCTCTTCAGTCTAGACTAGTGATGGGAATTATGGCTCCTTGAAGGGAGTCGGATCTTTTGGCTCGGCTCCTTTTAAAGAGCCGTTCAAAAAAATGGCTCTTCGTTCTTCGGGAGGCGCTACTGGGTAAACTATAATACAGCCCCGATATTAATATCAATGATGAACAATCATGAACATTTTGCTACCTTGCCTTAAATGTAGGCCTAATTCAAACAACACTTAAATGAGAATGAGATTTATTTTAAAAGGAAAAAAAACTACAGTGAAGAGACATACTGTGGTTGCATTGCATTAAGTTTCAGAAAAATCCTCTCTTGTACAGATGTGCCTGTGTTTGTTTCTGCTTTAAAACATAAGCACCATGAAATAATCAGATTTAACATAATTAAACAAGTTTATAGTTTATTTCTCAATTATTTTATTTGTCATTATATTACTAGAACTGCTAGTTTTCTGCATGTTCTCTCTGTAGCTCGGTTACGTCTCTCTCTCTCTCTCTCTCTGTGTGTGTGTGTGTGTGTGTGTGTGTGTGTGTGTGTCCCGCTCTCTCCGCGATTCTAAAAGTGTTTTTGGATTTGAATTTCAACAATATACAGCTTTCATTATGACTGATTAATTCCCTCTACTAATGCAAAGTGGAATGGGTGGATTACAGCCGATAAGAACTGCCCAGAAATAATAATACAGTAATCCCTCCTCGATCGCGAAAGGTGAAAATCCGCGAAGTAAAAACCATGTGTTTATATGGTTATTTTTATAACCCGATTCCATCGGCTTTAGTATTTAGCATCTTGTCATTAAAACCAATGGATTGAGGTAGCACAGCACGCTAATGTCAATATAACATCTCCCTTCATGTACCGATAACGGTTACATTTCCTGACAAGCCTGAACTTGCAAATAAAAACACTTGGTACAAGTTTATACAGGTTAAAAATCAGTAATATTTTATTTACGTTTGAAAAGAACTCCATTCGTTTGTCCGCACCGTCAGCCATGTTTATTTTTCTGCGAGAGAAGCGCGCCCGACCCGCAATGAATTCTGGGATTGCCTTGATCACCAATACCTTAATAAGGCAGCGTCGGATGCTCACTCGTTTTTGAGTGAAAATAACGTTGAAATGTTAAGAAGTGAAGATATTAAGGCATCTAGGATTTGGAACAGCCTCCTTATCGGGAGCGCGCACAGGATGACGTGAAATGCGTCTATGTAGAGAGCTCACTAGCTTTTCGAACACACCCAATGTCTGCAGAAATCCGCGAACCAGCGAAAAATCTGCGAAAAATCCGCGATTTATATTTAGACATGCTTGCAAATAAAATCCGCGATAGAGTGAAGCCGCAAAAGTCGAAGCGCGATATAGCGAGGGATTACTGTATATGGAACGGCTCCCAGAGGCGCGACTCGGTTCCTTTCGTTCATTTTAAGAGCCGCGATAGAATCGGATCGTTCGCGAACGACTCATCACTAGTCTAGACTGGTTTAGCGGTTGAGTGGAAAGCATCTATAGACTTGAAGTGACTAAATATTTTGATTGAGTTATTTGTTTGTATTTCTTTAAATCTGAGTTTATTTATTTTTCAATATTATTTATTGATTACTGAGTAGTGTAATTTTTTTTTACCAAAGTGTGGCTAATAAAAGAGGGTGATCCCTCATCTGTAGCCCCCTTTAAAACCACTCACACTCCATATATGAAAATAATCATTTGTACTCGGACAGTTTTGATAATAAACGGAAATGTGACCAAATGAAGCGTTTTCAGAATGTTTGTGGTGTTTCTGCGCCATCATGTGGATCTTTGCTGAGGTAACTTGTACAGTTGCTGGCTCGGGTTAGTTCGTTTTTCGGGGAGATTTACTACAAAATTATTAAATAACATTGATTTTCAGTTGAAGGTTTTTCATACAATCATATACAATAATATAATAACAAAACTAAATTTCCACTGCACTTGTGTGGCTCACAAAAAATGAAGTAAACAAAAGTACTACTGGAGAACACTTCTAAACTTTAAATTCTTCTTTATTTTTTTTTTCTTTATTTACTGCTGTAAAATATCCCCACACAGCTCCTCTCTCAGCCTCTATTCTCTCTCTCTCTCTCAGCATATTCTCTCTCTCAGCATATTCTCTCTCTCTCTCAGCATATTCTCTCTCTCTCTCTCTCTCTCTCTCTCTCTCTCTCTCTCTCTCTCTCTCTCTCTCAGCATATTCTCTCTCAGCATATTCTCTCTCTCTCTCAGCATATTCTCTCTCTCAGCATATTCTCTCTCTCTCTCAGCATATTCTCTCTCTCTCTCTCTCTCTCTCTCTCTCAGCATATTCTCTCTCTCTCAGCATATTCTCTCTCTCACGCGCGTGCTCTCTCTCTCTCTCAGCATATTCTCTCTCAGCATATTCTCTCTCTCTCAGCATATTCTCTCTTTCTCTCTCTCAGCATATTCTCTCTCTCTCTCTCTCAGCATATTCTCTCTCTCGCGCGCGCTCTCTCTCTCTCAGCATATTCTCTCTCTCAGCATATTCTCTCTCGCGCGCGCTCTCTCTCTCTCTCTCTCTCTCTCTCAGCATATTCTCTCTCGCGCGCGCTCTCTCTCTCTCTCTCTCTCTCAGCATATTCTCTCTCGCGCGCGCTCTCTCTCTCAGCATATTTTCTCTTTCTCTCTCAGCATATTCTCTCTCTCAGCATATTCTCTCTCTCTCTCAGCATATTATCTCTCTCTCTCAGCTCTACATGTGTTCGGTCTCAGCACCCTTAGTCACGTGACGGTACCACAACAAAACACAGCAGAGCAGGAGGAGTAGGTGTGAACACATGCAGAGGAAAGCAAGAGGAAGAGTTGTTTACAAGAATGAGATTTGGACACACAGGGCTAAATAGCACACTGGTATTAATTAAGAAGCATGAGGATGGTAACTGTGAAAACTGCAATAGTCCTGAGACTGTAGAACATGTAATTCTTCACTGTCCTAGGTATCATGGCTACAGAAACAGCCTAATTCAGCAACTAGAAGAAAATAAGCTTAGGCTGAATGTGCAGGACACCCTACAGAAAGGGTCTGGGGAAATTGGTTTTAAGTTTCTTTTTTTCTTTCTTAAAGGATACAGGGTTAGTGAACAGAGTTTAGGTATATACTGTAGACTGAAGTTACACGAACTACTGGTTCCTTACTCCAGTCCAGATGGTGGCGGTAATGCACCAAAAAGTTAGTTGCCATCCGCCATAAAAAGAAGAGTAAGATACGCGTATAGGAGCGTCTGTACAAACATGGTTTCTACTTTCTGATCAAACGGGAGAAACGTGCTGAATGTAGCGGAGAAAAAGTCAAACTGAAGTATCGATATTTGGATCGATCCGCCCACCCCTAGTAATATGGTTAGAATAGCCGTGTGAACGTGTCAGTACATAGCCTAGCCAACTAGTTCACAGCTGAGATACTGACTAAACCCAAATAACTCATACGCCATGACTATTATTATTAAAGATATACGATAAAGACTTGTGCACTGTGTGCAGTACATTAACTATACGAAAGACATTACAGCTGTGAGTTAATATCCAAGGTAAACAACACCGGTACTTGTTAGCTAGTGTTTCTATAACCATTCTGTATTTATAAATCTATTATATTAATATTGTAATACATACATTTTTGTAAGTAGCTGCTCTCAGTAGGGTTGTAGATAAATTTAGTTGTTTAAAGCGGTTTCTGGATGCTTTACTTTCTCACAACGTTACCATCATGGCTAACACTCATACCACGTAGTTGTGTTTGCTGGGTGAATACATTTTTGTAAATTTTTAAGTGACCGAATACATGTGTCCTTGTTAATTCAAAATAAAAATAGATGCTATTCTGTTTACATTTATAAGCACAACGTCGAAAGAAAAGAGCTCTCATTCACCAAAACACCAACACGCAGAATAAGAGCCTCACTACGCATGCGCCGATTTGCGTAAGATGCGTAAAAAAGTGCGCCCGTACTTTACGTATGTATAATTTACACTATTATTTCTATAAAAGTGCCCCTATTTCTGTATGTGCAAAGCAAAGTATTCAGAAACTTACAATCTTCCAATGCCTACCAGTGTACTGGTACAGAAGAAATAGTTAATGTTTTACCCTACCAACATCATAGATTTTTGTAAACATATGCAAATACTTAATTTCATTAACTTTCCACAGGTAAACAGTTGAATCGGCAACAGGCCATTATGATTTGGTTTTAAAAGAAGCATTGAGGCTCAGATGCTTAGAAGAATAGATGGTTATGTCCCCTTGTGAAAAAACTGTCCAACATATAAAGAACAACATTTCACAATTCAGTATTGCAAAGAATTTAGGGGGTCTATTATCTACTGTCTGTAATATTAAAAGATTCAGAGGATTTGGATAAATCGCTGTGCATAAAGGGCAAGGTTAAATCCTCAGAAGGCAATGCAGTAAAAACCAACATGCTTTTTTAATTAATATAACCACATGGGTAAGATTTTAAAATGTGTCTTCAAAATTTGTGTCCATTCATTCAAATGAGCATCAAGTCAGTCACTGATGTTGGACAAAAAGGGCTGGCTCTCAATCTGGGTTCCAATACCCACTGCACCACCATACTGCCAGTTTAGTCCTTATTTTATTTGGGGGTTGAATATTTCCTATTGAAACTATAAGCATATACAAACTAGAACAATAAACAAGAACTCACCCACTCAGAAATCTTACATGGTTCCAAAAATGATGGTCAAAGAAAACTACAAAAACCATCAGCCCAGTTTATTAACATTTATATGATTTAAAATAGGCAATATTTTGAAATCACCCAAAATAAGTGAAAAGTGATAGCAAGAGACTTAGATCATGGAAAGTTCATTCCACCAGCACAGTAGCCAGTAGCACCACTGAGATCTGGGTTTAAATCTCAGCAGTGCCGAATCTTTGTCAGAATGTGTCTACATAGTTTTGGCATTTTTTAACAATTAGATTTTTACTTTAACCTATTAACACTTCTCCATTTCTCAGTTTATCTGTTCTGCAGGATTAAAACTTTCCCTCCTCGTGCTGCTATTCCTCTTTTCTGATGACTTTGTGGGAATGAAACAGAGGAACAGAGGTTCTCAGTGGAAGACAGCCCAGAGGATGAAGAGTGAAGAGTCAAGAGTCCTTGTGAGTCAAGTGTTGCTGCCGAATGTGAAGCTCCTTGAAGACAGAGTCCATCTGAACACACACCTCCTGTGAGGGAACATTATTCTTATTGTCATATACAGTATTAGTTAGTACACAGCATCCAAATTATAGAGCTTTTTGCAATGCAGCAAAGAACAAATTATAAATGAAAATTTTCCAACCTTGTCCACAGTTATTTTGGTCTCTTCTTTTTCATTGTCTTCTGTAGACCTTCGTGTCTGGGGGCTGGTAGAAGAGCAAAATTGTTAGAAAAATTATTTGGCACTTTGCCTGTGTGCATTATTGAAAGACCATACAGTGAAAGAGGACAGGATTCAAAATGTGTTGCATACTCCATTGGTTTTCGTAAAGCCCTTGGAGAAATGGCTGGCAGGATATGTTTTCCTTGAGGTATCTGCAAGGCAATCTTTGACCCAACTGCTTGGGTGACACTGACCACAGGCTTCTCACTAAACTCTTTGGGCCTGGAAAATAAATAATATGGAGATAGAGATCTAGTAGATGCATTTCAACCATTAACCATTAGTCTAGTTTATTTACTTTTACCTGCTGCTAAAGCACCCAAATATATCTGGGTGTTCATCTCATATTCATCTCTTCCTAAATGCTGTTTACCCAGAGGTAAATAAAGCCAATTATTATCTTATCTTATCTGTCTTATCTTTAATTACTCTATTTATACTGGATTTTAGCCCCCCCATCCCCATACAACTCCCAACCACCCTTTCCACACTTGCGACTTTACCATATGCCATTTTTATGTAAATCCGTACACTTTACAAGTAAACAATGTTATCATTTGAAATAAATGTGCACAGTATATTACCGTGTGTGGTCGGGCCTGGCAATCTGTTCCTCAGCCTGGGTTTCTCCAGTGCTGCTTTTGTCTGTGTCTTTGTAATCCTGCCCTCCATCCACACTGCATGATGAAGGATGAAAAACAGTGAAAGAGATGAGAGGGGTTAGTGCAACAGGTCAAATAGGGAAAAGTGATATTATGACAGGTATTATGATTGACATTAACCTTGCAAGGTGTGAGCATGGTTGTTTTCTGTCATGTTAGTGTTTTTTTAACTTTTTAGGTGTCCCACACATACTTTACCTTTGTCAGTTTTACTAAAATGAGGGTGGACATTTTTAGCATAAAAACTTGCTTTTTCCCCATTTCACTAAAAGTAAACCACAAATTTAGATAAATGGTGTGGTACTGTTATTAAAGTATCGATGCTTTCTAGTGCTAGCAGTTTTGTGTTAAGAAAAACAACAGATGTTACATGGTTGACTAAAGGACAGTCCTTTTTGTTTACAGATGCACTGGTCTATCAATGCTGGCATTACTATTTTGGTATCTGTTCCCCTTGGGGTGGCACGGTGGCTTGTTGGGTAGCACTGTCGCTTCACAGCATGATTGGCCCAGGTTTGATTTCCAGGTGGAGCAGTTTGGGTCCTTTCTGTGTGGCATGTTTTCCTTGTGTATTTGAAGGTTTCCTTTGAGAGTTCTGATTTCCTCCCAGTCCAAAAACATGCAGTCAGGAGAATTGGAGAAACAAAATTTGCCCATGACAGTGTTTAAAATTAAACTTAAAATGTAGCCTTTATATCATGTCCTGTCATGAATGTAACCAAAATTATAAATATAAACTATAATATGTAATTAGAAGCAAAAACAAATATATGTTCAAGGAATTTAATTGATAAAGGAGAGAAGTATTAAAACACTTAAGTACATTGTTGCAAAACTGTAGCTAGCAATTACAAGTCTTTGTATTTAGCTTCAAGACTTTTACAGCAAGAATAATTAGCTTTTTAAAGCAATATGGTTAAATGTTTACCTATTTATGCTGTTAAATCAGTTTTACTTTCTCAAGATTACAAATGATTGTTTTTGCATGTTGCTCAGTTTTACCAATTTAAACATACCGAGTTCCCCATCACATTTTTTACCTTCAGTGAAAATAATCTTGTTGCTTCTGCATCAGCAAATGTCTACCTTTTAAACAACAAAAACGGTAGTGTTCAATTACTTGTTTTTTCCCCTTTTGTATGGCATTTGTGTGACAAGTAGGAAGTCAAGCACCTACCTACTTCCTTCTACTGGGCTCATCAGTGACAGTTAAGAAAAATAAAGAAGAAAATAATGGAGAACTGATGTACATGAACTGAGATCTGGCCCTGATGGAATAGATGAGGAAGGACCTGTGTTATGACTTACCTTGGCACACTGATGTAATTACTTGGAATCAGACCCTTAACACCATTCATTTCCCCCTTCCACCAATCAGAGGAGGCTCTGCTGTATAGTCGGAGGCGGCCACCCTGTCTGAAGGACAGCTCAGATGCTGAACGTGCTGTGTAGTCAAATAAGGCCACTCCTTCCAGCTCTGCACAGCCAATGCACATTCATTAACAGTAAAATACACTACAGTCCAAAAGTCTGAGGTCCTGATTTTGTTTTGAATGCACAGTACAAACCTAATAACAGAAATCAGTGAATTGTATTTTTATATGAATTTAATTAAAAACAATACAAAACAATATTGGAATTTTGACTTTTATGCTTATTCTAAATTGCATGAAAATGATGATGTCTAGATGGCAGCGTTTTTTGCTACAAAATGTTGAGAGATCATTTAGCAATAATGATGCCAAGACAAATATGCAAATTGTCAATGATGCCCTGAGCATTACCTGTTGTGGCAACAGCAACCCAAAAAAAAAGAGCAATTGATTTGAAATATGCTCTGTAAACACTGTTAACAGACAAGCACATTTTACAAATTACATGACACTTAGGCAAGAACGTTGCATCTTAGAGTATTCCTAAGAAAGTTGCAGTTCTTGAAACTGGTCTTGGCTCCGAGACTGTACACTGATGTCAGATTTGTCTTCAAAATCTTACATGTTTTACTTCAAATAATACCTGATAAATTTTTTTTGGTGCCTGGTGAAGTGTGATTCCTCGACGCTTACCCTCTTTGACTTTGTTTGGAGAAACTTCTGATTCCACCTCTGACTCCTCAATTGCAGCCTCACTGCAGACACAATAAAACAATGTTCAGGATAGGTTGCCAGGTAATTAGGTACACATATACCATATTTGTGGACTCTGTAGGTATTGGATGATGAAAGTGGCCAATCAGTATTTACTGCTGCATCCCAAATTACATGATATATATATCTTAACCGCTTATCCAATTAGGGTCGCGGGGGATGCTGGAGCCTATCCCATTAACACCACCATTAGCTCCAGTCCATTGCAGGGCAGACACACACACAAACACACCCATTCACCTACGGGGCAATTCAGTGTCTCCATTTAACTTTACTGCATGTTTTTGGACTGTGGGAGGAAACCGTAGCTCCCGGAGGAAACCCACGCATACACGGGGAGAACATGCAAACTCCGCACAGAAAGGCTTAGAGGAAAGGCCTGATCTATGGAGTGTGGCCTTAGATTCATAACAAAAAGTTTTAGTTATGAACATTTAATAAAACATTTACAGTTTTTACTTTCTGCTTGTACTATTTGATGCTCTGAGGTCAAGTTTCCTTCTCCAGATCTCTGCATTTCTATAACTGGGTCCCAGATTTGTTTTAAATGCTCCTTTTACTTTGTTTTGTGGACAGTTCAAAAATGGTAAACCTCACAAAGAAATATTTCTAGTTGAGAAACATTCTACCAGCTGATTCACAATTTTTACACAGATAGTACAAATCATATTAAGTTTGAAAAGCTGATACACTGTTTGAGCAAGTGTGTGTAATGTGTGGTATTCTTACATATCCTCTGTCTCTAGTGTCATGCAGGTTTCATACACTGGTCCCTCTAACTCAGTTTGGCTGGGGAAGATGTTCTCCTGCTGGATGATGATTGTTTTGACAAGAGCATTGATGTGCTGCATGGCTGCAGCATCTGCATCCTCGGGTGCTCTTATCAGACTGGGTCCAAAACACACAGCCACGTTGTAGGGCTGCATCATGTTCTCATCACTGTACTGAGAAATGCTGCGCGTGCACACACGCACGCACAAACATTTTTTAAATCACCTTGAACATGCACACAAGTGTTTTCAACTGCTCACTTAGACAAATTGTCCAGGTCAGTGTTTGATTACTCACTGGTGAAGAAATGCAAAAAGGTATCTCATCACAACAATGACCGGGGAAGGGTATGAAAGTATGACTGCCTTTAACTGTGCTACTTTCTCAGCCTCATCCTCGATTCCTAGAGAAAAGTATGAAAAGGTTATATGTTATTTAATTTACACTAACTGTATATACAGCAGGCCACAAATGTAAGTTCACTATCATCAACTGTTTATTGATTAGTAATCAAAACTGGCTAAAAGCCTTGGAAATTATAATGAATGATTTTTATGTGTAGATTAATAATAACAGCCACTTTTAATTGAACGACCAGCAATGAGGGCTCACACACGTATCGCGTATAGGGGTGTCATAGTGGTATGCAAATGCAGATAACAAAAACCCTGGTTTAATCTCCCATTATATATGGGATATATTGTCTCTGTTGGATGCCCAGACAGGTGGCTGGCATAGCTGAGATCATAATCTCGAATCTCAGCAATGGTGTGGTAGCATATTGGACCACTGCACCACCCAGTTCCCCATTTCCTAATTTTTTTAGGAGGAGAAAAAGTCTTACGTCCACACTCCATCAGTTTGTCAAAGCTGTCCTTGGGAAAAAGAGGGTTTTCCATTCCTCTGAAATAGAGCTTAAGTACACAAGCCACTGAATCCATATCACAAACTTCACCTTCCAGGGGGTCGTCACCTACACACACATGCAGAAAGCTAACCTCATTATTAATGACCTATAGAGAGACACACACAGAGATAGAACCTATGGAAAGCCCTTGTCCTTTAGTTATCTTGGCTGTATGACTTTGTTTCTCATGGCACAAAGACCTTGAGTGCAGTCATAAGTTTTAAGCAGAGCTGTTTCCACAAACCACAGCAACAGTTTTATTACTTTTAAATATTTTTTAATCACTAAACATGTTTTTACAGTATATTCTTGAGACGTAAAAGAAAAGTTAAAAATCTTGAAAATTCCAAGACCTACTGTACCGAGACATACCAGTCAATTACAAGTGCATGTAAAGCTTTTATAATTTTATATATTAAAGTTATCCACTGCTTTACAATAATACTAGGGGATTGTAACAGTAAAGTTGCTAAACATTTATATGTATCCCTTAAATAGTCTGTGCATAGGCCTGCTTACAGTGAAAAAGAGTGCTCATCAGGGTGATCACACATACCTTTCTCAAACACGTCTCTCAGACGATTGACCTCAAGCTGAGATCCTGAAATTCGAAAGATGCCCTCATGATGCAGGCCTTGGCAAAAAAAGAAACAGAGGTAGAAAGTGACATAGAGAAAGCAAATCTTTCAGTTCATAACAAACCAAAACATTTTTCCTGGCCACCTGACAAAAACTTTACATTCAACTCCAAATTACATCCAATTTTACCATTTCCATTTTCCATTTTCATCAACTGCTTTATTCTGGTCAAAGTCGCGCAGGTCCGGTTCCACCGGTAAACAATGGGCAGACTGGAATATCCTGAGCAGGGCGCCAATTCATCTCCGGGCTTGCGCCCCCAACCCCCACCCCACACAGATCATGTACTAGACTAGATAGTGTGTCAGACTAAAAATTATAGCATTGATAGTGTATTAATTTAACATTCTATTTAGTAGTGTTTTAAGCAGATTAAGACACATCCAATGTAGTGAATGTTCTGCTTTTTAGGTAGCTTTTGATAAGAAAAAGGTAGTCATCTTTGTCCTTTAAAGTAAAAACAAATACATTAATACATTTAGCTCGCATAAATACATTACCAAAATTACAATGACTCAAATCAAGATTACAGTATTCACATGAACAGATTTGAACTGATTTAATGTTACCAGATTTCCAAAGTGCCTATTTATAAATACAATGGCAGAAAAAAATTATTTATGCCCTCTAGAATTCATCTATTTTTGCATATTTGTCAAGGTTATTGGTTTCAGACTGAAACATCATGTGTATTTGTTTTAAGTTTTTAAATTAAATTTAGTGTGACAAATATCCAAAAATAAAAAAAGGGGGCTAATACTTATATAGGTATATTTATAGGTATAAAGCTATAGAAATATTTTAGGGCTTTTTTTACTCTTTACTCAAATTGTTCATATGAAAGGGATTACCTCGAAAGTTAATAAATCTAATGCAGCTCTCCACCACCAATGGGATCGGCTCTCCAGATGCCTGCAGAAGAGAACCCAGAGAGTTTTTAAATAGGCCAACACTGTAAACGTTTGACTTCAACTGAATGTCCATTTCACAACCAGACAGTGAAAAAGAGAATAAGCTAGAGAGAAAGGGCATGAAAAAAGAGAGAATACCTGGATGTAGGAAAGCATGTCTCCAGAGAAAGGCTTATAGTCACTCTGAGCACAGGGTTGACTCTTTCTTTGACGAAAAGACCTCTTTGTACGCCTCATGCTGCAATAAATGTAACTGTAATTATTATGCAGGCAGAAGGCTTCTTCAAACCATACAACTTTTTAAAATGCATTATGAATTCGTTTTACAGACAGTTGCAATATTCAAGCCCCCCCCCCCAAAAAAAAAAGGATTTACAACTAATTTCTGTAAAGCTATATTTTGCTTTATTTGTTAAATGTACACTGCAAATGAAGTAATATCATATTGTTGATCTTGAAACCTACTGCTAGTCTGTATGACATAAAGTTGGGTTACAACATGATTTAACTGATGGGAACTCAATAATAACCCCTAACTTGCTTTAGCTGTGATGTGTTATTTATAAATCACACAGATACAAGTTTAAGGTGTGTTGGCCAACTTGCAGAATACTCCCAACGGATTTTTACTGCCAGCTATAATGGGTACAGTCTAAAAACTAAGTGCTATTGTATGCCACAGGCAAACATTATATCAAACATTTATTTTTAAATGCAAACCATTTCATAAATCTACTTACACTATAGGTACACGTGTTGTAGTATGTAGTAGTTTTTGTACATGTCTAGACTGTATTCCTTACAAACCTTATTTGTAAATGCTGTCTTGCTTATCTGGACAATTCAGTTTATTCGTTTTATGCATGTCTTTTAATTTATTGAATTTTTATGCCATGCTTATACTGAAAATAGGTTTTCATTTCTTACCTTTGATCTTGACCATCAACAGTTCCAGCTGATTACAGGCAGGCATTTAAAAAAGCAATTTGGTATTTATTGGTATTAAATTATGTATTTAATTATTAATAAACATCATTTAATTATGATTGTTATATAATTATTTAAAGCTGATTTTACTTTTCTGTATGGCAGCTTTTAGTAGATCATGCTTTGCCTGTAGTTTTGATATTAAAGAACCAGTAAGGAGATGGTCTTTAATGTTCTATGGAAGACATCAAAACCCATATTAAATACAAAAGCAGTTTCTTAGTGCTGCAGGTATTTAGAAGAGACATGACAGGTACTTAACGAATTTCATTATTTACCGAAAAATATGCAGTCTCTGAGTCTTGCAGACTTGATCGACGTTTTATTTGATGAACCTTATTGATTGAGTTTTCACTGGGAGTTTCTGGTGACTGACTGGGTGTGTGATCGGGGGCTGACCCAAATACATCCTCTGCAATCCAGCCAAGCAGGGCAGAGTGACAAGCCTGCAGTGTATTACTGAACTACAACAGAAAAGTGATTATGCGTGCAATATCATACATACATACAGCTACATACCCTATTTTCTCCTTAACCTAGATTCCCACTTGCTATTTTGTTCTCCTTTATCATTCAACAGCAAATCAAAAGGGTGTGGCAAGCACATGCTTTTTCTGAGCTGTGCCATGCTATAAAGACGTGCCAACTGCCCCATCCATACAGATGACCTCACAGATGCCAGAGATAGGCTTATGACTTAGATGAAGATTAGTACACATTTTAGTACACATTTTACACATATTACACATTGTTAAATCCAAGGGGTTCACAAACATTTTCAGCAAATGTACACATACATACAGTATATGTGTAACTATTTATGCAACTGTGCAATATCTATAATCAGTTATATTGTAATAATCATTTGTATTTTGTGCTTTATTATAACTGGGTATTTGAACATACCTCTTCATTTTCAGCTGTAACTGTGCTAAGTCTGGTATGTAGCTGCTGGCATCGAGTGTCGATCTCACTTTTTGTCTCACAATCTACAATTACCTCACACACCTGCATCGAACAGGATATACACAGGATTTGAACTTACACCCACATAAAAAAAGACTTCAATTCACCCACACAAGGCGTTATATTGTTTTGTAAAGTTGTGGGCTTTAGCAGCAGCACCTCTGTCCATATGTGAGAAAATCTTTAAAAAATCTTAGAAAGCAAGCAGACCAGAATCCATGTGTATAAACAAAATAATATGTAATCAATCTATACTTCATTGTAAAAGGTTCTTGCTCATTTGTTTATGCACCACATAAAGACAAGCAATTATGTGATCATATCAAACTAAATGATCACACCCAATAACAAAGCAGTACCTGGTCACCCTCATGAGGCTGATACTGAAATCGGAGAGGTATGCAGAAAGCCACTTTGTAAGCCTGCATCAGTATGTCTCTATCCTGATTCTGATCCAAACCAGAGACAGTATTGTCCAGCTGCTGCAGTCCAGAGCCCAGGTTCTGATGGGCTCTCAGCCGGCTGGACAGGTAGAACTGGAGCACTTGAGACAAGCAGTGGTGGAAACCTGTATCACTAAACTAGAAAAAAGATTTGCAGTATCAGAATTGAAGTAAAAAAGAAGTCAAAGTGAAATGAAATTTCTCAGCTTTTCAATGGGCGCAAGACACACAGTAACACCCTGGACCCTGGGGCGCCAGTCCATCGCAGGGCAGACACATATACACACACTTATTCACCTATAGGGCAATTCAGTGTCTCCAGTTAACCTGACTGCATGTTTTTGGACTGTCGGAAGCTCCACACAGAAAGGACCCAGACCGCCCCGCCTGGGGATCAAACCCAGGACTTTCTTGCTGTGAGGCGACAGTGCTACCCACTGAGCCACCGTGCTGCCCTGTAAATAATTACATTATTTAATTCATAGCAATTTTACAATTAAATGTCTTGTGCCTTAAGTCACAACCAAAGTTGTGTTATGTTATAATGTAAAAGAGAAGAAACATACACTGTATGGATTGCGTGGCAGAAAGATTTCACATTTAAATGATGATCATTTATATGAAATGTATTTTACCTTAGTCCATATAAGCAAAATACAATAAATCGCTTCTTGAAATTTTCAATAAATCCAAAAATAATTGAATTGATCTATTGCTTAAAGCAAAAAAAAAACCCTAATAACTAATATCAATTACTTGTCTTCTGATAAAATTAAGTTATTTTGATTAAATGAAAGATTTATTCTGAAAGCAATGTGTCTCATTCTAAACCCCAAATCAAACCAGATTACTTACATCAATCAGAGAAGACAGATCATGTAGGTAATATTTGTTTAAGTTGGCATTTGCTGCTTCCAGGTCAAGCAGGTAGTAATTTCGTGCTTTGGTGGACTTTACTTGAGTCTCCTGAACTTTACACTGTCTCTGCACACAAAATAAGAAACAAAAAATGCACTAAAAATAAAACCACGAATTCCCCTCCCACACACAAACACTCACTTAACCACACACATCCGTAAGCTGTCATTTTGAAAGGAAAATTGATTTATATAGTACACACATGGTGCCACATTAGATAATCAGAAACAAAGAAAGGGTTAGGGTTAGGATGTCCTTATAGTTGCTGAACACACTGATGATATAAATACAGCAAATACCACATTTCATACTTTTTAACATTATTGTGATATTAATGCTCTCATGTACAAACCCTATTTTAAAAAGAATTGGGGCATTTTGTAAAAACAAAAACCGTGAGCCACCTATTCAAAGAATTTAATGGATTCTTTATGTTGACCAACTTGACTGTAAATTTTGTAAATACATTTTCGAAAATATTAACTACATCAGCTGTGTTTGTTTGTTTATTGAAATTTTAACGTCATGTTTTACACTTTGGTTACATTCATGACAGGAACGGTAGTTACTCATTACACAAGGTTCATCAGTTCACAAGTTTATATCGAACACAGTCCTGGACAATTTTGTATCTCCAATTTACCTCAATTGCATGTCTTTGGACTGTGGGAGGAAACCAGAGCTCCCGGAGGAAACCCACTCAGACACGGGGAGAACATGCAAGAAAGAATCTGAACCGCCCCACCTGGGGATCAAACCCAGGACCTTCTTGCTGTGAGGCGACAGTGCTACCCACCGAGCTACCGTGCCGTCCCATCTGCTGTGTCAAAATACATTTACATACAATAACTTATCAATTGGGTAGAGTGGAAAGTTCTGTAGGCTGTAGCTAATTTCAAAATGATCATTCCAAAAGATAGCACTTTGTGGAATGACTCACAGTGGCTATTTATAGAGTTATTTTAATGTAAAAACAATTGCTGTGCATTTTCTTCATCAACTTAACCAAAATAATTTCTGTACTTTTACAAAGGTTACAAATAGAGGCATCAACCATGGGTGTAATGAATGCAACTGTTCAATTTAATTATATCTTGCATTTATAATATCAATTTATAATGTTAGACCCCCAGTACAGTTAACATTTCAGTCATTACACGTCATTACTGGTGTGGGTGTATCTTTTGGAGAAGTTAGGGAATAATTATGATCACTTTGAAGTGAACCTGGAATCCATTATTTTTGCACCCATTCAAAAATACATGCACCCGTGGTCTCAGGCCAGGTTAGGGGGGGGGGGGGAGAAAAAAAAAAAAAAAAAAACTGAGCAACTTCAGAGGAATGCATTCAGATACCTCAAATACAGAATCAAGAACCCACAATTGTTTTGCAGTGGTAGTGTGTTTTAGACTCCTGTGATAAAATATCTTTCCCAGCTGAAGCATTTTAGCAAATGGGATTAAACTGTCGGATTTAAGATCTCTGCACTGTGTACACAATCTTTTTGCTAAAAATGATCCTTATTACATGATACCACCAGTCCATTACAATGTTCTACTTTGGAAAATGTGTTACCTGGAGAATGTGTTGTGTTAGATTTGAGTTGAAATTACTTTGAGTAAAAGTACAATTTTCTTTAAAAATAGTCTGCTATGATAGGCAAAGTTTGCTTCCCCCAACCTGTTATATACAGATTATAATTGTTACAAGCTTTGTGTATGTTGGTTGTTTAAGTAATCACACTTACTTTTTCCATAAGTCTCTCCATTTTCTTATTTGCACTCTGTTTCTGTTTTTCTTCTTGTTTGGCAGCTTCTTTCAGTTTGCCCTCAGCTGACAGGTACTCAGTGTGGTACTGGGAATATGTCTTAAGTGTCTATAAGACAATAATGCACACAATACCATCATTACTTCTTAATTTTCACTTGATGTAACTTTGTCAAGTCATGTTATCATTGATATCTTTAAAAAGTCTTTAAAACCTTAAAATTACTTCAAGTGGTATGTAACGTGAATCAATCCTAACACAAGATTAGCTCAATTTGAATTACATACATTTCTTTTTGGAATAAGTATGAGTATGAGCAGTTTTTGGATAAGCAGGTATACTTTTATGTCTACAGAATTCACAAAAATCAAATCAACAAAGATTATGTGTTAATCATGTTGTGAGACGTGCCATTGTTGCTTTAAATATTGAGCTATATCGGTATAGATATACTGTATTATTTTTGATTACTAGTTTACTGATCCATTCTTTTATTCCAGACACAAATAAAACACACTTACAGTCTGCAGTTCTGCCATCACCTTCAACATGCCGTCCTGTAACTGGTTGCAAATGTCTTTACTCTGAAGAAATATAAACACAGACAGAAAAATACATGTTTAGCAAGCTTTATAGGGTTATAAGCAGCAATAATAACTGTGGTACTCTAGCTGGAATTGACTTTTAATTGATTTGTCAATAATATATAAACATAATAAATATCTGTATTATGTCTACAGAACATGCAGAACACTATTTAAACATACAACTCCACAGGTGCATGCAGAATAACATGGAAATATCTCCCACATTTAAAAAAAAAAAAAACCAAAATATTGTTATTATAGTTTTGGACCTTGTTTGTGGGTTTTATATAACTTGATGTTATGTCCAGTCTTTCAATTTGACACAATATAGGCATGATAATTAGCAGGGAAATGGTGAGACAGTAAAACATTTGTGATTGTATCAATATCTGATGTGATATAGACATTAAAAATCTACATAATCAACATTGTAGAGCTGTATTAATTATCAGCAAAGTAAATCTAAATTTACCCAAAAAAAATATGTCCAAACCTTCAATTCGATTAGTACTTTGAGCATTTCTTTAAACTGATAGCTTAATTTTTATTTTACTTAATACATTTTCAAAACACTCATTAATAAGTAATTGCTACTTTTGAGACATATCATTAACCACAATGTAACCACATGTACATTAGATTTGAAATGCTTGGGAGTTATCTTCACACACTGATCTATTTACTAAAACTAATTAAACAAACAATATAACAAGAGGATTGCTTCATATGTGTTGTCTAGTATGAGATGCATTTGTGTGTTTGTGTGTGTGTGTGTGTGTGTGTGTGTGTGTACTTTTTTAGCCAGACGCTGAACATGCTCCAGACAACGAGACAGCTGCTGGGGTAAAACAGTTCCACAGCTTTCACTAAGCATGATGTGATCTTTGCTCTCTTGCTTTGTCTGAGTCAACAACTCTTGCCAGCAGTGCAACACTGAATCACTACTAGACTCCTTCCTGAAAAGAAAAGAGAACAACAGTTCTGTTTGGTTTTTCCTCAGTAGAGCAAAGATAGTAAGTGAAACAATTGCACAGAATTGCATGAACCAGAATTATGTCTTTAGTTTAAAAATGATTAAATAAAACCAACAGCTGCTGTGTCACTACATAGAGTAACACTGGCAGTAGAGTGGGTTGGAGCAATGAGCAGTGTAAGCATGCCACCCTATCAAATAGTAAATTTGTCAATCTGTTGTTGTGCACAATTGTTTTCGCTGTTATTTTTAAAGAAGAGTGTTTTAAACTGAGCTGTAAGCCTGCTCAAATGTTTTAGTCTGGATGTAAAAATATCTAAAGTTAAGGCTCTTCGTCAACTGGTTCTATTTAAAAGTAAATATTAGCTTACTGCCGTTTCCCTGTGTTTAGTCTTTACTTTAGGCTACTAACTGACTAGTTTCTCGTGATCTGACACTCCTGCTTGGCTCATATCTCAGTAGCATACTAAAAATAAACGAGTGACAGTACGTTAAAGTCTATTCCGTAACATACTGCTAACCATGGTAAGGAAGAAATTTAGGAATTATTATAAAGCTGAAACATCAATTAGCAACAACAGTCCAGATTAGATATAGGAGGCCGCACAAGATCACAGAACAGAATCACCAGAATCACAGAGTGCTCAGTCGCATTAAAATATCTTGTCCTTATTTTAAATATTGCAGTTTTTGCTTAGTTGGCTTAGTTTTCTTAGTTTAGTCAAATGAAAAAAAAATTCTAATGCTAACAACAATGACATTCTAAAGTTGTGTGCTTTTAATAACGTGGCAGATTGAGTAAGATACCTTCCGGTTTCATCATGACAATGCGCTATACACAAAGCAAGACTTTTAAAAGCAGAAATGGTTGCACAAAGTTTACACTAAGAAAACCTGACCCTGACCTTAACCTCATCTGACACATTTAAGATGACTTGGAAGATGACTGAAAACCACACCGTATTGCCCAACATCAGTGCACAAACCTATTAATGATCTTGTGGCTAGAATTTTTATGGTTATGTCAATTGTTAAGGTGAAACACTTGTTAGTACATAGTCTACAAATAAAAATGTAATGATGATAATTAACTTGGCCTAGTCCTCACTTTTTAATTTTTGAAGAAAACCTGTCAGCCAGTTTGTCCAGGGAGCGAGCGTATTCACCCTCGATCTCACCACGTCTGCGCAGGTAATCACTTAGATCTTGCAGCACCTGGGTCTTCTGCTCCAGATGACTATCAAACACACGCAGCTGCTCGGCTAGCTGGTTACGAACCTCTAAGAAAGAGGAAGATATCAGAGATGAGTAAGCAAATTTATTTTTTAATCTCTCTATGTAAATAACACTGAGAGGAACTTCTGTCTCCCGTAATAATCAGTGAAAAAATAGCTGGTCCTAGTTTCAGTGGTTATACTCTTTTTAAAAGTCTGTGGACAACTGACAATGACCCTGCTGGACATCTTATTCAAAGGGGACCGTGGTAGGTACAGTGGTAGCCGGTAGAGCTTTGGGCTGTCAATCAAAAGGCTGAGAGTTTGAGTCCCAGCTCTGCCATTTAGGATAAGGATGTTTATTTGTCATTGTATTTCTACAACGAAATTTAGTTGGCACTTTAAAACTACAGCTTAAAAAGAAAAAAGAAAAGAAAAATAAGAAAAACACAAGCTACCACGTAAACATATAACAATCACACATTTCGTTAAAAGAAATACAGCAAAAATGTCAGTAATGACAAGTATTGGTCCTTGCCCAATTTAATTCAGGTCTTATCAATGAGTGTGTTTAGTTGAGTTGAGGGACGAGCGTTCCAGGTCCAAGTGTGTGTGTGTGTGCATATGTTGGAGGGGTGATAGCGGTGATTGTATTTAGCCACTGTTGGGCCCTTAAGCAAAGTCCTTAACCCTCTCTTCTCCAGGAGTGCAATACAATAGCTGACTCTGCACTCTGACCCCAGCTTCCAAATGAGCTGGGATATGTGAAAAAAGAATCTACACCTGTATATTTATACATGACAAATAATAGCATTGTATTCTGTTCTATTTTCACTCACTCACTTTCTTAACCGCTTATACAATTAGGGTCGCGGAGGGGGGGGGGAAGGCACACAGTAACACCCAGGGTTCCAGTTAATCGCAAGGCAGACACACATACACACACCCATTCACCTATAGGGCAATTCAGTGGCTCCAATTAACCTGACTGCATGTTTTTGGACTGTGGGAGGAAACCGGAGCTCCCAGAGGAAACCCACGCAGACACGGGGAGAACATGCAAACTTCCCACAGAAAGGACCCGGATTGCCCCGCCCTGTTCTATTCTTTAAAAAAAAACTATAACATCTATAACAGCTATAACATCCTTTACTCATCAAACAATAGGAGAAACCAATTAGCAGGGGTGTCTACATACTTTTTGCCATATACTGTATTTATTTGCATAGGCTTGTAACTAATGTACTCTTTTACAGCATATAATTTGGTATCATTTGTCTTTGTATTGGTAAAGTATTTAAAATGATTGCATTTTTTGCAACACTATATAGGTAAAAGTATGTAGACACCATCCATAAGTTTGTTAGACATTACATTCCAAAACCATAGACATTAATGTAATTAATCATTAATATAACACAATCATAATATAATCACATAAACATGTTTTCAGGAGATGAAAGTTAATTTATGCACACATTGTTCAATCAATGGCAATGTACCGATCAACTAAAATGTAATGTTTTTCTTTCTTAAATAAATTAACGTCCATACATTTTGACTTCATATAATTATATCCTGGCAGTCTAAATGTACCAGTATGTCTTTTCCACAATCTGCCCATAACACCAGGTCTTTACATTTACATTTGTTACTGATATAGTAATAATAATAATAGTTTTTAATGAAAGCTTTTACAGACAGTTAAGCAGAATGCATGTCCTATTATTCCTTCCAGTCTTCCTATTTTTATATTATATATGATACTATTTTACATTTTGTATGAATTTTAACTTTTTTAATAAAATGTCAGTTTTGTAATAAAAGATGCTCCTACCTTTAATCGGTGTGTCATAGTCAGCAACTCCAACCCTTCTCAGTTTAACACCATAGGATGACATTGTTGCTCCAACTGGATGAAGCTCTGGATAGAAAAGTTACAGTATCATATTGTGTGTGTGTGTGTGTGTGTGTGTGTGTGTGTGTGTGTGTGTGTGTGTGTGTGTGTGTGTGTGTGTGTGTGTGTGTGTGTGTGCGCATGGCAGCACTGTCCGAAAATGGGTTTTTATATGTAATTTTTATTGCTAAAATACATGCGTTGCAATACTTACTTAACACTATCCAACAGCAGCCAACATACCCATCCAAAAACACTCAGACATGCAGTTAAAATAAAAATGTAGTGCCTATTCATGTATGAAAAACCAACTTAACACGTCTAAATATAATCCACTCATTCAAAACAGTTCTTCTGTATTACAGGAAACCCAGACCCAGTGTACAGTAAAAATGTTGTCAGATTTTAGAGGAACTCTGTATAGCATGTGCAGAAGTAAAAATGATTTTCTGTGTATGTGTAGGGGTGTGTTTCCAACACTACGAGTGGTGGCATAAATGGTTGTGAGAGAGGGGTTTGCTGGTGACCAGACTTCAAAAATACAACACTTGTTTCTTGTGCTAGAGCCTCAGAACACAAGATTTAACATTAATAAAATGATCAATGTAGAACCCCATGTTCTCCTGCCAAGGTTAAAAGAATCTATGTCTCGGTGGGTCAGAACGGTATCATGCAGGTTGTCCTTGGCTCATTGGCTCACATAAGGATACATATACATTTATTATGTTCATTACAAATTAGATAATCCAATGTAGCAAATTACAAATGTGTACATACCCAGCCAACCAATAGCACCACTGGGATTCAAACCTGATAAAACATACCCAATTAGGAATATGTAGATACCCAGCCAGCCAATAGCATTGCTGGATCTCAGTGGTTGTGGGCTAAAGTAGTAGCCACTGTGCCACCTGAGCACCTCAGCATATACATTTTAATAAAAACTTAGATATATATTTCAGAATCTGGTACTAAAGCAAGCAAACATTTGTGATATTGACCATGTCCATTCCTTTGTACAATGATTTTTTTCTCCTAACTATTGAAATAAATGACAAGACAGTTTTATCATGTGAATTTCTTTTTACTAGTCAGAAGCAGAAGTCAATAAATTAGCAGCTATTGTTTACCTATTATAAATATGGTCATGCTGAAAACTAAGAATTTCTAAATTTTATGTAGATTTTTTATATATTTAATGTTTCACTTAATTGTTATGCTAATTATATGATTGTAAATGGTAAACACTGTATTAAATTCAAGAAAAAAATGCAAAAAATATATTTTTAATAGCGGTCTCTGACATTTGACCAATTCATCCATGAAAAAAGGGTTAATTACACTAATTGTGTGAAAGTGATTGTCCTTAGATAATTAACCAAGTTTATTTGGCAGTTCATTTACATTTACATTTTCAGCATTTAGCAGACGCTTTTATCCAAAGCGACTTACACAATGAGCAATTGAGGGTTAAGGGCCTTGCTCAGGGACCCAACAGTGGCAATTTGGTGGTGGCGGGGAGTTGAGGTTCAGTTACACTAGACATAGCCAAGCTTGATTGCTGCCAGCCTCACACACAAGGCAATTTTTAGTAGCTTCAATTTGCCTGGCCTAGAGTTGATGTATGGCTCTTACTTTGAATAACAGAGTTTAAGGTTGCATTTGTTGATGCAGAGGTGGACTGGGTTAAGTGACAGTGCTTTTCTGATGTACTCCTGAGCCTATGCAGTTAAGTAGACATTTAACAGTGGTCTCTGCCCTTGTCTACATAAGATTTCTACATATTCCCCAAATCTTTTTACAATATTATGTACAGTAGATGTTTGTTTGTTTATTAGGATTTTAACGTCATGTTTTACACTTTGGTTACATTCATGACAGGAACGGTAGTTACTCATTACACAAGATTCATCAGTTCACAAGGTTATATCGAACACAGTCCTGGACAATTTAGTATCTCCAATTCACCTCACGTGCATGTCTTTGGACCGTGGGAGGAAACCGGAGCACCCGGAAGAAACACACGCGGACACGGGGAGAACATGCAAAAAAAAAAAAAAAACGCTAGCAGACCAGAGCTGACATTTCGAACTCGTCGGTTTGAAACTCAGCTCTGCCATCTGGCTGGGCTGGGCAACTAAACGAACAACGGTTGGCTGTTGTTTATACAGGGTGGGAGCCGGATAGGGACTCCTTATAACTGAGGCAATTACGACCTCTGCTGGCTGACAGATGGCACCAGCACAGGGTAGAGGGATAATGCTTTGATTAGGGTGTGGCTGATCTGCATATGAACTCGCCTTGTGCAGGTGAACAGAGTGTGTCAGTCTCGCTCTCCTCAATCAGGGGATCAGCATCAGTAGAGAGGAAGCATAATGCAATTAGGTAATTGGATACGCTAAAAGTGGGGAGAAAATACATAAACAAATATATATATATATGTAAAAATGTTTAATAGAGTTAACTACTGTACAGTCACAGATTCTTGTTTTTATTGCATTTATTACTAAATTTATCAACTGATCCAGAAATAATTTGTACTTTTCTCTCTGGGTGTTATAAATGTTGCATCAATAAATAATTGTACGAAAGCTTTATTTTATGTTAATGCTACAAATAGTACGATAAAAAAAGTAAAACAGACAACTACAAACGGACAATGAAGCGAATTGTGTAAACAACAGCCAGGCTGTTAGAGCTGACTGAAGGCGTTAAAGTGTTGCATGCAGTGCAAACTTCACGCACAATTACACCCCCGTGCCAATGCAGGCGTAAATGAAAATGCTGCACAGTATTCAAGATTTGCATGAAAAACAGGGTAATGACTAAGTAAAAACTTCATTAATAATACATCAAATAATTATCAGTGATGGGAAAGTCAAATAAAAACCCACTTTTCAGCTTTTTAGTGAAATAGTGAAGTGATTTAACAGTCAAATGATGTTCCTGATGATCATTCATGCCCACAGATTATTAAACAGCCCACAACTTGAAATGAGTCCATTTTTTGTTTATGTTAATGTTGGGTTATGGTAATTTAGCTTTACTTTTGAATGACATACCCAATTTGGAATTTACACTATAAGCTTTTTTTACAATAAAGTCGAGCAAAGAGTAACAACTCAATGAATGAGATGTGAATAATAAAAATATTTGGAAGCCTTTTGCAAATGAATATTAGGGGTGCTGTTAAAAAAATAATAAATATAGGCCCTCTGACAAGCTATTGCACTAGTTCCCATACCCTAGACAATTATCATCACCCACTGGTGATGAAAAATTGCCTTTAAAATGATAGTTAACTAGGGTATGGAAACTGGTGCAAAACACAAATGGTTAACAGTATTGTATATTGTTTATATATCTGTTGTCAGCATAAAAATACAGCTTTTTGTTATAATAGTTGCATACTCAAACCATACAATTGCAACTTTGAGTTTCTCACCTCATGTTAGAATGCCAGGTATCAGAAAACGGGAAGACAGCTAAGCTTCCTGTGTTAGATGCAGAACCCTGATAGAATCATGCTTCAGCAACTTACACTTATCATTAGTCACTCCGCCTCTGTCAGGGCTCTCTTGTATTTTCTAAGCTGTCAAAAAACTTCCTCTTTTACTTTGAAGAACTAAGCCTGTTCATATATATATATATATAGTATTAGTAAAGCTAGTTGATTATGAAGTAGACCAAACATCCACTTTTTCAGGTGTTGCTACCTTCGATATCAGAAACATGCCAAATTTGGTAGTGCTGGGTCTGATTTTTTCAAATTAAAATACATTTCTGAGAGAAAGTAATTGCTTTCTAGAAAACCAAGACCTGTCAAATCTTTAAAAAAGCAAACAATTCAAACGTTCATGCACAACACAAGCAACGCAAGAATTATCTTCAGTCAATTACAACTACAATAAACCAATTACTAAGTAATTAAAACATAAACAATAGATTTTTATGTTAAACAAGGCTGAAACACATACCTACTCCTGATGTGCTTTGTCTTTCACATTGATCTCCACTGTAAAGCTTTAAACACTAACAAGATTACTTTATCCTTCACTTATCCCTTACTAATATGCAAACACTGAGCTGCTCTTCTGTTAACCCAGCACAAACTCACTGACAATGTGAGAACACACAATAAATACTCTACGAGTTCCTCCTCTCCTCGGGTTGCTGCCCACTCATGCTGTTGACACATTGTCTTAGTATTAGGTGTAAAATCTACAGCTTGTTTGCTTATACTTTAGCACCCCCTGCACCCCCCATGTATGTCTGTACAGGCATTTTTAGTCTAAATATTACATACACTGTTTTCAGTGTATTCAGTATCATTTGGTCACAGTACATTAAAGGAGTAAAATATTCAGAACATAAAAAATGAAGATAATATTTTGGGTAGGGGCAGCCCTGGGGGATCCAAGGGAGGCAGGCCCACTGTGTAATCAAACCTAACGCTTAACCTAACCTAACGCCTAACGGTAAAGTTGTTTACCATCCTGTGACAAAACCATGGTCACTAAAATAGAAGTGCCCCCTCCTCCTTGTGGCTTCACTCGTCTACTATAATGCCACAAGATCTTCAACTGTGCTGCTATGCAGGCCACTAAAGTTCCTCCACACCAAATTAAGTAACCTTTGTCTTTACAGACCTCGCTTTGTGCACCAGGTAGAGTCAGGCAGGAACATGAAAGGACCTTCCTCAAACTGTCACCACAAAGTTGGAATCGTGTTATTTATTATATGTAATATATTTTATACACCAGTAGCAATATGTGTGACCGAAACGCCTAAGCATTTTATTCTGTAGGGATGTCCACATACTCTGAGCTATAATGTGTACATAAAGCTGAAAAAGCAATAAATATATATATATATTTTTTTAAACTGTGTATCAATCCATATTAACACATTATTTACAAGAACGTACAATTCATCACCATTGCTGCAAGATTCTGCAAAAGTGCAAGCATCACAATGTGAAAGCATCTAAAGAGCTAAAATGTCCATTATAACAAAACAATGAACAAATAGTGTTGCTGTAACAAACCTGAGACTTTCAGGAATGGTTTTGAAGAGCAGGTGTTTCCTATATGGTGTCCTTCATTAATCTTTGCTTAGTGTTCTTTTTAAAGTAGATACATAAACAAGTACTTCAGCAAGCTGCAGAGATGGTCTTTTTCTGTTACCTTAAATTCAGAGTTCTTTTGCAACTTTTTTGAACATAAAAAACATAAAACATAAAAAACATTATATATATATATATATATATGTGTGTGTGTGTGTGTGTGTATGTGTGTGTGTGTAACGTTAAGCAGGTTACACAGATTCCCAAACTCCCTTGCTGTGCACTCACTGTATATTGTGATTACATGTATTCTGACATTTCATTGTCTTTTGGTTATTTTAATATTTTACTTGTTTGTCGTGTTTATACTTTCGTTATCGCCGCACTTTACCGCTAGCATTAGCCACTTGCTACTGTAGAGGTCGGCTCACCTAGCCGCTGCGAGAGCTGCTCGTCCGGCGGGGATAATGCTTCTGCTGCGGGCGGTGGTGGAGGTGTGGGAATAAAGACACACGACAAGGTAGAGTTCACTTTAACTGTTTAGTCAGGACTTCAATGAGCGTTACAGAACTTTAGACTGCTTAGCTCCAGCACCCGAACTAACTATTGGGTTCACTGCTGGGACCATACGGCGAGACTCATATACAAAACTAAACTACTGCAGAACGTCCGAACGCACGTGTATAAACCAGGTGCTGCATTCTGATTGGCTGAGCTGAATGTCACTCACACATCGCCGCTAGGCAGGCCCCAGTGCACCTGAACCCCTGCCCCCCTCCCCCCTTTAAAATGTCCTTATAAAAGCATAATTCTTCCCGTAAGGTAGGTAAATTAGTTTTGAAATTAGGCAGAATTTATGTCTTTTTCATTTAACTGGGCATCTCTGTAACCCACATAGCTCGGAGATTTACACTTTTTTTGGATTCTGGCTTGCAAATGATTTCTCAGTGACAAAAGCACAACTTGTTAAGTACAGTATTGTAATGTGGTAATGTGTTAAAGTTCAGGCTGCTGTGTGTGTTGTTATGAAGTGGATGAAAACCGGTCCACAATTTATATCAATAAAATTCAAGGCGTTTTTAAAGCTGCTTATTTGCACATTTGCTAGCAACAGTACATGGAAATAAGGCCATAGGATTTATAAGACGTATTTATCTACATAGATAGAGATTTGCTGTTACTTTGTGCTATTACAAGTGCAAAAAGAAGAGGAATTGGTAACCAATTGTGACATGTATGCCATAACATTTAATCATGTGTTATGTGCTTACCATAAAATAATTAAAATGTGTGAACTACTGTATACTGGTGACAAACACAACATAAAACATACTAGGTGTTAGATTTTAAGTCAAGTACATGTGCAATGTGCAAAAAAGGAATAGCACATTTCTTGCTGCATTGCTACTTGTGCTGCTGTGGTTAGTGTTAAGACACATTTGATTGTTTTCTTTATTTCCTTCCCCTAAAGAGAACAATGCTTTATAATTGCCAGAGCTGGGCAGCAGCAAGACAATGCAACATGTCACATGGCTAAAAATGTCCAACATTGGTTGCAAGAGCATGATCAAGACTTCCAACGTCCAGACTTGAACCCAATTGAGCATCTGTGGGACCACCTAGAGTATAGTGTTCGATCTATGGATTCTCCTCCATGTACCTCCAGCAGCTGTGGGATGCACTACAGTCAGCATGGCTCCAGATACCTGTGACAGGACCTTACTGAGTCACTCCCAGTCCATCTAGCTGCTGTCTGTGCTGCACACGACAGTTTCTCTGGATATTAGCTGGTGGTCATAATAATGTGACTCGACTGTGTATATGTAAATGCGTATGTCAACCTTTTGAACGTATAGTATGTTTAAAGTTCTTACACAATTGCTCACAGCTTAAACAGAACTAAAAATGACACCTTTGCCATCTGTTTGTTTGTGTCGTGTACAACAGGATTATCAAGGATCCTGCTGTAAATTATGTTCAGATAAATTTTTTTTGCACTTTTGTGGCTATGACAAGTAATTTGGATAAATTAAAATATGGTACATAAGGTATATTTCTCAGACAATTGGTGATTGAAAAACTTTAAAACTGCAGTTTTGCCACAACATAATTTTAAGGGATTTTAATGAGAACCATGCCAAGCCGTTTAATAAAAACTGATTAAAACTGCCTTTATCTTTCAATTTTTAATAGTTTACTTCATTTGTACAGTTGTACCACTTGACATTTTTATCAATAACATTATCCACACGACCACACGACTTTTATAGTTGGAATTGCAATTGGTTCAACGAAGCTAAATATAAACAAAAATCACAACTGTACAACTTGTGTTTATGTGTACAGATTAAAAATAAGCTAATTTCAGTGTGTCAAGCCTTTCATATCCACATCTTGCCTGGTCATGTCTTGGAAGTCTGAAAGTAAAGCAGCTTTCGGAGGAAATTGAAAGATCCAGGCATCTGCTTGTACACGCCTTTAGCAGATATCTGTGAGACCTCATTGTTCACCTGTGCAAAATAATACATACACAGTTAAATGTAAGTTGATGATATTTGCATAGGTTCCATAGGCTTATCTGTTTTTTAATGTTGAATCAGCTGTTAAAAGTATACATTATTTGACCCCTTACAATGTAAACAAACAGGAAATTTAATACGGAAGTGACATACAATCATTAACATGGTGGCAAGGTCATCAGTGTCAGCAGTCACTTCCAGCACGCGATCTAGAATGTCCACATACCAGGAGCCAGTCTGTGTGTCCCTCCACGACACATATCCTGAGGACAGAATTCATTTAACACAGTCAACAGCTTTCCTTACTAATTTTTAGTATTGGTAACACATACGAATCCAAATGATCAATATTTTATTTTAATCTGGTAAATTATTATTAATTAAATATCTTGCTAATTAAATTTAATGCCAATCTTTATGAAAATATGCATTGTGAAGTTAACTGGTTTGGGAATTTTGAATGAAACAGTCGGAGGTATTCAGAGGTAAAACAAACCTATTATAACCACAATGTTTTCAAATGCATGTTGATTAGAAAAAAGTAATGAACATTTCTTGTCTATCTTTGCAGTAGCACACACACACCTGGAAAGGTTGAGTAAGACACTAGGATGTCACTGGGCGTGGGTAGTGAAGCCCTAGCATCTGTCTCATCAGACAAGCTAAGTGAGTCACTGCTGGAGGACAGGGGAATAGCGTCTGGCTGCTCATCATTCCCACCCACAGTGGCTTGCACCTCGTCTGGAGAGACCTCAAAACCGATGTCCTTTTCACCTGCCAAGACACACCATACATAAGAGTGCATAATGGCATAAAGGAGAGCATTTTATAAATGTGTATCATCCCACGCTGCTTAGAACTGTGCTTACCAGTTTGTGGCAAGCATTGTAATTGAAACACTATTAATAATGTTATTATATACAGTGTCCAAGTATTACAAAGAGGTCTGAATACATTGAAATTTTCCACACTTTGCGTTGTGGATATAATTTCAATAAATATAATTACCATTTCTGGCCATTAATCTAACTCTTGACTTTGCAACAATTTGATCAAGAAGATCAACAGATAGTTCCTTTGACTTCATGGCCCATTTTTTGTCCTGACAATGCAGGGTAAATTGTGAGCATTTTTTTTTTTTAAATGGCAAGATCTATTCAAAATTAAATCCACAACACAATTAAGTATGCAAACAGTCAATAGGTCTGAATACTTGTAATCCACTGTACAAAACTTCCAAAAATGATTCCTGAGCACATGTAATTACAGATATGTCAGTAATGCAGCACCACAGAAGGGATCAAAGGCCACAGACACTCAATATTTTTCAATCTTGCAACCCTTAATGGACAGATTTCTCAATTTTCTTAGAATCTTTTACTAATGTTGTAGACGGTAGATAGCATTATCCCCAGATTCCTTATACTTGTTTATTAAAAAAAATTTATTCTTTAGGTGCAAACCTCAACCATGCTTGTAATTGTTTAATGTTTTTGCTAATGAATGGATCTTTAGCTAGAACTATTACCTGTATACATTTTTAATATACTTTGGATTATATGGAATGTGTTGTAGACATGAAAATATTATGTTAATAAGACAAAACATAAAATATATTTTCTACTGTTTGTGCTGTTTTCATTTTTTTTTTTTTTTGGATTAGATTTGTAGAAATACTGTTTTTTTTATTTAATATAAGATTCGGGGCAGTGCATATGGTTATTTAAAAGCGTATTAAAGAATTGTACTTTATTGTACTGCATTGTAGTTTTATATAAAGCAAAAAAAATAATTTCATTAATTATGAATGACAATTTCCAGCACAGAAAATACAATGGTTCGTTTTTAATAACATATACTTTAATAAAGAAAAACAAGAATATTAGCTACATGCAGTGTATGACTACAGAACTGTCATGCTCACCTCCTCCACATGCCTGGATAAAGAAGAGTTTGGGCTTGCCCTGCAGAGAGGGACAATTCTGCCCATTCAGGTAGTTAGTGATTATTTGTACAGGGACAGAGGGACCATCCACACCATGCACTGCTCCAGGAAAGCGATTGTGGGTCGCCTGAATATCAGAAATTACAAAGTGGACATAAAAAAATAATCCAAGAATCCAAAGAAAACTGAAGACTATGTTTAAGTCAGACACTCTATGCAATTCTAAGGATAAACAAGCATAAATTGTGCAATGGTTAAAACAAAGTACAAAAAATCTCTTAGCTCTTTTTTCATGCTTGCTGGCATATTTATGCATTGGCAATTTATTTAGCATATTTGTTTTTACCCAGTTTTGCCTTAATTGCAATTTAGTAGGAGTCACTGAGGCAATGGCAACAAGATAATACCCCACCTGGCCTGTTTCTCTAGACATGGCCAACTGTGTCTGAAAAGTGTCAGACTATTTGTAGTGTCCGGTACCAAATTGTTTCTGATTTATTCAAGCCCCAAACTCCAAAACTTGCAGTTTTCAGATTAGCCAATCTAAAGAAATTGTTTGGTTACGTTGTGCGCAAGTGGCTGTCACAATTTACTTAAAGGGCGCAATCATACTTGGCTATTTACATAATAGAAAATAAATAAAATGTTCCTTTACTATAAGTCACAGACACAGTAATGTAACTGAATAATTTAATTGAAAACAGGACGAATTTCCCTGAAATCTGGCAAATAAACCACCCCAAAGCAACTTACAATTATAACTGAATACAATTTGAGCAATTGAGAGTTAATGGCTTTGCTCAGGTGCCCAACAGTGACAACTTGGCAGTGGTCGGGCTTGAGCTGGCAGCCTTCTGATTACTAGTTCAGAACCTTAAAAATCGTAGTACCTACATTTTTACAGATATAAATGTGTAGGCATGCTTCAAACTGTCTCTCCGCATTCTGTATTACTCCTCATATTCTATATTGTAATGATAATACATTTACATTTTTGGCATTTAGCAGTTGCTTTTATCCAAAGAGACTTGCATTACACTTACAGTATACAGTCTGAGCAATCAAGGGTAAGGGCCTTGCTAAAAAGCCCAACAGCAGAAACCAGGCAGTGGTGGGGTTTGAACCAGTGATTACTAGTCCAGGCTACAGCTTGCCCAATATACAATATACAGTAATACAATATAAATAAAGTACTGTTGACAGAAAAAAAATCCTGAATCCCCATGATTTATAATAACAATTATTTGTAAGCTAACATTCCATAACCACGACAGATCTAGCATCAGTCATCTAGTCTCCCATACTATATAGAAATCCACCATCCAAACATGAGCCACATGTGGATTTCCTTTTACAAGCCTTTCGAAAAGACCTAAAATTTCAAAAGAATAGATATTAATTTTGTTTACAACGTTAACATGTGTATAATTATTAATTATAACACCTCATGGTATTTGGCTCATCCTCACCTCAGTGCCATGTGACAGGATGACTACAACACAGCAGTCATACCTGGAATGATCCCTCTTAGACAGTTCTGACAGTTCATGTCGAATATGCTGTGACAAGAAACGAAATTACAAACGCAGTGTCAAAAAAACATTAGTGCTATTACGTTGCTATAGTACACGCTTAGGCACTTACGTTACGTTTCTGGTTCCTCTTTACGACAACTTCAAAGTTGAGGGATTGGAAGCGTTTCTCTAGCCTTTCACAGTCAATATCAGACCCCTTACGGTTATTTAGGTTCGAGGCAGGATTAAATTCCACATTGTTGATAATCAAACACATTCCACAGGGACTGGCATCCATCTTATAGCTCTGAATGGGCAAAGAAATCATGTCATGTCTTTTGATTAACAATTTTTCTTCAGCTCAAACTCCAGCCCTGATTTAAAAAGTTCTTTAAAAGTTTTTTTTATTTATTTATTAAGGCAAGAATGCAAAATTATCAAAATATGTTACTTTGTTAACTCTAAAGACATAAGCCTTCATAGGCTGTGTCCAATACAGTGTTGTTACCTGTACACTATCACGCCTCTGTCTAGGTGGCCTCGGTCTTGCAGGTTCACTCTCAGGGGCTGCAGGAATACCAGATATTTTGTTCAGTCAAAAACAGCTTACACTGAATGCCTGGATGCAGCATTAATTACAAATACAGTTATTTTTATATGTTTCCTTACTTGGAGTAGGCAGTATGTGCACAGGCTGAAGAGGCACCAGATTATCAGAAGCATTATTTCTTTCTGGCCTTAAAAGTTCGTTATTCCCTGTTAAATTAGAGACCAGAATTTTAAATGATATACAGCAGATGTGAATGTGCAGAAAACATTGTACCATAAAACACACTCACGAATGGGGAGAGGGATTAGAGAAGGTCGCACAGGAAGAGGAACTGGAACAGGAGCTGAGTCTCCACTTCGGCTCTCCAGAAGCTCTGCTAGAGCGTGTTGTCCAGTTTCTCTAAGGCACTCTAGGAAGGCTGGAAATGCCCTGCTCCCTCTTTTCTCAAGGTCTATTACCAGTTGCCTGGCTTGCGCACGTCTTGCTCCAGCAATCTAAACATTTTAAAAAGGTTTTTTTTAAGACAGTATGCACAGCATGTACACATACAATTGCAAGAAAAGGTGTGTTGATTATTTAGAATAGCCTGAATTTCTGCATGAATTATACATTTACATTTTCAGCATTTTATCCAAAGCGACTTACAATTATGACTGAACACAATATTTTTTGAGCAATTGAGGGTTAAGGGCCTTGCTCAGGGGCCCAACAGTGGCAACTTGGCGGTGGTGGGGCTTGAACCGGCAACCTCCTGGTTACTAGTCTAGTACCTTAACCGCTGAGCTACCACTGCCCTTATATACATATAATTTGGTCTGATCATAAAAAAATTACTGCTGAAATCGTTCACCATTCAAGAACCACCTGAATATTCCACAGTCCTTCTGGGCAGTCAAATACAATTATTTACAGGAATCAATCAGCTTTGCTCGTAATTGACCAATATTTTTGCTAATTAATTGATTTTTGGAACTATTACCTGTGGGGATTTCAACAAAGATATGAAAATATATGTTTTACGTTACGTTTTTGGCATTTAGCACTCTTTTATCCACAGTGACTTACAGTTGTGTCAGTATACACACTCAAGGGCCCAACAGTGACAACCTGGCAGTGGTGGATCATGAACCACCAACCTCCTGCTTACTAGTCCAGTACCTTAAACACTAGGCTACTAGGCTTTAAGACAGTATGCACAGCATGTACACATACAATTGCAAGAAAAGATGTGTTGATCATTTAGAATAGCCTGAATTTTTAGGACCCCTCCTCTTCTCACTTTATCTGCTTCCACTGGGATCCATTTTGAGAAAGCATGGCATCTCATTTCATTGCTACGCTGATGACAGTCAGATATATGTCCCGCTGAAGAAGAAAGATGCTTTCTCTATTAAGCCACTTCTGTTATGTCTTAATGACATTAAAGCCTGGATGGCCTTAAATTTTCTGAATTTCAATGAAAAGAAAACAGAAGTGATGGTGTTTGGTCCCAGTGGTTCCTGTGAAGCCCCTCCTGTTGATTTGGGCCCTTTGACACAGCATGTGAAGCATACAATCTCTAACTTGGGTTTTAAGATGGACAGTGATTTTAAATTGGACCGTCAAATTGGTCCTTCATCACATCTCGGCTGGACTACTGTAATGCACTTTATTTTGGAGTCAGCCAGTCCTCCCTCAAACATCTCCAGTTAGTGCAAAATGCTGCGGCCCGACTTTTAATGGGATCACGTAAGAGAGAGCATATAACCCCCATTCTGGCCTCCCTCCATTGGCTGCCCGTGCATTTCAGAGTACATTTTAAGATTCTGTTGTTTGTTTTTAAATCTTTAAATGGACTTGCCCCGCCTTACCTCGCTGAACTGCTCCATCCCCACACTTCTGCTCGGTGCCTCAGGTCAGCTGATCAGCTGCTCCTGGAGGTACCAAGGTCAAAGCGTAAGCTCAGAGGGGATAGAGCTTTTTCAATCGCTGCCCCTAAATTATGGAACAACCTACCACTCCATATTAGACAGGCCTCTTCACTGGCTATTTTTAAAACTAGTCTTAAAACCCATTTTTATTCCTTGGCTTTCAATCCAGCATGAGCCTTCTCATTGTTTCTAGTGTTTGTTTTATGTTTTATAATTATCTATGTACAGCACTTTGTCACAGCTGTTGTTGTTTTTAAAGTGCTCTATAAATAAAGTTGAGTTGAGTTGAGTTGAGTTGAATTTCTGCATGATTTATACATTTACATTTACATTTAAATTACTACTGAAATCGTTCACCCTTCAAGAACCACCTGAATATTCCACAGTCCTTCTGGGCAGTCAAATACAATAATTTACAGGAAAATAAAAAATCCAAATCTGCACAAATCCAACACAAAAATCTCAAAACCTCATTTAACCTGTGTATGATGAGGGGATTCTGGGACTGCTTTGTTGCTGCATTGCCTGTACATACTGTATGTAATCATTCAAAGAACAATGAATTTAATTTTTTTAAAGCAGTCCTTCACCTGATGTCTTATAGAAGGATAATGCAACCATGAGCCAAAAACAAGAGTAATAAGTGATGTACTTACACTGTAGTGATATCTATAAGTTTTACATCATAACAGGCTTAGAGCCGCCTAGTTTTTCCTTTGTCACTGTAATCAACAACAAACTTTCATCAAGCTTTAAGGTGCTGATGCATTCGCCAGAGACATTAAAAACAGACATTCCAAAGATTGCCACTGTCTGAAGTGAAGCAAGCTTAAAGGCTGACCTGCATAAAAGCAACTGTTGCTGCTTTTTCTCTGTTTGTTAAAGTTTAAGACATTTCAGCTATACATATTGAAATGAAACAACGTTCTTACAGGACCAGGGTGCAACACAGAACACAAGTGCAAACTAGACAATATACACAATACAAGGCACATTTCAAAACCTAAAAGGTGAAGGGACTGGACCAAAGACATTACAGGACCAAAGACAAGTGTGGTGTTGACCAGTACATGGTACTGAGTAAATATCAAGGAAGTTACATTAAAGAACATTGTGCAAAAATCCAAAAGTGTGCAAAATGCAAGAAAGAATACAGTCAGTGAGTAGTTCTGTGATGATCAACGTTATGATCAACTAAGTCAAGCTTCAAGGTGCCACATAAGAAGGACTGTGGACACCCAGGAGCTTCTAATTAATGACATGGGTGGTACGGTGGCTCAGTGGGTAGCACTGTCACCTCACAGCAAGGAGGTCCTGGGTTCGATCCCCAGGTGAAGTGGTCCGGGTCCTTCCTGTGTGGAGTCTGCATGGGTTTTCTTCCGGAAGCTCCGGTTTCCTCCAACAGTCCAAAGACGTGCAAGTTAAGTGAATTGTAGATACTAAATTGTCCATGACTGTGTTTGACCGTGAACTGTTGAATCTTGTGTAATGAGTAACTAAGTTTTCTGTCAAGAATGTAACCAAAGTGTAAAACATGACGTTAAAATCCTAATAAATAAATAAATCAGTGACAGTCCCGTTTTGCTGGTGGTTCATTGCATGTAAAAACTGGGACAGATTGTTTTTCTGGGTGGAACTTTGGGTAAGACGTTTTTTCGATTCATTCAATTTATGGTACAGAACAATATGAGTTTATAATGTATATCCTATTACCTTTATCTTATCGATCATGTCCTGGGTGAAGATGCCTCTAGATAACAGTCCATCGTAGATCTTAGAAGGATCTAAATCTTGAACGATTTTAATCCTGTTCACATGAAGAATCTTTTTATGTCGAGCTTCCATATTACAAAGGTTAAACCAGCACGATTTAGCGCGACTTTATGTACATGTGAGCAAATTTGCCACTTTATTATTATTAAAACTGTTCAGTGGGGAAATATAAAAATATCTATACAAATGAACAATGGCAAAAATATTTATAGTATTTTCGAAGTAACGCAAACCATCACTTACTACATGTCATTTCCGTGTTTACAATATGTAGGAACGTCACGAGTTCCCTCTTTGGGTGCGTTCATGAAGGACACGCTGCGTGAAATAAGCGCAGACTAAGTCACCTTCCAAGAAAATTAACAAATCATTACTTACGGAAAATGTATATGTACATGATTTGTAGATCAATTATACGCTATGAATTTAGCTTGAATGAATACATACGGAAACATTTGTTGCTTGGCAGGAATACAGACTAGTTGTCGACTAGTTAACTGCAGTTGTCCATTGAGGCAGTTGTAGCCTAGCGGCTAGGGTAGTAGATTAGTGATAAGAAGGTTGCTGGTTCAAGCCCCACCACTGCCAGGTTGTCACTGTTGGGCTCCTAAGCAAGGCCCTCAACCCTCAATTGTTCAAATTGTATTCAGTCATAATTGTAACTCGCCTTGGAGAAAAGCATCTGCTAAATGCTACAAATTACTATTGAGATTCGAACTCTGATCTCAGTAGTAGTGGGCTGCTTTTTCTGGATAAAAGCGTCTGCTAAATGCTAAAAATGTAAATATAACACAATCAAATTCATGCGTTCATTCACACTTAGGGGCAATTTAGAGCAGCTGGAGAAAAGTCTTGAATACGGTGACTGGAGACTAGGATCAAACCCAATTTTCTTAGGATCCATGTTATTTAATCCATGACTTATTTATTGTTTCTCCACCTAGGTTATTTTTTTTTTTAACTTTGTCTTATTATTAGGAACGTCCTCAGGAATAAAACATAACTAATTTATGAAGTAATAGACATATACAGTTTATTAGAGTACTTTTATAATATACATTTATAATATGCATGGTTGCAGTGGGTCCAGTTCCACCAGTGAAACACTGGGTGCCAATCCGCCACAAGGCTTTGGCCACCTGACATAACTCATGCCCTGTTGTCCAATAACACAGCTGAGATTTGAACCCAGACCCAAGGTCTTTTGGATTAATGTATAAGAAAATGTATATAGCTTTAGAGATTATTCACATCTTTACAAATGCTGACCTGGCCTAATGCACAAAATAGCTAGTCATTGACCCACCAGTTGGCATTTGCTATTACATAGCACCTGAGAACCCTCACTAGACACAAAATTGACCTGGTTTTTGTCAAAATTGACATGCAGGATTTGGCAACTTGTCTAAACACCGGTCCCAAGTACATTTTTTTCATTCAAAAATGTAGTGTAGACTTCATGTGTAATTTGCATTGCAAAACAAAACTCACTTCAATAGCTCATATTCTTACTTTATTATTCATTTTTTTGCACACAAAACTTTAACTGTGTATGTTACATCTGGATTTTATTCCAGGTCCTCTGTGTTGATTCCTCCAGATGAAAGATTGTATAGCCTGTGGTTCTCTGCTGCAATTTCCTCTGTAGAGTTGACACTTCTGTGTTCCAGAGAAGTGCGATGTGCGATGATTAACGATGTGTAAACTCGTTGGCCTTGTTTTTTTACTGGCATTTGATTTAGTGCTTTCCACTGGTTATGTACAGCTAAGTTTGGTGAGATGGATCTTAACGTTCCCACCTATAAAGGGTAGTAAAAACACAATAGGAAACCTTTCTAAATTGTTGTTTTAATTATGAAAACTCCTAATTAAATGTTCAGAAAAACAACAAAATATTTAAATTGTGTGCATTTTTCTTACATCTGCTCGGTCAGGTCCAAAAAGCTAACGATGTGGATAGATCTGCATCCATTCATCCTACAAAGCCTCCTCTATGGTGAGATGCATTATAGGGTCCCACCTATTAGGAGGGAAAAAGGTAAAACATACAAACAAACCACTGATCTTTTATAAAAGGATCTTATCTGTCAAGCCTGGATTGGTGTCCTGTCCAGAGTATTCCTGTCTTGCATCAGGGTTTCCTGGTGAAACAGGACCTGCCGAGACCCTGACCAGAAAAAAAACAGTTGATGAAAATGCAGTAATTTAGTGTCCAGACTACAGATATGCCTAGAGGAATCAGAAATGATGATAATTTGTCTTTTCTGGCAACATGAAGGTGACAACCAAGTACAGACACAATAAAAGCATACATTCATCATTCGCTACAACAGAAACTGATACTCATATTATAGGCTGTTTTTGAAAGTGAACACCATATGCTTTACCCAAAAAGAATAAAACATATTTTGTTTAATCAAATCGCATCTAACAAACTAATAAACTCACCAGTGCTGTTGTTGACTTGCTCAAAACGTCATGGCCCGGGTTTAATAAGGGCCCTTCCGAATCCACTCATGCTGCAAAGCCTCCTTTGCAGTGAGACGCATCTTCGGGTCCCAACTAAAGAGAGCAATAGACACAAAATATAAACACATAGATGTTAACCTGCACTGCACTACACACTCATATTAAACTGCTTGGTGCTCACATACGTCAGGCAACGTTTAATAAAGTCTACGAACAGCCCATCATTTCTACGGAACATGTTGGCCAGATTTCGGGAGCCAGGAACTCTTGGTCTGCCACTAAGGTCTGTTCTCCTGATGGGTCGTCCCATAGAGTCTGTGTCAAAATACATGAAATATTTAAAGAATGTATTTATATATATTATATATATTTACAAATTCACAATATGTTTTTCAGGAAGAGCTTACCAAAGAACAATTCCGTTCTTGAAGAGTTGTAGTCAGCTGGAGGATTTCCGAGAACCTAATGTATTTCAAAATAACATAAGCGCTTGAAAGCTTTTATTTGTAGAAGTACTGGATATCTAATTATGCTTATAAATAATGTTTTATACCTCCATTATGCAGGCCATTTGGTCCCCCTCATCCTCTCCATAAAAGAGAGGCTGGCCAGTGTACAACTCGAACAAGATGCAAGCGAGACTCCACATGTCAATAGCAGTCGTGCAGCGCTTGCGCACAATCACTTCTGGGGCGCAGTAGGTTCGAGTCCCGACACATGGGACCTCTGCAGAGAAAGAGATAAAAGATGTAAAACATGGGTAGACTGAATAATAAAAGAAAATGTTTTAAAGTTTTTTCTTACCTTGCAGATGTTCGAAGCAGCTTAATCCAAAATCAATTACTTTGATGCCATTTCGTTTTTTTGGCTCCAGTACGATGTTCTCCTTAACAGTGAAAACATGATCATTTGAAGATAAGAGCCTCTTACATTACAAAAGAACTCCAACATTAAGCTTGTGCCAGTTTAATGATACCCTTCCCTTATGACTGATGTACTCACAGGTTTAAGATCAGAGTGGATGATCTTCTCTTGTTCCAAAATATTCATGCACTTAAGCAGTTCTTTAGCAATTTTGTGAACCTGAGCTAAGCCGAAACCCTTAAAGTTATTCTTCTTCATGAAGTCATACAGGTTAGGCCTGAGGGAACAGACAGTGGCACGTTCAAGCTTGTGTGCTATCTACGTTTACAGATAGAAAGTTTTTAGTCCAAGGATTATTCACACATGCGAACACACTCACCCCAGAAGCTCAAAGACGATGCAGAGCTGGTTACGGAATTGAAAGTATTCCTTCATTTGGATGATGTTGTGGCAGTTGTCTTTGTCCTTCTTTCTCAAGAAATTCAGTATCTTCAGTTCAGTCGTGATAGAACTAAAAGGTTTAAAAGTTATTCCAACCACAGCAAAGTTAAGAAAGTGTTATTAGTATTACTGTCATGAACATTATTCAGTAACATTATTCAAAGTGAATAAGATTTAAATTTAGCGCATTCATAGCTATTATTAGGACTATTTTGTTCGATCTGATTATTAAGTAAACAACATCATAAAATATATGCGCTATAGGGTCTAATATGGTCACCTGTCAAAGCGAAGGACTTTAACAGCAACCATCTCCTTGGTCTTGTGATCTAGACACTTATAAACCTGTCCATAAGTGCCTCCTCCAATCACTTCTAGCACCTCATAGCGGTACGTGATATGATCATGAATAGCCTGCAAACACAACAACCAATGTAATAGTAGTGAATGTCTAAAAATCTTGATTGATTAAATTGTAAAAATAATTATCAAACCATTCATTGCATTCTGCTTGGTTCCATACAGCTTGGATTTAGGGTTAAACGTAAGGTTAAAATTGATTAAATTGACTTGGATTAGATTCAATTCTTTCAACTAAATGATTATTTAATTATGATTTTAAAACTGAAAATCAGTGGACGAAAACCACCATGCAACAGACTGAAATAGAAGCATGTTATGCTTTCACTGTATTCACTGTAGGAATAAAGCAGATTATTACAGTACTTTTATCATTTGTAACCACTTTACAAAAGTTAAACCACTTTACACAAATAAAAAAAATACATGATACAAACATAAGGCTTGTGCTGGATTTGAATGTCGTTTAGCTGGTCCTTCTTGCTGATGTTGGGCAAAACTGTAGGGGCTTGGTGGTTGGCCTTAGCACAGTGAGTTGCCCCTGGTTTTAATTTCAACGGTGGCAGCATGTCTGGACATTTGCAATACTTCTATACAATAAAAACAATGGAAAAGTTTCATTTAATCTGTTATTTTGCTTCAGCACTATTCAATCTATTTTAGCTGACTCTATAGTAGCTGACTGCAGTTGTTGATATTCTTTTATTTATTATTACATCATTACTGTCATTTTTCATACTATAGCATTTAATGCATTCATTAGACAGTGCACTATGTTTGGAACCAGCTGGTGTTTAATGGTTAAGGGAATATCCTGCCAGTTACTTTAGTGATGCATATATTAGTGGGCTGTACCATCAAGGTGGGCTTACCTGCTGCTGGCAGGGATGATGTACAGGCTTGATTTGCACTGCGTTGAGCAGCCGGGGTGCATTAAATTTCACATCCTGTGAAGGCAAAAAACATAATTAATGCCTTTTTAAAAAAAAATCTGTAATTTGTTACTTAAAATGTGTTGCAACTGCTCTGGGCCAGACAGTGTATTCTCTGTACAACAGTTTGGAAGGATCCAAGAAAATACCACTGAGGATCTCACCTGCTGCTTTTGGGGCTGATGTGTAGGCTTGTTATGCTCTTTGTTGATGCATTTCCCACCCTGTAAAAGCAAAGAATTTAAAGCAAGCACTAAAACATCTTATTTGTGTTACAAATATATTTTTGATAATATTCAATGCTCACTGGTTACTGGTTTATGTAGTTTTAATCACAGGTAAATATGTCAGAATAGTTTCCTAGCAAATACCATACAAGCTATTAACTCCACTCTAAATACAGCAATAAATATGCAATTTTAAAGAAACAAGAAATGTGGTAGGAACATAAGTATAACATAAAACATTTACCACTCCATCTATACATTTGCATAAAGTGGTTATGGACAAAACCTAATCACAGATTACCAATGTATACATAAGTGGGTTATACTACAGGGGAGGGCTTACCTGCTGCTGATGGATCCGATGTGCAGGCTTAATTTGTGAAATGTTAAGCGGTGGGAGGGCAACACACTTTAAATTCTGTCAAGGCAAAGAAACATGTATGAGTCCTTGCACACTTTTACTGTCATAAACTATTAATGAGACAAATTAATAAGTCATTATTGTTTGCAGCTGCTGCCTTTTTTGTATTCTTACATATAGCCCAAACTCACTGTTTAAGCGACAAGGAGGTGATTCTCCATTCCACCCTCCCTTTCCTTCCCAAGCTGTGTCTGTTAAGTGCCCAACCAGGCCTATCTGATATGAATGCTGCGGGTGGTGCATTATTTTGTTATTGGATATCTTTACTTTGCCTAAAGATTGGCATTACCACTAAAGAGGAGTCTCACCTGCTGCAGGACTTTGTTAACTCCAGGGTTAGCATACCTCCCACCCTGTGGAGACAAAATAAATATTAATTTGTCACACATAGAGTCACAGTACAGTAGCATATAAATGAGCTGGTGCCAAAATATTGATTATCTTATATAGGCATATACATTTTAAATTCTGCTCATTAATGTTATGCACTTATTATCATTTTGATGATTTGACGAATGCTTGCTTATTATAAGCGCGCTTTATATTAGAAATGCTTGCGTCGACTCCAAAGGTAGCCTAATTCATGGAAAACTACAGAGTCGATTCCAATATTTGATTCATTTTGGCCATATGTTTTAGACCACAAACGTTGAATCGAAGAGTCGACTCTTTGACATCTTGTCCAAGAGCCTGTGTTCTTTTCGTATACTGCGGATCTACTGTATATTGTAGTCCACAAAATAACTCCCTATACCTTTCACTAGCTTAAAAACCTAGCGAACAAATATATTCAGAACATGTCTGGTTACTTTATATTAAGCTAAACCTTGAATTCATTAAAACACGCTGTTAAAAACTATTTTAAATCGTAAATTACAACAGATCTAACAGATAAGCATTTACTTACCTTTTTATCTATTGTGGGAAACATTGCTACAAGTACTCAAATCCGTTTCCACACTGTTATTCTAATCTAACAATCTGCACTGTTGTGAACTCCGAGTAAAGCTGTGAGTGAAAATGAACTACAGTATTACAAACGTTCTGTGAGCAGTCCCACGCTGTGATGAGTTTACTTATGACGTCACAGTAGCGCACCACTTGCCCTTATCAATAAACGAGCTACTAGTTACCAAAGCATAACGTCTGCACTGTGTTTTCATTGTATTCACTGTAGAAATAAAGCTGATTATTACAACACTTTTATTGTAACAAGTTTACTGGGATTTAAAAAAATACATGATACAAATACAATGCTTGTGCTGGATTTGTATCATAGCCATAGCCTAGTGGTTAAGGTACTGGACTAGTAATCAGAAGGTTAATGGTTCAAGCCCCACCGCTGCCAGGTTGGGCCCTTGAGCGAAGATTGCTCAAACTGTATACTGTAACAGTACTGTAAATTGCTTTGGATAAAGGGGTCTGCTAAATGTTGAAAATTTAAACGCTGTTTAGCTGGTCCTTCTTGCTGATGTTGGGCAAAAGTGTAGAGGCTTGGTGGTTGGCCTTAACACAGTAGGTTGCCCCTGGTTTTGATTTCAATGGTGGCAGCATGTCTGGACGTTTGCAATACTTCAACAAAAACTATGGAACCAAGCATAACGTTTGCAAAACCTTACAATGCTGTAGACTCAAGAAATAAAACAGCAGATTAATATTTTTGTTTACAAAAGCCACACATGTATTAAAGATGAAATATTATTGTAAAGTGGGCGACACGGTGGTCCTGGGTTTGATCCGGGTCCTTTCTGTATGGAGTTTGCATGTACTCCCCGTGTCTGCATGGGTTTCCTCCAGGAGCTCCGGTTTCCTCCCACAGACCAAAGATATCCCAGTGAGGTGAATTGGCGATACAAAATTGTCTATGACTGTGCTTGATATTAAACTTGTGAACTGATAAATCTTGTGTAACGAGTAACTACCTGTTCTGTCATGAATGTAACCAAATTGTGTAAAACATGACGTTAAAATCCTAAAAAATAAATAAATATTATTGTTAAGTAGGAATAAATGTTATTAATACAGGTTTTAAATAAAGGCTGTGTTGAGCATTTAAGTTGTATGCAAAAGTTAGCACCCACTAGTACAATTACATGATTTTCAAATAAGTTATCTACAGGGACCAAGTTTTAATATACAGTAACATTTTTGCCTGCAAATGTTAAAGCACATTTCTATTAATTTGCTAAATGTAACATATTAAAGCCCCATGTAACATATAAACCCTGTGTGTGGCACAATAAACTTTTGAAAAACAAAATTTATAAAGCAAACAGTAATTATGCATTAAGATGTGCAGAAGATGCACCCATATACAGATGTGTTTATATACTTATACTTTAAAAAATCAGCAAAACAGCTGCTCGGGTAGTGCAGCGGTCTGTTGAGCAAGCCATCTAGTAAGAGTCTCAGTCCCACAGGGGCCACAAAGCTTGTTGGGCACTGTACAGACACGGAGGAAGGGAAGGCTGTGTTAAAAAAAATTCTTGCCACTGCAAAAGTAAGTCATATTGTTTGGTTTCAGGTGCCAGGGCACATGCTGAAGGAATACAGAGAGGCAGACATGATTCTTTAGATGTGTTAAGTTTTCTGTAAAAATCCAACACTGGTGGGTGAAAAGATTAGACGGCCCCCTCTGCCAATGAGGGTGATAAGCAACAACAGGCCGATTTTCGCTTTGTGTTGATTCATTTTCTGAAGCAGTGTTTAAGTTTTTTTTTTTTTTTTTTTTTAGTTTGAATCTCAGATAAGCTATCATATGGCCTGGGGCCTACACACAGACACAGTTGACTGTGTCTGTTGGAATGGATGGCTGAAATGATTCCTCATTACTGCTGTATTATTCCTGTTTACTGGTACTTAGGCACTGCTATAATCTTTGTTTGTGGCTTGTGACTTAATAAATAGTAGACAAAAACTAGATACACTGAGATGGATATTTTATTTGAACACAGTAAAGCACAACATAGTAGGAGAGAGTGTAAGGCATTTTAACTTTTTATCAGCAAGGTTCACTTTATTACTGGGACGGCATGCTGGCTCAGTGGGTAGCACTGTCGCCTCACAGCAAGAAGTTCCTGGGTTCGATCCCCAGGTGAGGCGGTCAGGGTCCTTGCTGTGTGGACTTTGTATGTTCTCCCTGTGTCTGTGTGGGTTTCCTCCGGGTGCTCCGGTTTCCTCCCACAGTGAATTGGAGATACTAAATTGTCCATGACTGTGTTCGATATAACCTTGTGATGAATCTTGTGTAATGAGTGACTACCGTTTCTGTCATGAATGTAACCAAAGTGTAAAACATGACGTTTAAATCCTAATAAACAAACTTTACTACAGTGTCACAGCGCACCCTAGTGTGTATACGTTGTAACTGCTTGTTCATAGTGCAACGTGCAACAGGTAAAGTATAGGAGTTTTACAATGAAAACTACCAGTAAATGTGGGATCACGGGTTTAAAAACATTTTGTACCATAAGGAAAAGTGCAGTGGAAATTTGGCATGTTTAGAAGGCTTCTAGGCCAAGGAGAACTATGTAGAGCTTTCGGCATTACCTTCTGTTACCGTGGTAACAATGTAAACACATTGATAGCAGAAACGGTAATGAACGACATCTCTAAAACGATTGAACAGAAGAGCAAGACGTTATATATACTTTACATAATATTTATTTAAGTTTTTATTACATATTTATTTAATACAGTTTAATATTAGTTAAGTGGGGTTTGTTAACTAGGTAGCCAACGAACTCTGAAGCTAGACTGGCTAGTTTGTGGGTTGTGCTAGTTTTGCTACGATAATCTGAACAGTTAATTAGCTGACTGGTAATTAAATCAAGTTCTACAGAGATGTCAGATTATGATGAAAATGATGTCGACGAAGAGTCGGAAGCAGAAGAGCAGACAGAATATGATCATGAGGAAAAGACAGATAATGAACTGAATCAGGTAAGTTTTATTAACCATGTTGATGGTAGAGTCTAATTTAATATTTATTCATTTATTTATTTATTAAGATTACATTCATGACCGAAACGGTAGTTACTCGTTACACAAGATTCATCAGTTCACAAGTTTAATGTAAAACAGTCATGGTCTTTGGGAGGAAACCGGAGCACCCGCAGGAAATCCATGCAGACATGTGGAGAACATGCAAACTCTACACAGAAAGGACCCGGACCGTCCCACCTGGGGATAGAACCCAGGACCGTCTTGCTGTGAGGCGACAGTGCTACCCACCGAGCCACCGTGCCGCCCTCATTTAATAATAATAATTATAATTACAACAAAAACAAGATTCATTTATTTATCTACACTTACCGGTTTATCCTGGTCAGTGTCACGTTGGTGACTGTGCCAACCTGAAGATCTGGGCTCAAAAGTGGGTATATGTGCGTAACACCTGAAGTGTGTTCTAGACCCGCTATGTATATCTGGATGAAATGGTTACTGAAGATAAATAAATGAAAATAAAGAAAAGAATAAGGAATACATGTTGAATAGTATCAAAAAATATTTCTCCCAAAAATGATTACATCCAAAATGTTAGTATGTAAAATGGCAGCTCTAATCAGGTCTATAAATAAGTATGTAATGGCCTTCAAGGGGTTGGCTTTATGTCCAGGGTGTATTTTAGCCTCATATCTTTCTATAAAAGTGTGGAATCCCTTTAGTTTTTCCACCCCTGGGCATGTCTTTCTAGGTGCAGGCCATAGATAGCAGAGCTGTCATTTGAATTGTGATCTTGAGATCTCAGCAATGGTGAGATTATAGACTATAGAGTAAATGTAAGTTGCTGTGTGTATTTTGCTGACCCAGTATATTTTCTCATAAATAAAAAGCAAAGTATTTTAATAAAGTTAATAAAGACTACCATGACATTTACGTCCCTTCCTAATATGTTAACTTAGACTTTAGCTGTATATGTTTACACTATAACTTTACTCTGTTTTCAGATTGAGCCCTGTTCACTAACGAAGGACATGATAGCACAAGGTCTGTCTTTATTGTGCCGCACAGGTAATGGACTTTCTCACGCGTTTGTCAGGCTGGACCTAAAAAACAGGTAATTTTTGGAGACTAAGCAGAACCAAACTGAATGATAAATATCACATGAAGTGGCTATTTGTTGTGTAATTTGTTTTCATCATTGCTTAACCAGGCGTCTGACAGACATTCTCTTACTGAGCTCCTTTGTACATCTGCGTTTTCTGGATATCTCCTCCAATCATTTGACGGACCTCTCTCCACTGGCTGCTTTAACCCAGCTGCTTTGGCTAAAGGGAGATGCTAATCAGATTCAGGGGTTTAAAGGTCAGCAGCTGGGTCAGCTACCTTATCTGCAATGGCTCAGTCTAGTATCCAATCGCCTGACCGACATGAAGGGTCTTGATGGACCTGCGCTGGAAAACCTTAATCTTATTGGTTAGTGATTCACATTAATCTGCACTGTGGCACTGTAGTAAACTGTACCTTCACATAATGTTTTAGAAGAATGTTATTTCCAGATGTCGTTCTTCTCTTGAAATATGCTTAATTAGTAAAACTTTGCTGTACTATTCTGAAACTGATATTTGATTGAATAAACACCAAACAATGAGTTTGTCAATGCCATGCCACCTTAAGATTTAGCATTTCCAAACTTGCATTTTACATTGAACTATGCTGGATTTACATGGAAATAATAATCATATTAAATAATTGTGTGCAAATGTAATGTAATGCTCTTTCTTAGGTAATGTCATTCAGACAGTGTCCGGCCTTGAACATCACAAGTTGACCAACCTGGTTTCTCTTGAGCTAAGAGGAAACAATTTGGAAACTACAGATGGTATTTACCTCCCCAACTTGCGCCGGCTTTATCTGGTAAGTTCAATAAATTCACTAACAATATAATTTTATATAAGTTAACTATTATTGTTCTGCAATAATCTAAACTTTGTCTAGGCCCAAAACAAGATAAATCGACTGGAAGGTCTGGAGAAACTGGAGCGTTTAACCACCCTTCACCTCAGAGACAACCAGTTGGAGACACTTGATGGAATCTGCCACAGTATGAAATCTCTGCAGTATCTTAATTTAAGGTACATAGCAGATACTGCACCTCATTGCACACCCATAAAGAAAAAATGTGATTGGTTAATTGGAAACAACAAGATTGGCAGTAAAATTGGGGGAAAATGCATAAACATAATATTATTACCACAAAAACAAAATTTAACAACAAAAAGTAATATTAAGTATCAATTTATTTGATTCACCTAAAATAATCTAGCAAAGACTTAACTTGTAAGTTCTGCTAACTCTTTTCTTTCTTTTCCCCTAAAGGGGCAACTTGGTATCTTCCCAGCAGGCATTGCAGAGCCTGATGAGCGTTGCACAGACACTGCGGGTCCTGGTGCTAGCAGAGAATCCTCTCTCAGAGAAGGATGATTACCGGCTTAGTGTTCTCTCACGTCTACCACTTCTTGATAGACTAGATAAGGATTCAGTCTCTTCTGAGGAACGAGCTGAGGCTCAGGTAAAAATCTTGGTATACATATTTTTACTACAGTATTAGCTAAATATGGAATGAATAGTGATACACTATATGGCTAAAAGTATTTGGACACCTGACCTGAGCTTGTTTGACATGTCGTTGCTTTTGTATGGCTGGACACTGATGTTGGTCAATTGGTGTTCATTCCAAAGCTGCTTTGTTTATAGGGGCACAGTCATGCTGGAACAGGAAAGGGCCTTCCCTAAACTGATGCTGCAAAATTGGAAGCATATAATTGATTCATTACACCTGTTAGCAGTTGTTGCAGATAAAACACATGAATTAAAAATGAGATTGGGGTGTCCCAATACTTGTCCATATAGTTTATTTGCACTGAAGGATTAAGGTCATTTGAGAATGGTTTATGGTGTATTTGTTTATTGTAACTGTGGTGATAACATGATTTTAAATTTATGAAATAAATATGAATAATTGTATAAAGTAATTGTCATTTATCTGCACTTCTAGGAATTTCGAGATTCCACAGGACAAGAGGATTATTAAATGTGACCAGAAGAACAAAAGAAATAGCATACCTATGCTCCATAGTGCACAACCAAAGTTCAATGTATATTTTAGAAACAGTACTCTGTACTTACCTTACATTTTTGTTTTACTCATTTGGACATATCCAGTGTTTAATAATTTGATTATAATGTTTGTTTTCTTACAATAGTGTCTTTTTGAAAACACTGTTGAATATTAAAAAAATATTAAACAAACATTAAACATTCATTGCCAACTTCAGTTCCTTAAATGTAATGCCCTGTGTGTAATTTTTTTTTACATTATATGGCCCAAAGCATGTGGAAATCTTCCTAATCAGGTGAGATCAGGTGTTTGAGCCACACCCATTGTTCCCCAATATAATGCTTTTTTCATGATTGTGCACAAAGTAAGGTCCATAAAGACATGGTATGATGAATTTCACTTGGAGTAACTCCAGTGCCCTGCACATAGCTCAACTTCAACCCCATTTAACACTTATGGAGTGAATTGAAGTGTTGATTGTGTGCCAGGCCTTTTTGAGTGTGTGTTTGACTAATAGTTTCTCCAAAAGGCTCTATGTACATTAAAAAGTACACAAAGCATACTTTTAAAGGTTTTCCTTCAAAACATGATTAAGGAATTTGTTTTCTTTCTGGTTTTCTCCATCTTCGAAAACATGCAGAAGGCAGATTGGTTATTTTATTGTCTATTGCCCTTTAGTTGTAACTAAATGAGTAAATGTGTGCATGTATGTTGGCTTTCAATAGTTTGTCAAACTGGTGCATTCCTGTCATAGTGACCTTGACCATGATTAAGCAGTAAGTTATTAAGCTATTAAAGAGGGCCCTGAATGTGGGCCCTGAAAAATACTGGGAGCTTTTTGATTCTTGAGTCGACAGCACCACCGTTTCATAGTGTTACTGAGTACATTTTAAAAATTTCACCTAGATTTATAATACTTCTTAATTTTTTTGGAACATTCATTTTAACTGTGCCTTTTTGCTTCATTAGTAACTTTTTAATAAAGGGTTTAATGATACAATAATGAGAGTTCTCTTATGCTATTTGATCTTTCTCTTTTTTATTTCATCATACGAAGCATTGGCTGTATTTGATCTGATGTGGAAATCACACTCTCATTCCCCCTAAGTAAGAATGAGAGAGCAAAATTCACCTCTTCCTTGTTGACTCATGCTGTGTCCTCATTCTGGTTTCTTTGAAAGAGACAGGTTGATGTGACTAATGAAATCCGACTATGTAGTCAATGGAAATGTAATACTGGAGTGAACACACATGGGTGTTGGTGTTTCATCATGGCAGTGACAAGTGTGATAGTGAAAACAATACACTATTGTTGTTCTCTTATTTTTAAATTTCTAGAAAAATAAAACTAATATTTACAATTACCACAAGATGCACAATTTTCTAATGTGCAGTTTGTGTTCATGGCTTACTCTCTATTTCATTTAAAATGACGACAGCAGAATATTGACTTCTCTTTTTTATTTTTTTTTAAACGACCTGCTTGTGTAAGACAGATTGACGTCTCGCCACGACGTTATAGCCAATCAGAACACTCTGTGGGCGGGGTTAACTGCAGCGCTTTACTTATAAGCTTGTGCACCAGCACGTAATCGGCCCGCGTTCTGGTTTCCCCCTCAATATCACTAATAACCTCATAACTTCAGTTAATACACCCTTTAGCCTTAATTAAACATCTTCAAACATGGAGAGCTACCACAAGCCTGACGAGAAAACACTGCAAGGACTTAAAAATATTGCTAATAAGCTAAGAATTCACTCAATTAAGGCAACATGCGCCTCAAATTCAGGGTAAGTTTTGTGCAGTTAGCAAACAAGCTAGTAAATTAATGCTGTTTACTTGTGTGGTCTATTTACAGCCGCTTAGAAACTTTTTTTTTTTTTACATTTAAGGTAACATGTTCTATGTTTGGTAAATTCTGCATGTCATGCAGGCTAATGCAAAGCTAGGGGTTGTTAGCTAACGCGGTTCTGCAGCCCATGTGCATAGTTCATTCAGTTGAGTAACTGTGGATGCTAGGCTAGATGCAGATCAGGTCAAATCTTCCGCGTTGTTAGGCTTTCCTAGACTAACCAAACCCAGGCCGCAAAGTGCTGGAGTAAAACTTGGCTTATCCAGTTTAAGTAGTTAATGTATTAACCTGTAGCAGTTATATGTGACACGCAGAAAGTAATAAAGTAGGGAACTGTTTACGAGCTCTCGAGTGAAGTTGATAGATTTGTTCCTTTCTGTCTAGACAGAAGCACGTGATCCCTGCTGCATGGAGCAGTCGCTACTTTCACTAACAGGATTCATGTTCAGGCCCTGGTCTGGATGTCTCATGGTCCCAGTTAGAGATCACGAAACCAGTTCATTTCCTTTTTTATTTCTTATTATTTGAGGCAGAATCGATGAGTATTTCAGCTACAGTGCTACCAGAATTTGAAGCAAATTAACTATTAGTGGTACTGCATACACTAATCTCAAAAGCTGGTGTATAAAGTGAAACTACCGTAAACTTCCTGTTTATTAGATTAGGTATACATGTGTGTGTGTTTGTGGTGTTTGTGGTGTGTGTGGTGTGTGTGTGTGTGTGTCATTCGGATAAGTTAATTTCATCAACCACTTTATCCTGGTTTCCACTGGTTAACACTAGGCACAAGGCAGGAATACCCTGAATGGGGCACCAATCCACCAGAGCTTTGCCTGCTGCCATTCCTCATGCATAACCTCTAGTAGTTCTTTTCAGGAAATATTTTATACAGTTTAATCCTGAATTATGCTAATAAAAAGTCTTGCTTATGTTTGGACATTTTCTTTAGTTATAACTGTAGTAAATTCCATTCTACTGCAATAAGCCAAAACTATTCTCTAGATTACAGTAAATGTATTTCCTATTTCCTTTTAATTCTTCCTCATTCATTTTATGGTTCAAGGGATGGTAGGATTATTATACATTTCACTTCCTTCAACACCTATGCAGAGATGACACCGCATCTGTTTTTTTAATTTACTTTCTTCCTGTTTATGCAAGTTTTTTTTGTAACTTATCATTTTACTTTTTCAGGTTAAAAGTCTGTAAAACCAGAAGGGTAATGCATTAATGTGATGTTATGTGGTTGTATATTTATAAGCTGTGTTGGAATAACAAAAATAGGCATGCATTTCATGTTGGTCTTTTGAAATTAACTACACCTGAACAACTGACTTGCATGGTTGGTTTCCAGTTTACTAACTTGAAGCATTTCATGGTTCTCTTTGCTCCCTTTGCAATTTGGAAATGGCTTTTCAACGTCTGTGTGTTTTGTGTGTGGGAGATGGGTCTAAACAGCAGACTTTTTCAGCCTTGTGAATAGTCTAACATCAGTGACTTTGCCCCCTCAGTTCTATAAACATATGCGTTTTGCACAGGTTGAACTTTAAACATTGTGTTTTCGGAAAAGCTGAATTGCAAATGTCGTTGGTTGGAACATATATCTCTAGTGCTTGTATTTTCTTATTCACACTGATAATCAAGTATTAAGCTTATTAACTGTGTAAAATATGCAACTTACATGTGCAGCCAAATTATCACTTCTCTAATGTAATGATGCCATGTTAGTGTGCTTTAAACACAGAAAACCCACAGAGGGGCAGTGTAATCTGCAACTACCGTCAATGTAATACAATTACAATTTAATAAGTGCGAGTTTGACAGTATGCTGATAACCTGCATGCTTGTGTCTCTTACTTGTGGCAATGTTCGAGCACATAGTTAATTGTTAATTTGCTTAGTGTTAAATGGTGTTACAGGGGTACCCCTGCTCTGCAAGGTTTAGTACTTCTTCCTGTGCTCAGCCAGTTTTGCTACATTTTGAAATGATTACTAGATTAAATATGGTGAATCAGGTTGAGCACAACAATGTATAACATTTAAAATATATAGTACAAAGTTAGTACAGGATTTGAATTGATGACAGACTGTCTCATGTGCAGGCACCCTACATCATGCTGCAGTGCAGCGGAAATAATGTCAGTACTCTTCTTCCATACGATGCGTTACAAAGCTGAGGACCCCCGCAATGCCTGCAATGACCGCTTTGTCATGTCTAAGGTAAGCTTCAGACAAACCAACATTTTCTGTGGTTAATACCTCTTTTTTCACCTGTTGTTCAGTGTTTTTTTGAAGTTTTAGTAAATTGTTGTATGAACTAGATTTATTTTCTTCATATCCCAGGGTCATGCTGCTCCCATATTGTATGCTGCTTGGGCAGAGGCTGGTTATGTCAAGGAAGCTGACCTACTCAATTTGCGCAAGATTGATTGTGAACTTGAAGGACATCCTACCCCTGTGAGTAACAGTGGTGGACTATGACACTGGGCTTGCTTATATCTATGTGTGTGTTGATTTTACCTGCCACCTACCATGTACAGTACACCTTAGATGTTTATTATGATCAGTTCTTTTAGTGTGTGCTACCTAATATTTTCTTTTTTTCTCCCAGAAATTGGCTTTTGTGGATGTGGCCACAGGCTCGCTGGGTCAGGGTCTGGGAGCTGCATGTGGGATGGCATACACAGGAAAATACTTTGACAAATCAAGGTATATTAGCTGCTCCATTGGATTCTGTGATCATCTAGTTGTTAATTAGTTATAAGTAAATCAACAATGACCTATCTCGAATCTTTTGTTTAGCTACCGTGTGTACTGCCTGCTGGGAGATGGTGAGTGTTCAGAGGGGTCAGTGTGGGAAGCCATGGCTTTTGCATCCCACTATGGTCTTGATAACCTGGTGGCTATCCTGGATGTAAATCGTCTGGCTCAGAGTGAAGCTGCACCATTAAAGCATGACATGGCAACATACCAGGACCGCTGCAAAGCTTTTGGGTGACTTACATTGTTTCATTTTTATTTTGCAAATGATTTACTTTGCATAATTCCTTATTAAAATTACATAATTGTGTAAATAATTTAGAGCTTGACTTCAGTTGACTTTATTTCATTGTCAATTATTCAGCACAATGTAATGTGTGTTTCTCTTTAGCTGGAATACCTGTGTGGTAGATGGCCATGATGTGGAGGAGCTGTGTAAGGAACTGTGGAATGCTGAACACTTCAAAGGAAAGCCCACTGCCATCATCGCCAAAACTTTCAAGGGCAAAGGCCTTAAAAGTAAGTTGCAATGTTGTCGGAAAACCTGTTATCACTTAAACACTAACTCCGCTATTGAAACCAGTAATGTTAATGGTTCCAGTATGTGCGAGATTTGAACCGTCTTGCTTTTAGAAAATAACAGCAGAGGAACTTCTAATATATGAAGTATACATACAGTTTTATGCAAACATTGAATTTTGCTTTATTGCTTTGTGTCTGTGGCTTTAGACATTGAGGATATGGATAACTGGCATGGCAAGCCCATTCCTAAGGACCGTGTAGCTGAGTTAATTAATGAACTGGAAAAACGGATCCAGGCTTCCCCTAAACTCCTACAGCCTGACTTGCCAAATGAGGATGCCGCTCCTGTAGACCACAGTCCCATCCATCTGCCCTCACCTCCAGAATACAAACTTAGAGACAAGGTAATTAGTATATGGTTAATACCAGAGCCGTAGATAGAGAGAGTTGCGACACTCCTTGATCTCGCCGTCACGTGGTTTATGTAACTCTCCAATAGTTCCAAACAAACCCGGCGCTGTCATGTTCTCCTATGGGACAGGCAGCAGTGAGTGAAATATTAAACATTAAATAATAAACATTTGTACAATTTCTGGGTATTTTCACCTGCCTTTACATTTACTACTGCATCTGCTTTAATATCAATTTGGTATATGAAGTGGAAGATTGATGTTTATAATGACTTAATAGGTCGTTCTTGTTAACACATAGTACATTATATTAGCATACATTACATAATGCCATATCATTAAGTAGTAGAGACAATATACAGTACAGAGATTAGACAGTTTATGTTTTGTTTTTTACATAAACTAATCTCCCTTCACTTTCCCGAGGATTCATAATAATAATAATAATAATAATAATAATCATTTTGGTTAAACACTAAGCCATGTGGCTGGATTCATAAGGTTTACCTGCACTAAATGAACAGATTCATAAACACACTACCGTACCAATACCTTTAACATTATAGTGCAGGTACATGAAATAGCATTCATTCATGTCTTATTTCATGAGTAAGTAATAATTTATTCCTACATGTAATACATGAATTAATTCATAATTAATATGCACTAGTTCATTTTGTCTAATGTAAGTGGTGGACAAGGTACACAAACCATGTAGTTGAGTTGAAGTAGAGATATCCAAGGTGAAATATTACTCCAGTAAAAGTAGTAATAAAAGTAAAATACTCTTTACCTCCACTAAAGTACTAAACTAAATTTACCTTCAAATGTACTTAAGAATGAAAGTAAAAGTAGCATGATTTATTATGGCTCTGATGTTTTATTATCATTTCTGTAACAAGACTCTTGATTAATCAACTTTTAATTAATCAATTTTAGGTGAAAAGACTCGTGTCAATAATTTAGCTTAACTGACTAAGCTAAATTCAGTTATACCTATTAATTAAGATAAACATGTAACATTTAGTGCTGAGCAAATGCTAAACAATAACAGTAAGTATATTAATGACATCAAATTCATTATTTTTTTAAACAAAGCAACAAACAGCTAAAATGCTTGATAAGTAGTGAAAATGAATGGGGCTCTATGGGACATTTGGAACTATACAGAGCTCCACAACCCAGAAGCTGCACAGAAAATATGTCCCGCCCCCTTTCCAATGGTTCCCTATGGGAGTGTCGCCACTCTGTTCTCTCTACCGCTCTGGTTAATACGTTTCACTTTGTGTGTCTGTGTTTGTGCCTTTTTTTTTAACTAAGTATTTTATTGGATTTGATGTCTTTGAACAGATCTCTACCAGGAAAGCTTATGGTGTTGCCCTGAAGAGGCTGGGAGATGCCAGCCAACGTGTTGTGGCTCTGGATGGAGATACTAAAAACTCCACCTTTTCTGAGATCTTTAAGAAAGCCCATCCTGATCGCTACATCGAGTGTTTCATTGCTGAGCAGAACATGGTGTGTAGCCCTTTGTGTACAAATGTCATTATAACAGGACATGACCTCTTCTTGTGTTCATTTATTTTAATGCACAGCTGATGGATTTTCATATATGGTTATGTGTAGTTTCTGCACTGTTTGGCTACATTAGAGCTACAAGCATGTAATTAATCAAAGATAAATGTCTGTCTTTTTTGTTAACTGACTACTTTAGTTCCTGCAAATATTTCAGTGGCTAGGTTTAAATTTGGGTAGTAGAAATCTTCTGCCCTTTGACTCTGAGCTTTAAGTTTGGTAACCTCTTAACATTTGCACTTTCTTGCACAAATCCCTATTTGGTAATCACTGCATAGTGTTTGCTCAATAGCATGTGACATTATGCATTTCACATAGAGCAAGGTTTCCCAATTGTAGTCATGAAGGGCCAGGGTCCAGCATAGTTTGGTGGGTTCCTTACTTAATGATTGACATTCAGCTTTTCAGATAATAACCTGATTATTTAGTGGTTAGAACTGGAATTTTAAGACCCTAATATTTGAAATGAAGTCAATCTTTTTATGTGGTTGAAGTTTTTTGACTAGTTTTTATCCTTCCTGTGCTGTGTAGGTGAGTGTGGCTATTGGTTGTGCCACTCGTGACCGCACCGTCTCATTTGCCAGTACGTTTGCTGCTTTCTTGTCGCGTGCCTATGACCAAATTCGAATGGCCGCCATTTCCCAGTCTAACGTCAACCTTGTAGGCTCTCACTGTGGTGTTTCTATTGGTAAGAACCTCCTATTTTCCTCTACATAAACAAATTAGTTTTATTTGTTTTGTTTGACTTGTATATTTGCCTTGTGTATTTTTAACTTCTGTAATTTTAACCTATGTGCTTAGGTGAGGATGGCCCCTCTCAGATGGCTTTGGAGGATCTTGCGATGTTCCGTGCTATTCCAACATGCACTGTGTTCTACCCTAGCGATGGAGTGTCCACTGAAAGAGCTGTAGAGTTAGCAGCTAATACCAAGGTAATGACCACAAATTGTCATTATTGAAATAGAACCTCAGTCATGGTCTCCATTTCTCTCTCTATCGCCTCAAAGGAAAAAGTTCAAGAAAAGAAATTGAGGATTTTGATTTGATCGAACACACACACAAAATATTGTAAGGTTCTTTGGCTAAAAGCTTACCTTACTTGATTACTGTATCTTTGTGGTGTTATTACAAAGTCTGCTTTACTGAATGATTTGAATTCCTATGCCATGTCTTTGTTTGATAAGGCACTATATTATGGAAACTAACTTCTGTAAGTAGTTTTAAGTGTTTACAACTTTTTTTCAGGGTATCTGCTTCATCCGGACCAGCCGGCCAGACACAGCAGTGCTGTATGAGCCAGAGGAAAAATTCAAAATTGGCCAAGCTAAGGTCAGTACTCAAATTTTATAAAACCAGGAGCAAAAAAAAACATTTAGGGGGAATACAGAATTATGTATTAGCGCATGGGGACGAGTTCCTAATGTGTGGCCACAACTTAGTAAGGCTTGGAAATGACGTGCAAAGATAATGAAGCCTGGTTTTGGCTTCTACTTGGAGCATTAGCTTATATAAAGCCAGGCTTAACTTTATTCTCCACCCCCAATAAATAAATTTAAATGCTTTGTTAGCTTAATAATAAAGGATCTTGTTGCCTTACCTTACTGAGTCATTGATGACTTGCTTATCCTATTCCCATGCCTAAAATGCTGGCCACTCGTTATTTTATATACAGGATGTAACCTCTGCAAACATTTAAATGCATTTCATGTCTGTTTTTGTATTTAACATTTTCTGATTCACTGCTACTATTCACTTTTTGTCCTGTAGGTGGTGCGCCAGTCTAGTAGTGATCAAGTGACTGTGATTGGAGCTGGTGTGACTCTGCATGAGGCTCTCGCTGCACATGACATTCTGGCCAAAGAAGGTTAGAGTGCTGGCTACTGACCAATCAAGGCAATTAAGGCAAATGCCTGATGCTGCCTAAATGTCTTTGTGGAAGATGTGCAGTTTTGTAGAACAAGATGCAGAATCTTAAGACTTTCATGTCTTCTACAGGTGTGAACATTCGTGTGATCGACCCGTTCACTATTAAGCCTTTGGATGCTGCCACAATTGTGGCTAGTGCTCGTGCCACTCGAGGCCAAGTGATCACAGTGGAGGATCATTACAAAGAGGGTAAGCACTATTCCTGACTACTGTTTGAACTGAACAGGTGGACATATCTTTTTGGGCATCTGAATGTGTCAATCATTACAGACATCAACCAGCAACATCAGTTAAAATTGCTCTGTATAAAGGGGTGATGGAAGCCTCTTCCTCTTAAGCTAAGATATTTAAAAATAGTAGAAAGTAGCAGTGCTCTGCATTATATGGACGAATTGTAAAGAACTAAAATAATAGACACTGATTTACATTTATAAACTAAAGCCATTGTACACACCCCCACTTTTTAACTGAATGTTGTCTGTTCCTATTCTTGTATAACAATCGCTTACTTTTTCATAAGGTGTGTGTTTATTGGAGATCTACTAAATATAATGTAGATTTTATTTGGCTGTTGCCAATACGACCTATTCTGAGTCTGACTATATATTGGTCTAGATTAGATATTTTAAGAAACTGAGAGTTCTAGCTTTGACCTGTTCAAATGCCTCCCCACTTCTGTCATACTTAGTAATAGCATGCTAGTCATGTTTGTAATATCTCACTTTGTGTGCAGGTGGTCTTGGTGAGGCTGTCCTGGCAGCAGTGGCAGAGGAGCCTGGCATCGTGGTCCATCGGCTGGCTGTTAGCCGTGTTCCCCGGAGTGGCAAATCCCAAGAGTTGCTCGAGATGTTTGGCATCAGTGCAAATTCCATTGTAACTGCAGTTAGATGCACTTTTGCCAACTGAAACCCTTCACTGTGTAAACATTTCTCCCGTATGACGGTTTGTTTCCCAACCTGAAGCATTTAAAAATGTTTTTCATTTTGGCTGTGTTTGCTTAAAAGAGCCTATTCCATTCTTGCAGGCAGTAACAACATTTCATTAATTAAATCAGAATCCAGTACCTGTAACATCACTGACACTTAACTTTGTCAGCATTCCAGAATTGGTGTTCCTCATAAGTCTTATCCTTGTCTGTTAACATGGTTGTTAAATCACATTCCTTGTCACAAGATAGTCTTTTGAATGGTAATATAGAGTTACACTTGGTTTAGCATTTCCAACAGGTGCTTGAGAGGGATTATTGAATAGCTCTGGTTGTGTTTTGTAAGCTACTGGATGCAGCTTATTGTGTCTGTGATGTACCTATTTGTGCATCATGTTACTAAGATATCCAGATTGTTGTTCTGTAAACTTATCTTGTTTACAAGCCTTCAAAATAAAGAACTGGTCACAACCCCTCAGCATGTTTCATGTCTTGTCTGTACCTTAGATTGGTCATAGTACCCAAAATTTGGTAGTCATTATGAGCTATTCTAATAGCAATTTGAAGTATTTTGTAACTCTAGGGAATGGCTGGTTTATTGCAAGGTATGTATAAGCTTTTTTTTTTTGTGCTAATGCTTAATCACTACCTTCTTCCCATGTCTCTTGTATTATAAGTAAAGTCTTGGCTATGCTAATGCACAAAGACCCAAAATATCTACAACTGTCATTACTTTTTGATTGGTTAGCCTTAACGTAAAGGGTTAAGATTGTTTGTGGTCCCCCCCTCCCCCAAGTTGACTGCAGAGTTATCCCTAATCAGTTGACGTATGAACCTTTAAACTGCTTAATTATTACAACCCGAGCAAGAAGACCAATCTATTAAAAAATCTTGACTGCAAAGCTAAAACAATCGGGACAGTACTAGCTTTTAAATGGCTAGAATACAACCCAATTGAAACTAATTGACCAAATAAAAGTAAAAAGTGACAGAAGAAGCACACACTACAGAGCATTATTTAATTTGGCACAAAGTTGGTTTGAGTATAGATTAAAAGATAGTTAATGAGTATAATGTGTGTGTCTTCTGAACCAATAGAATCTAGATAAATTATTTACATGACTTGCAAGCAGTTTGCTCAACATATTGACACGGTTGTTATTTGCTTGTCAGATCAGAGATAAGGGTGATGACCCTGTGATGTCCCGATAGTGTGGCAGGGAATGATTGGGTGACACGATGGGCCATTGGATCAGCATCAGGGTCTTCAGTTAGGCAGAGTCTTTACTCAACACCCTTCATGAATTCCAAGAACTCTGTAGGTTTAAATAGAAAATCTATGTTAAACCAAGACACCGAAGGAATTAGTTTTAAATGGATTAGTTGGTGTGGTGTATTACATCTACCATATACTTAAGTGATTTAAAAAAAAAAGTGTTTAAGACCTCAGTAGTGTTGTTACATTCAGACATTGAGTGAATTTATTAAAAATTTGTTTTTTATATTATACTTTCTAGCCTTTGCTAATAAAGCAGCACTTGGTCTTCTAAAATCTCATTAAGTTTGAGAATACAGAGCAGAAACATGGTCATTACCCAGGCATGATTGTCACAGTTGTAGTTGATTGGAATTAATTATTACCCTGAATGTAGATCTGGGTATTTACAGGTGAGTAGCTATAATTATATATATAAATCTTTATTTTAAAATAATTATAACATTTATAAAATTAATTAATATTTTATAGCAGTTCCCTGACAAAGATCACAATTTTCCCTTTTTGAATTGTCTTGTCTTCATATGAGAATTTAACCTCATTCACCATATAGACCTAGACACTGATCAACTGAAAGTAAAATATAACTGAAAATAATGCTTCAGTAACATTTTGTTTCTAAGAACATATAATAATAATAATTAGGTTTTATGTTAAATTTTGTTAAAATTATTATTTGTTGATTAGGGATCTTGTTTTTTTTTTTCTTGGAATACATTTAGTTAATTTAATGGTTGGATTTTTTAATTTTTTAATTGTGGAGGGGACTATATGCTAAATCTTTAATCAGTATAAAGAAAGAATTTGACAAACCTCAAAAACTCTAAAATTAGCATTGTTTCCAAATGTGATTTTGCATTTTAAGAAGAAATAAATGAACATTTACCGTCATAGTCAATCTTTCCATCGTTGTTTTTGTCGCCGTCCTTCATGAGTTCCTCGATGTCATCCTCAGTGATGGCCTCACCTGTTGATTCTAACATGTTCTTCAGCTCGTCCAGGTCGATGTATCCATCACCGTTTCTAAAAGAGAAATCATTCATTACTGTGAGTCTTGATAAAGCAAACAAAGAATCACAAAATGATTTCAGGGTGTTGAATGTGTTGTGACTTCATTTAGCTTTCTTACTTGTCAAACATGCGGAAGACTTCAGCCAGTTCCTCTTCTGATTTTCCTTTGCTCTCCTCTTTCATACAGCGCACCATCATGACCAAGAACTCATCAAAATCCACTGTCCCGCTGCCTGCACACACACACAGTAGATAATATATTCATAATTAGTTTTAATGAGAAACTGGCTCTGGATAGTGCTACTGTTTTTTTTTTTAAAGATTTTGATTGTTACATTTTAGAACTGCTAGCTAAATTAGATTTTTTACTTTTGGTATCTGAAAATTAGGTATCTGACTGCATAGTTTTTTGGCTGCATAAATAAAAAGTAGAATTTTATAAAGGTAATTTTTACTGCTTTACTGGCAGACAGAAGCAGACATTTACATAGTACCTTACTGGTCTGATCTTATTTGCATCTAAAGCCTGTTGAGGAGTCAAATGCTTACTTGTGTCCTCCATAAATTATAAAAAAACATAATAAAAAATAATTATATTACCACAGACTAAGCCTGTAAACAAATACAATTGATATCACCAAGGTATTAGCCACAAATTGAACATTAGGGGGCCAAATATATTGTAAATACGGCCCTAAATATCAATTCTCTGAATAATATTCAGTGTATTTTCTTTTTTAGTTTTATGAATGCCATTGATTTAGTAAAACTGTTAATGTAATTTTATATATACTGACAGATTGCAGGCCTAATTCTTAAATACAAAATCAGGAGAGTTAAATAAAATGTAAAATAAGTTTTCTGAAGAATGATACAATGTTTTTAATGCATTGTGCCATACCATCCTCATCTACTTCATCCACCATCTCCTGCAGCTCTTCCTGAGTGGGGTTCTGTCCCAGCATCCTCATTACCTTCCCCAACTCCTTAGTGCTGATGCAACCATCCTCGGCATCCTGCACGAAGATGTCAAAGGCAGCACGGAACTCTGCCAAAGACATGACAACGTGAATAAATAGCTCTCACTTAACCTGATATGAACAGAATTGAGCTGAAAATAGGATAGATAACATGGTTATGATAGTGATAGGTGATAACCAAGGAATGTTTACCATTTTTCTGTTCCTCTGTCAAGTTCTCAACCTGTTGTATATTTAAAATAAGAAACAGCAAAATTAATTTTAGATACATTTCAAATGGTAATCTAATTCATCAAGGAAATATCATTCATAAAATACTGGGGATTTGGTTTTTTTCACTAAAAAGAAAAGAAAGACTGGATATCACACAAAATGTGATAATTTATCTGTGAAATACATGATTAAACCTAGAATCTAGAATTGGCTTAAAAATATAAAATCTCACTGGTTAACCACTGGTGCAGTGGTAAAACACACTAGCCCACCAGTGCTGAGATCCCAAACTCCTTTCAGCCAGGTGTCTACATGCAGATATAACGTCTGCCACAGACATGATTGCTTGTCTGCCAGATGGGAGGGCTAGAGGGCTTCCAACTGCTGCAATTATGGCCTTTGCACAGAACTGGGGAATCTTTGAGAGCAATGTTTGACTCTCCATACGAGATACTGATCCCTGTGTGAATTAGCCTCATGCAGGTAAAAATAAGCTGTTGGCAACTGCACATGTGAAGGAGGGGGCGTGTGTAAGATACTCCTCAGCCAGGGTAGGGGGCTGCATTGGTGGAGAAGAGCTATAACCAGGGTAATTGAATAGGACTCAATTGGGTCAAAAAGGGAAAATGCATACATAGAATTAAAAAAGAAACCACACTTTAATGACTGTGATTGGAAAACCTCTGTCCTTTGTTGCTCAATATTAACCAGATATAGTTGTTTGTTAGCTGCCCAACTATTTTAACTGGTTTCTAGCACTGGATGAAAAAACTGATTTTAATACGTGTCCTACATCCCTAGCCCTTGGAGCCAAATTTACAGCACATTGTTTGGTAAGTGGTTATTTTAAGCTATTAAGTTACCCATAGTTAGGTCATGGCCATATCTGTTTGAACTGGTTTCTAGCCCTGTACTGACTAGACAGGCCTCTTTGCTGACCTCAAAGAGGTTTAACCTTGAGGGCTTTCCATTCAGTGCCTTCTTCTTAAATCAGGTATAGGATTGCACTGTTAAGGGGATTATACCATGACGGTTTCCACCTTTAAATAAGAATTTACATAATTGTGTTCTTACCCTTAATACAAGTACGTAAGAATCAACATATATACTATTTAAGTGCATTGTGAAGTGCACTGATTAGCCTATGAAGCTGTTCTATACTTAAGAAGTACAAAAGTCTGGACCTTGAATCAATCAGCTCAACATTTTTTACTGTGTGTGAATTTTACTGATGTTAACAGGAAATGTTAGTCTTGTCAAAAAACCATTAGTCTTGTATTAACCCAGTTAACTCCCAGTTAATTCATTCCAAAGTTGCCCATGTGCCCACTGTCAATGTTGGCCATGCATTCTCTTCCAGAATAAAAACACACAGATTGCTTTCTTCACCACTTACCGCTGCTTTGTATACATCATCCATGGCTGTCCTGAGTTGGTGTCTCTTTCCTCAAACCGTCTGATTCTCAAAGATGGTTCCTCTCAGGTAATCCAGCACTCTACAGCACTGTGGACAGAGGACAAAGAGTCCCAGGACCAGCTTCCCTGGCATTTATTCCTGGAATGGGTGTCTCAGAAAAGACAAAGCCGGCTGTCACTCCCCCTTTCCTATCAGAGAGAGATGGTTAGAAAAAGAAAGAGGGTGAGAGCATGGGTTAAGGGATGCAATAGGCTATAAATAGTGGAGGAATGTGAGAGACAACAGGCAGGAGGGCATAAGTTATGACAATAAGTCCTTGGTGCTGTTCCCTGCAGCCATCCAGCTTGCAGGCCCATATCAGGCTCTATACTTAACCTCTGCTCACCTGCATATGCCAATCACTGTTAGACGAGTAGGAGGCCTCTGAGAATGGACACCAGTACAAAGGGCCAAGACCATAAAAAGCCAGGCTATTGTCAAACTGCTATGCCACCTGTTGTTAGTAATCTACGCTCTCTTTCTCTCTCTCTAAAATAGTTAACAGGAAAAACAGCAGTAATTTGCATATTCTTTACCCTTATTTAGTTAGAACAGTACAAAGACAAGCTACTTAATGTTTCAACAAATTAGTTTATTGTTTTTTTGTATATATAGGTTTACATGTTTCCTCGTCAGTTCATCTCAGATAGGCTTGAGCTCAGAGAAGTTGGCTATGTTTTTGGATGTTGTTGGTATATTACTTCCGCTTTGCATAGTAGAGACTTTACTTTAGTAGATGCAGTGATGAACTGTGTTTCCTGAGCCCATGTGGTTATAATAATTACAGAACTTTACACACTTTTCTTGTAGATAAATATGTATCTGACTGAGATTTAATTTTTCACCGCTATTCAATGACGGTTATACTGTAGCTGTAGGCATTCATATTACAGACGTATGACCACCAGCAACTGTTCTGATACAGAATGTTGTAGCTACCTCAGGTTTTATAAAATATATTGTGGATGCTACCTTTGTTAATAATTATGTGACATTATTTAAACATTTAGATGGTAAAACATTATGACAAACTGAAATTTTAATGATATCTGCAAATGTTTTTTTCTGACTGAAAATTAAAACACATACTTCCATGTTTAAAATTATTTGTGAATCTGAAGTCTTTAAAGGTTTATTAAGAGTTACTTAAGACTACATTTTGTTTCAACTTGTGTTTTGAACAAGTTGAGTAATGCCAGAGCCCATTATTAAAACCATTTACAAGAAAAAGCTTGACAAAACTGGTCCAATGACAACACACTGTCTGTTTAATGTTTATAAAACAATGCATTTTTAAGGTTATGTCATTACACAGCCTTTTTTTTAGTTTTAGTTTCTATCATGTAATTTGATTTTATAGCATGCACTGATTCTTTGTTAGTGGTTTTCTGACTACAGCTGGTGACTTCATCTTGCCCATATAAATAGAACTAGTTTGACTGCACATAATAAACCATTCCATAGATTTTGTCTCTCCAAGCAAAGATCAGAACTGTCCAGACTATGGTCTTCTTTATGGTTCTTTATGGACATAAAAGCTCGACAATAAAAAGGCTATGCCATTCAAAGACTTTTAAGAGTATTTTGGGCAGCAAGGATTACAAACAAATTCCATTCTTAACCAAATCAAATCTAACCTCTCACTTGTAGTCCAGATAACCAAAGTGAAGCTGTTCACTGGAAAAGACAGGCTTAGACACGGATACAATTCAAGGAACAATACATGTGCCATTAAGAAGCCTGAAGACAAGATGTCCATATCACCAGGAGTTGGAATAATTTGACATCACTAAATAAACTTCTACTAGTCTCAGGTTTTTCTTGAGTCATTAGGTTATAGGGTACTAGTAAAATATTACACTGTTGTGAATGTAGCAAAGCTGTATGCATAAGGTTAACTTTAAGAAAAGTTGTACTCTGTATAGAATGGGTGAGGGTTACAGCTGCTCTGGTGCCCTTTGGCCTTTACAAGAACCTGCTACCTTTAAACCGTAGGCACTAAAACCAATGTTAAGCAACATTTAAAGACCCTTATGTCCATCACCCCACTACATAGCAAAAATACATATCAACAAGCTGATTTGTTTCTAATACAGTCGACATTGTCAGGTCAGTGGTTTTGGTTCTGTTTCCCATTGGACAACTGTTAAAGTAACCTGCACAGACTAAATTTAAAGCACCATATCTACCAGTGCCATTGTAAACAAAAATAGCTTTGGCAAAGCATCAGCATAAAGGCTTTTTTATTACGTACACATATCTGGTATGTACATTTGTTGATTATTTTTAGGCTACACCCACCACACAGATGAACGTTGTGACTATACGATTACTGAGTGTTGCCCATCTGATGCCTTGTACACTTTGTCACTTCACTGTGCCATATTTATCCGTTGAAAGAGACCCCAAGAAACTGACCAAATATTATTTGGATGGTGGACCATTCTGGCAATAACATTATAGTGTGTGTTGTACCAGTATAAGTGTATCAGGTGCAGCAGTGTTGTTGGGATTATTAAACACCTCACTGTCAATGCTGGAAGGAGAGTAGTGCTCCTGTGATCAGAAAAATATTTAAAATTTCAACAACACTGTTGCACCTGATGCACTAATACACACTCAGGGCAGTTGTAGCCTAGCCGTTAAGGTACTGGACTAGTAGTCAAAAGGTCGCTGGTTCAAGCCCTACCACTGCCAGGTTGCCACTGTTGGGTCCTTGAGCAAGGCCTTTAACCCTCAATTGCTTAGACAATATACTGTCACAATACTGTAAGTTGCTTTGGATAAAAGTGTTTGCTAAATGCTGAAAATGTAAATGTCATACCATAACAACACACACTACCATGTGTCATTAGCATGTTAGTGCCATTTCAGTGGGGAGAATGGTCCATCACCCAAACATCAGCTGGTCAGTGGGGGTTTTATAGGGGTCCCTTCTGACTGATAACATTGTTACAGTGGTGTTACTTTGTACAGAGCAACATATGGGTTACAGTCTGTAATTGTATACCCACAACATTTATCTAAGCTAATTATAAAATTCACATACCACATAGGTGTACCTAATAAAATGGTCAGTGACTATAGCTGTTTTGCAACTTATTTAAATAGTTTGGTGTAGGAATCCTATGAAATCTGTCAACACTGACCTTACATTGAGAAAGTGGAGAATAGGTGGTGAGAGGACGCACACAGGGGGAAACAGATCAGCAGTTCACACCAAACTGGTAATTCAAATCACACACACACACACACACACACACACACACACACACACACACACACACACACACACACACACTCAACTCAAACTCAAAAGAAGCTTTATTGGCATGACAAATAAGGACATTCGTATTGCCAAAGCAAGTTACAGGGAAATATAAAAATAAAAATAAGAAAAAACAAAAATATACAGAACAGTGTGCAAATGTGCAAAAAATGTTATAAAATAGAATAAAATATTAATAAAAACAGTGCAAAAATAATAACAATAAAAATTATAATATTTACATTAATGAGGTAGAAAAACGATCAGTTTGTGTGTGCGTGTGTGTGTGTGTGTGTGTGTATGTGTGTATGAGACATGGTCACCCACTGTCCTGGCAGGTGTGTGTATAGAGTGCTGCTAGTGTGCTGCTCTCTCTGTGCTCCCCCAGTAGGTGGGGCAGTTTGTCGGGGTCTGGGAGGGAGGTAAAGTTGGGGATGATGTTATTAAAATTAGGGAAGAATTGGGAGCGGACGTGGTGGTACTTGGTACACCGGGTGAGGAAGTGCAGCTCCGTCTCTACTGTACTGAGAGTGCAGTGCTGACACAACCTCTCCTCCCGGGGCAGCCAGGACCGGGTGTGTCGCCCCGTCTCCACGGCCAGGTCGTGTGCGCTCAGTCTGTACCTCGTCAGGGTGTTTCTTAATTTAGGGTCGGATACTGCGCTCAGATAATCTGCTGCACTGTAGTGTCTGTTTAGGGCCAAATAACACTGCATTTTACTTTGAGTTTTAGTTTCAGTTTCCCAATAATTCAGATATTTAGTTCTGAGTTTTTGTGTAATTTGGTTTATTCTAATTGGGTTTACAGATTTCTCCTGTTCCTGAGTCTTTATTGTGTTAGTGTGTGTTAGTGGTGTGTCGGCGTGTGTTATTACAGTGTCTGTGTGTGTTAGTGGTGTATCGTTGTGTGTTAGTGGTGTATCTGTGTGTGTTAGTGGTGTATGGGTGTAGTGACTCAGGACCAGTTGGATGAGGGGACTGGTATGTTTGCTCAGCTCTTGGTGTTTCAGGGCTTTATAATGATAAGGTTGGGGGTCGCTCTTATTCACACACATACACACACACACACACACACACAGAGTGAGAGTGACATTCAAAATCTGTATGACTATTCAGGTTATAATTACAATGTTTGTACATCTTCCTTGTGTTTGTTTGGTGAATGACTGGGTAAAATCCACCCAGACTTTGGACACATATACAGTACAGCTTGTCTTGGAAGCCGTTGTGTGCTTGTTCTCACCACAGCTAATTCCAGAAACATACTGGAAAATAATATACATTAAGCTTGACCTAAGTGTATTTGCATACTAGGTTCTACTTCAGCCTCTAATATTTAGTTAAGAGCTTAAATTATGAACATTTTTAAACCTTAATTCCCAGCACGCCCATGAGGTGAGGTCTGTTATTGCCAGTAATAAAGTTAGCCGCACAGCTAGCGTGTGGTTGCTTGTTAGCCGTCCAATTATTTCAACTGGTTTTTATTCTCACACAGAAAAATAAGAATTTACATGGTTACATGGTTACTGACATGAGCATCCAGTCCTTATGGGAGTTTATTATAGGTTTTAAAAAAGTTCAGCCTGTGGGATACCAGTATAAAAAGGTTGAGAAAATCATATGCTTGCTATATAAACAATATATAGCTGTTCTCCGAGTCGTAGCCAGCGTCTGTCTTGGCAAACATGATTGGAGTCACAGGGCTATCTCTCACTCTACAGTGATACTTTGTGGTCAGCAATTCTCTGACCCCCAGTGTGCATGAATGTATATGTGTGTATGTTTGTGTGTGAGACTCTATACCACCTGTTAAAACTTTAACCCTTCAAATGTAAATGCCAGCAGTGTTGACCTTATTTTAATCAAATTTATTGTAATTTTTTGTAGCAAATTTAACACGTTTTACTGAAAAAAATATAGAAAAATTAGTTGAAATAAAGTATACGGGCAATTGTCAAATTACAATAATAAATGTTTAAAATAAATGACTACAAAACTCGAAGGCAAAAACACTATTAAAAATGCTTTTATTTTGCATTTGTTTTGAATGTAATACAATGTTTTCATTATCTATCACATAATCAGCATAACAGTGTTGAGTTTAATGTGAAAAATTGATTTTTCGCATTTTTTTCAATGGCTATATATTGGTCAGGGTCACAGCGGACCCAGTTTGTGTCTGTGGAGACCACCGTCAGCCAATAGCACCACTGAGATTCAAACCCAGATCTCAGAAGGTGTGGGCTAGTGTATAAGACCATTGTGCCACATGAGCACCCTTAATTTTGTGTCATTTTGTTGTATTTTCCTCCCAGTCTGGTTGTATCCAACCATTGCATCCCCAGTTGTAACTTCTACTTTGGCCAAGAAGAGCCGCCCCATCTGACACGCACACAATCGCCAACCACTTCTTTTCACCTGCAAGAGACTGGGTCACAGAGAGCAGTAGTGCGTACAGAGAGTCACATCTCTTGTGCAAGCACCTTGACCAGACAGCGAAACCCGCAATTGCAGCAGCAGGGAGGAACGTGTTCGATGATGCCCTCTCAAACATAGCCAAATGTATCTGTGTGGGTGCCCAGCTGATTGATGGAAGCTTTTAATGAGTGAATCAAATCCACATGTTCAAAGTCATCTAAGCATGTGCTTGAAAAGAAAGGACAAGACTGAGTTAAGGAAATTTGACCTTTTGTTTAAAGTAATTGATGTGCTTGATTTCAGAAATGTGGACCCATGAGACTTTGTCTTATTTTTAGATATAAATAGAAACTAAACTTCTGAAAATTCAACATAGTTTTATATTTGGTAAAACGAATTGTGTCTTCTATTTATTCAGTCAACAAACAGTTCTAGAAATCACTGAAATCTTAAGACTTAAAATCTCAGAACTAAAATCTTAGACTGTGATGCCATACATACATGACCCCTACAAGTGCATGTAAACTTTTGACTTCAGTTGTATGTCAGCATGTGTTTTTTTTGCATCAGTCTGTCTGTCTTGTCCTGTTTGGACAGCGGTGTATTTTTATTTGGCCAGTGTGTTCCAACTTTTCATACATACATGTCACTGGCTATGTGCCAGGCAGGGATACGCTGAGGATAAGCAACAGAGCTGGAGATAAACTTAAGAGCCTGTCCTTCCACTCCCTGTTTTCACACTTGTTTTCTTATTTTCCCAACTTGTCTATCTAAAGTGTTACAAGGTGTGAATGCTGTGTCATTCTGCCATTCTGGCACCACTGTCTGTCATGTGGCTCTCTTCCTCTCCAGCAGACTCCTGGTTTTTCCTCCCCCCTCCCTTCCTCTAAAATGTTTCAGGATGGCAAACATAGCATAACCACTAAATATGTAAAAGAGGCACGATGTTTCTGAAAATGGGACTGGTCCAACCGAGAACGTTCTTTATATAAATATCTAACCTCCCTCCTGGGCTCTTCACTTCCTCTTGCTGAGTCTTTAAGAGGGCAGTCATCAGGTAGACTGAGTGAGAGTGTTACTGTACAGACCACATCAGCACCATGCAGTCTGTGTGGGCTTTACTGATAGGTGTAAGTGTGTGCATGGGAGCTTTAGCTGTGGATGCAAATCCTGCAGATGCACTGGAGAAGACGACTAACAATGGGACAGACACTGACATTACAAATATGGAGACGGCAAAGTTCAATTCAGGTTAGTTTTAATGAAATGAGAGATACAAGAGTTTAATGTATTGTTTTTTACATTTTTATACATTATTGTTTTTATTGGTAGGGAATTGTTCATACATTGAGTAGTAGTCATGGTGAATATTTAGCTTCCTAAATTTATCAGAACCAAATCAGTAAATATGTCTGCCATTACATCTGATTTTAGAATATTCAAGTAGATTTTACAATGTGGTCTCTAAATATATCTAAATATCAAAATAATAAAAGCAAAAAAAGTTACAGGATGATCTGAAAACAGCAGGAACAACAGCTACACTCAAAAATAGACAACAAACTGCACTACAATCTTCTTACCATATCCCATACCATTCTTTTCTGCTAACAAGACAAAGAGGTGTACTACATGTCATTAAAAAGAAGCATGATCAATATTCTATGTATCTCTTAAGGGAAGGTTTTCCACAATATTTTGGAGTTTGTCTGTTGGAATCTCTACCTATTTAGTCAATGAGCATTTGTGAGAAGAGTAGGTTAATGTTAAGGCTCTGTGCAGGTGATTGAAATTCCTCTATACCAAATTCAATTTCTTTTATATTTGATTCTTTATTATTCTGCTCAAGATGTTTAAAGCTCTAAATCATACTGTAATATATCACTGCTGCCCTGAAAAAAATATACAGTGTATCACAAAAGTGAGTACACCCCTCACATTTCTGCAAATATTTCATTATATATTTTCATGGGACAACACTATAGACATGAAACTTGGATATAACTTAGAGTAGTCAGTGTACAGCTTGTATAGCAGTGTAGATTTACTGTCTTCTGAAAATAACTCAACACACAGCCATTAATGTCTAAATAGCTGGCAACATAAGTGAGTACACCCCACAGTGAACATGTCCAAATTGTGCCCAAATGTGTCGTTGTCCCTCCCTGGTGTCATGTGTCAAGGTCCCAGGTGTAAATGGGGAGCAGGGCTGTTAAATTTGGTGTTTTGGGTACAATTCTCTCATACTGGCCACTGCATATTCAACATGGCACCTCATGGCAAAGAACTCTCTGAGGATGTGAGAAATAGAATTGTTGCTCTCCACAAAGATGGCCTGGGCTATAAGAAGATTGCTAACACCCTGAAACTGAGCTACAGCATGGTGGCCAAGGTCATACAGCGGTTTTCCAGGACAGGTTCCACTCGGAACAGGCTTCGCCAGGGTCGACCAAAGAAGTTGAGTCCACGTGTTCGGCGTCATATCCAGAGGTTGGCTTTAAAAAATAGACACATGAGTGCTGCCAGCATTGCTGCAGAGGTTGAAGACGTGGAAGGTCAGCCTGTCAGTGCTCAGACCATACGCCGCACACTACATCAACTCGGTCTGCATGGTCGTCATCCCAGAAGGAAGCTGACGCACAAGAAAGCCCGCAAACAGTTTGCTGAAGACAAGCAGTCCAAGAACATGGATTACTGGAATGCCCTGTGGTCTGACGAGACCAAGATAAACTTGTTTGGCTCAGATGGTGTCCAGCATGTGTGGCGGCGCCCTGGTGAGAAGTACCAAGACAACTGTATCTTGCCTACAGTCAAGCATGGTGGTGGTAGCATCATGGTCTTGGGCTGCATGAGTGTTGCTGGCACTGGGGAGCTGCAGTTCATTGAGGGAAACATGAATTCCAACATGTACTGTGACATTCTGAAACAGAGCATGATCCCCTCCCTTCGAAAACTGGGCCTCATGGCAGTTTTCAAACAGGATAATGACCCCAAACACAACCTCCAAGATGACAACTGCCTTGCTGAGGAAGCTGAAGGTAAAGGTGATGGACTAAACCCAATTGAGCACCTGTGGCGCATCCTCAAGTGGAAGGTGGAGGAGTTCAAGGTGTCTAACATCCACCAGCTCCGTGATGTCATCATGGAGGAGTGGAAGAGGATTCCAGTAGCAACCTGTGCAGCTCTGGTGAATTCCATGCCCAGGAGGGTTAAGGCAGTGCTGGATAATAATGGTGGTCACACAAAATATTGACACTTTGGGCACAATTTGGACATGTTCACTGTGGGGTGTACTCACTTATGTTGCCAGCCATTTAGACATTAATGGCTGTGTGTTGAGTTATTTTCAGAAGACAGTAAATCTACACTGCTATACAAGTTGTACACTGACTACTCTAAGTTATATCCAAGTTTCATGTCTATAGTGTTGTCCCATGAAAAGATATAATGAAATATTTGCAGAAATGTGAGGGGTGTACTCACTTTTGTGATACACTGTAGCTCATCCCAATCAATATGGTCAATCAATAGGTCCACCATAAAAAGGTAGCTGGAAGACAAGTATCACTGTACACAGTTTAGAGGAAAAGCTTCAGCATGCAAAATAAAAGCCTGGGCTCCATAATCAGCACCTTAAAGCTCATTAAAGTTTGGTGCTGATTAAATGATCCATTAAACACAGGAGCAGAAGGCTGGCTTCATAGAGCGGCTTTCAAATAACGGTGAAAAACTAATATAAATGTATAAACTTTAAGCTTTTTTGCATTGCTGCAAACAGTGGTGCAACAGTAATATGTTTTAAGTTAAAGAGCAGTTACTTTTACATGAGAGTGAAATGTTGTTGAATGAGTTTGTACAGTACACAAATGCTGTTTGATGCAGTGTTATGGATGTGTTTCTAGAAGAAAAGAGAGCAGTCGAGATCCCAAATAAGAAGCTGTTCAAAAGGGAACCTGAAAACACACAGGTAGGATCTACTTAAAATTAATGTACAGTATAAACTAAACATCTTAATTTTTTGCTTTGTAAATAGTTTCACATTTTTCACAACGGGTTAATGACAGAAACAAACAGGGCTCAATAACATTTTTTACTACAACTACTGCTGCTTCTACTATATTCATCTTCTGCATGACTTCTACAAGGCAAGAACTTATACAAACCCACTACCAAAAATGTTTGGACAGTAGGAAAAAGGGAAATAGTGTAAACACAGACAACAATTATTTGCTAATTCTTTTTACCTGTATTCAATTAAGAGCAGCTCATTCTAAATTTAATGGCTGCAAATGGTTAAAAAAAGTAATGATGGGGCATCTTTATGACCTTGTTACATAATTTTACATTTCTGTGCACTTTTGCGGATACTTTTATTCAAAATGACTTACAATTCAAGCAAGTGAGGATTAAATGCTTGTTGGAGGGTCCAATGAACCAACATACTTCCTATTACTAGTCCAGCAGGTTAACTGCCCACACCTCTCCCTTTAACAACTTTCTATAATCATTTGTCAAATGAAAAAACACATTTTTATAGCATTGAAAATAAAATGATTTACATATTTGATGTTGACAAAGGTCGGGTCTTTAGCCTTTCTCTTTATGCATGGAAATTCCACCAGTTTCCCCTCAATATTTTATGAAGGTTATAAAGTAAAGATGTTACCTGTTTACCTGTGGAAAGTCCAAAATGTGTTTTTCCTCATTCCATAAAACTTCCTAAGCTTACATCGCCCATGTCCTAACTTTTTAGGAATATGTTGCAAATAAGAACCACAATACATACAGTTCCAGAATACAACACATAAAAATAAACACTAATCATTTGTATGCTGTTTAGTAAAACTAGTTTACAAATCATTGCTTTCTGTTTGCAGTTGCATTTTATCTACTGTCCCAACTATTTGGATTTGTAGATGTAGAGTAAATACCTCAGCATCCTTACTGCAGTGTGTGTTTAAAATCGGTATAGTAGTTCTGCCTGCCAGTATACTTAGTGTACTGGATATTTTTATCTTCACAGTTTTTAATCTCACAAATTGGCATTGCTCATTTTCTGTCTCTGCCATGTGCCCACTACTTTACTCTGCTTTTATGTTGGTGCCAAATTCAGCCGATACTGTATATTTATGTCTAATTATTGCCTCTGTGTTCCCGCACCTCCCTGTTGGTAGACCGCCCTGGGTCGGACACTGGCAGCATGGGTGGAGTTAAATTCCATCATGGAAATGAGAGATGGATTCTTGGGTAAACTGAACACGATACTGAGAGAGCTGGGAAGTGAAAAGAGACGACTTCTGGGCCAGGATGATGAGCCTGTAAGAAGGAAGAAGGTAGAGAAGGAGGAGGAGGAGGAGGATGATGATGAAGAAGAGGATGATGATGAAGAGGAAGAAGAGGAAGATGAAGAAGAAGGAGGAGAAAAAGAAGGAGGGGAGGAAGAAGGAGAAGAAGAAGAAGAAGAGGAGGGAAATGAAGGTGAAGAGGAAGAACAAAATGAAGAAGAGAATGAGGAACCTAGTAACAGGACTGCAATCAAAGATTTGCTACCAGAGCAGTGCCTGCTGGATGGGTGGCTGATTTCCTGTAAAGACATTGGCATAGCCGAGCTTCCCATCATAACTGACCTGAATATCACTACACTTGAGCTACCTGGTAAGCTTACAAAATACATCTAACATAAACATCTACATAAATATCCATAACATCTAAAATAACCACATTATTATTATTACTGTTTTATTTAAGGAAACAACCTCACTACATTACCTCCTCTGGCTTTTTCTGGTCTGCCAAACCTGGAAGTCATTGACCTGAGCAGGAACATGCTGACCGACTTATCTTCTGACTTCTTCATGGTATAATTCACCCCACTAAAAATATAACTAAATGATCTAAATGCACCTTAAAACAGGCAAAGATTGTACATCTCTTTTAGTAATTGCAACAAATGCACATCAGTCTCATTGGTTTTATTTAGAAAAATGACATGAAGATATTGGCTTCATAAAGTATTAAGCTGGTTTGGGGTGGCGCAGTGGTTTATAATGTTTGCCTACCACCTCTGAGATCCAAGTACGAACCTAAGTGCTGCTATCGGCCAGCCTGGCATCTACACAGACAAGATTGGCTTAGTCTGAGAAGCAGATGGCTGAAGCCTTGTGATGGACTGGCACCCTGTTCAGGCACCCTGTATTTGTGCCTTGCACCCAGTGCTTCCTGGTGAAACCCTGACCTGGATAAATCAGTTGATGAAAATGGAAATATTAAGCTTCCAATTTAAATTAATCCAAAATATACTTTATTTGAGAAAGCCCCACATTTCCAAAAGCACTCAACTTAAAATAAAATTCAGCTTAAAATAAAATACCATTTTTGGTGTTAATTATACAGTTTCGGTCTCACATACAAACATTTACAGCGGTATTCCTTTCAGCAAAACTGAAAGGTTAACTGTAAAATAAACTTCCCTTGACAACACTCATATTATTAAAGTTCCAACTGTGGTCTCAGCTCAGCCCAGTTTCTCCCAGAATAACTGTTTGTTTTTCTGAGACCCTGAGGAACGGCCACACAGGCTTCCCAGCAATTACCAGCAACAAATGTTACAGTAAAGCAGAGACACACACTGACCGGGAAAGATCTAACAAACGTAGGCATTCCGCAGAGCACTGACATTGTACAGTGGGTGTATAATAAGCTGGGGAGCCAGGACAAAGTGAGCACTCTCAGAGGGGGAGGAAGTGAGGTCAGATGTACAGTATCCCGTCCTAGCACGCCACCGCAAGTGCCAGGAGATTGAGAACTTTTTTTTGGAGTGCCGCGTTTAAAAAGAGGGGCATTCTGCTCAAAATATATTTAGCTAAAAGAGTTCCTCAAACCAAAGGCTACTCATTTGGCTGCACTGGAAATATAACTAGTTTAAATAGGTGTTATGATTAAACAGATCTTGTTTTTGCATGTAAAGCACGGTGTAAAGCACTGTGTAAAGCATATGTCAATGGGGAGATAAAGCACTCTGTCTTTATCCTCAACAGAACCTGACACAGCTAAGAAAACTGAATCTTGATGGTAATGGTCTGGAAACAATCCCACTTCTTCCACAATCTCTGGAGGAGCTGAGAATCAATGACAACAAAATAAACCAACTGCTTTCCAGCACATTTGAAGGTCTGACTTGATGAATACTATCCAATTTTTAAGATACAATAACCACAAAATGTTTTTTTAATTGTTCATTGTAACAATCAAAAACCAAACAACTTACACTATTTGGTTTATGTCTCTAGGTAAGCATTTTTAATATCAAGTTTCTCTAAAAATATCTTTTAAATCTTCTGCAGGATTATCCAACCTGATCCTCTTGGAGCTAAATGGGAATATCTTGTGGGAAGGAAGTGTTGAACGTCTGGCCTTCCAACCCTTCACTATGCTCAAGCACCTGAGACTGGATAACAACCGATTTACCTCCATCCCACTTGGACTGCCTGAATCTCTAGAGGTCAGTTCCTTCTTTGTCCTGGTCTGGTCAGCCACCTTTTCCAGACATAGCCAATCATGTCTTCATTTTTACCAAGCATTGCCCAGTATGTGGTTGTTTTTTCTTACAGGATTTGAAGATGCCACACAATCAGTTAGTGGAGGTGCAGGACATAGTTCTGAATAAATTAGTCCACCTGACAGTGCTGGATCTTAGTCACAACCTCTTGAGTGAGAACAGTTTTTATTCTGGAGCCTGGACCAACCTGCTGTAAGTCACATACCTGCATCTTTCTTATTTTTAACCTCAGGGAGAAACAGTGGGAAGAGCACTTGTATTTATTTGTGTTTTATTTATTTATTAAGACATAGGGTACATAGGCATATGTGGTGGAAAAACCCTTAATAAAATACCTCAGAGACTGGATTATTAGTAGAAAAGAGTTTTATTGTATTCTTGTCTGCAGAGAAGGGCCGCACTGACAGAGTCTCACATGAGGACTCTGTGAATGTGATAAGACGGAAAGAAAATAATCACCCTTTATACTCACATCAGTGACCTTGCAGAGCCACTGTAAACAGAGATTTCTTAGCTAGAACATAGGAACTGGTCTAAATCAGCTAGATCTGGGTTTTGGAGGTCTAACACAATGCAGTTGACACACTACACCACACACACATCCAGCAGTATTCTTGGAATATTTGAAATATGACTACTGGCAATCATGCTCTAATCATATTTACACGTTCTAAGTAGTAAATAATTATGTATTAATAATTATAGTGTAAATTAACATTTTTATCTCACGCATATCTATCTTTTATTAAATCTTTCATTTTTGTATGACATATTTTCATTTAATTCAATTTTTAATTTCAAATCAAATGGTAGGTACAAATTCTTTAAAATAATGAACAGAATAAATTCTTTCTCTTTTACCACTGCTTTATCCTAGGCAGGGTCACAGTGAGTCCAACTTATTTAAGGTGCATACTACCCTCTTTTATAGTTTATATGAATACATGCAGTTTTATGTTAAAAATACCTACTAAAATGTCAAAGTTATACCTGTATGAATGCCACCTCAGCATAGGTGTACATTTTAGAGATTTTTTCATAGTGAACAAGCGCATAGACAAGCTTACCCCACATGACAAACTAAAATATCTACAAATAATGCACTTAATAGCAATATGTCCATGTGTAGAACCCTGCACAGTATTGCTTATTAAAAAGGACAGTACTGTAGATTTGCATCCAGCAGCAATTTCAAGTCCCTTTGCTGTAATGAGTTCTATGTAGCTACCACAAGAGGGCACACTTCAGCCAGACATCACCGTTACTGCAACTATGGGACAGTAAGACAGACAAAACTTTGTTTTCACATGGTAAAAATGATAGTCTTTGTCTTGCCTTTGACAGCATGAGGTCCCCAGACACAGTGGTCATTTCTACAAGGGAGGAGATGTATTTCTTTACTGTCCCTCATGCAGCAAAAAACACTTCAGTGGCTCCACCAAGTCGACAGCTAGTTCACCCCGTACTTCTGAACCCAAACCCAGTTTCCCTGCCAAAGCAGGAGGATTGTTTCTAATGAGATAAAAAGCAGAATCATGTCTCTATGTCCTTCACCCAATGTCTTACGGAAGCTAGTGAGTGATTAAGAGGGATGTGTGGCTAATTAAGGCTTTGCTGTACAGTGGTACCTTGTAACTCGACATCCCCTAAACTCCAAATCTTTGAAACTTGATGCCATTCGTAGAGACATTTTACCCTTAAACTCGAGGTTTCCCTTAAATTCGATGTGTTCGGCCTTTAAAAAAAAAATTATTTATTTAATTTCGAATTAACAATGAACAGCCGCTTTGATCAGCGCTCTTCTTGAGCGTGCGGTAAAACACCATCAAAGTGCGTGTATGAGACGAATCTGTATTATAGCTGGGGGTTCTGAGAAATTGAGAATCACCTTTTTTAGAGTTTAAAACGCTTATCGTAAGAAAAAAGTGGATTAATGTACTAAAAGAATGACACAGAAAAACTAAACTTAATTATTACTGCTCATAAGTTCTCCCCACTAATGAAATTCCTTGCTCGTTGTTTTAGTACAATAAGTCTATATAAAAACACTGAAATACAATTGAAAACAGTTCAAAATGAATATAAAGATACAATAAAACCTGCATTTTACCTTAATTTCTTAATTGTCTCCTAATGCTTCTTAATCATGGAAATGCTTCATCTTGGAATACAGTAATCCGTTTAGTAAAGGCGCACAAACGGTGAAAAAAGCAGAAAAGCGCAAATGCTATTTTGTCACTACTCAAGTGAATGTGCCTTTACTGCACAGAACACGGCACAGTAAAGAAACAAAGTAAACATAAAGTTTAGGTTTTATTGTATTTTTATATTGATTTTGAACAGTTTTTCAATTATATTGCAGTGTTTTTATATTATATTGTGTTATTTTCAGTGTATAAGTGTCAAAACAACCCCATTATTTTACACTAGCCTAGAATATATACATTTCCACAGGACAATAGAACGCATTAACTGGTTTCCCATCCATCCTTATGGGAAAAATACCTTGAAACTCAACGCCTTTTAAACACAAAGCCACTCCCAGAACCAATTAACGTCGAGTTTCAAGGTACCACTGTATATGCAATTCCACTGAACAATTAAACGCATTAACAGGTTTCCCATACAACCTTATGGGAAAATATACCTTGAAACTCAACGTCTTTAAAACTCGACACCAGTCCCAAAACCATTTGACATTGAGTTTCTTGTGCCTTGTGGGCTGCTTGAGCAATGACATTTAAAGTTAAAGCTTAACGTTAGTCAGGTCCAGAAATACTGACATAGTTGATAAGAATGGGTAAAATAGGTTTATTTATACAAGAAAATTAAAAACAATATTTGATTTTGAGAGTTTTAAAGGGTTCTGTTTCTGTTCATTATTAATATGCAGGCTTTCATCATTTTGCCAACCGTTTTCTTAATGCAGTTCCTTTTTTCACTTCCCCTCCTTTTTTACTTCCTTTTTTTAGCTTTTTTCAGCTTTTTTCCTGTATTACTTTTGATAGTCTATTATAATCTTTATTGTTTTAAAATATATATATAATCATTGCATTCTTTGTTGCTGTTCCTGTCGCCATGCTTTACTCAGTAATTTATAATCTGCCGCAGTATCTCTCAGTACTTTATCATTACTATCACCCTCACCTCATGTTGGTATCACTTAATTTGAAATTATGCCATTTTACCTGTTTGATGTTTGATGCGTGTGTGATCTTGTGGTCTACTTAGTCGCTAAAGCATCTCCCTTATTTTAAAACCTTACCTTTTATCTTCTCATGGCTTGCAAGTTCATGTCTAAATATGCTCCTGAAATCCTGTTCCCTGAACCCACTGTAATTACCCCCTCCACAGCCACAGCCAAATCTTCACACATGTTCTTGTTAGCCACCCTGGGTTTTGTTTGAACTATTTAGCAATCCTGACCCATTCTTTCTACTGTCTGCTTTAATATTGACATCAAAGATCTGTTCTGATTAAAAGGAATACCCTGGACAGGTCACACATCCAATATTACTAGTCCAGTACTTTAACCACTGAGCTAACACTACCCAGCACAACTAAAACCCAAAAGGCAAAAAAATGCTTAGAGAAATATTTATATTTAATATTTAATACAGAATGGTTAAATAAATAGTTAGTTTTGGAATGGCAGGCCTTTATCAACTGAGAGGCTGTTGCACTAAAATCATCTAATTTACCTCAAGCTACAGGAAACATTATGCTTCAATAAGAGGTCCTAAATACAAGGTTCACATATTTCCAGTCAAACCCGGCCTCTTTCCACTCCTATATATCCTGGCTGTTGGCTCATAAAGTCTTATTCTAGTTTTAGTTTTCACATTGGACAGCCAATCCCTGCTGTGTTCCCCTCATTCATGGTATGCTTTATGCATTAGATTGAAGAAAAGTTGATCAAAGCTATGAGTTTCCAGTAACGTCTACGTTGTTTTCTTATCTCGTAGGAATTTGAACTGTTTGGGGTGAAAGATCTGCAGGACTCCTTGTGTGTGTTTGTGTGAACTGTGTAGCACAAAATAGTGTTTGTGTGTGAGAAACAACACAGGGGTCCTTTTGTCAGTGGAAGAGCTGATTTATTTTTGGATAGATGGGAGCTGGAACAGGGCAAGGAGGATAGATAGATGGTTATGGGGACAGGGTGAAAGTCATGTGAACCAGAGGACACTGGTGTTTGAAAAGTTTTATTTAGCAGCTTTATGTTCTGGTGTTAAAAAAAGCATAAAATACAGTTTTATTAAGATTTCCCTTGCCAGCCAGCCGTACAGAACTAAATAATTAGTCAGATATTGTAGCATTTACTAAGCTCTGCATGACACCAGCCTTTGTTACGTTACAAATGTATTAAATTGATAAATTCTTAATTTAATTTATTATTCTAGCTAAAGCTACCGGCTTTATAATCCTATGCTTTCTGTGTAAATACAGTAGATGTTAAAGTGCTCATGTGTATAAGACCTAAGATAGCTTAAGAACTTACATCAGGGTTCACACTGGCTCACTCAGCCCGGTGTTAAAGTTCCCCTCAGTGTCTTTTAATGCATGCTCAAAGCTGAATCAGTTCATGTGGACACAAAGTTTGGTGTGGAAATACATTTCGTCACTCATCCAAGTGACTTCTTCAGTTTACCCCTTTACTGGTATGGTGATTTATTTACACTGATCAGCCATAACATTAAAACCATCTCCTTGTTTCTACACTCACTGTCCATTTTATCAGCTCCACTTACCATATAGACCATACTTACCATATAGAAGCACTTTTTAGTTCTACAATTACTGACTGTAGTCCATCTATTTATCTACATTCTTTTTTAGCCTGCTTTTACGTTGTTCAATGGTCAGGACCACCACAGAGCAGGTATTATTTAGTGGTGGATGATTTTCAGCACTGCAGTGACACTGACATGGTGAAGGTATGTTAGTGTGTATTGTGCTGGTATGAGTGGATCAGGCACAGCAGTGCTGCTGGAGTTTTTAAATACCGTGTCCACTCACTGTCTACTATATTAGACACTCCTACCTAGTTGGTCCACCTTGTAGATGTAAAGTCAGAGACGATCGCTCATCTATTGCTGCTGTTTGAGTTGTTCATCTTCTAGACCTTCATCAGTGGTCTCAGGATCCTGCCCAAGGCACTGTTGGCTGGATATTTTTGGTTGGTGGACTATTCTCAGTCTAGCAGTGACAGTGAGGTGTTTAAAAAACCCCAGCAGCACTGCGATGTCTTATCCACTCATACCAGCACAACACACACTAACACACCACCACCATGTCAGTGTCACTGCAGTGCTGAGAATGATCCACCACCTAATTAATACCTACTCTGTGGTGGTCCTGTGGGGGTCCTGACCATTAAAGAAAAGCATGAAAAGGGGGCTAACAAAGCATCCAGAAAAACAGATGGACTACAGTCAGTAATTGTAGAACTACAAAGTAGCCTACATGGTAGGTGGTGCTGATAAAATGGACAATGAGTGTGGAAACAAGAAGTTGGTTTTAATGTTATGGCTGTATGTCACTAATGAGAAAGTTTGCTAACCATAAAATATACTTGCTCTGCTCTATCTCTCTCTGTACTACCAGAAAGCTAGAGTCGCTGGACCTGTCTCACAACCAGTTGTTCGTGTTGCCCTCTGACCTGCCGAGAGCTTTGCGGCAGCTCTTTCTCCATCACAACTTCATCCACACTGTTCCTCCCAACACGCTGAGCCACCTGCGGCCAGGTCTGCGGTCACTACACCTCTCTCACAACCAGCTGCTGGAGCACGGGCTGTTGGGAAAGGCCTTCCGCGGTGCCTACAAAACACTGGAGGAGCTCTTCCTGGACAACAATAGGTTGGAGAGGGTTCCACCCAACATTCGCTTCTTCTCAAAACTTCAGACGCTGCGGCTCGATCACAACCGCATCAGGTAAGTGTGAGTGAAGTTACCACTCTGTGGTTGGCATCATCTAACTAGGATTCTGGCATGAACCTTTACACAACCTTTGTAGCCTGTTTATTTACTGATATCCATCCTCACAGTTTTATGAATATGTAACAATAAGTGCAGATAAAAAATCTAACCCTATAATAAAGTTGATTTGTCAAAGGTGGTTTTTCATGTGCAAACAGTTTAGCCTATAATTAAAGGAAAATAGATATTTGTGCAACATCAGTGAATGTTTTTCTACAATGTCTGATAAAAATGGAAAATAGAAAGCAAGCAATCTAAATCTCTTCACATCTTTCTGGTTTCTGGGTCAACACTGGGTCCTTGGTGACGCTCCTCTTAAGCTTACCCCACAAGTTTTAATTGGGTTAGGCCAGAGGTGTGGGATGGCCATGGCAAAAATACGTTCTGTAAATGACAAACCATTTTGTGTAGATTTAAATGTATGTTTTTGATTTATTTTTCAGACTCAACTTGATAGAGGCAACCAGATGTACATTAAAATTAGGTCTAATAGTTGGCCTCTTTTATTCATGTTCTCCAAGGCTGTCAATAATTATGGAGCTGCATGTTCAACACACATGATTTTGAAATAAGATTTTCATCAAGCTTATAGTCCACATATGTCCACCTACTGTTGTCCATATAAGGTTTAGACTTAGACTTATAGACTTATTTATGACATTAGTCATGAATCCCTACTTCCAACTGGACTTCATAACTTAGACAGTAATACAAAATAATTAGACATAATAAACCTGTAGCTGTTGAGCATGAGTGACACTGTAAAAAGCACAAGCTTGTCTCCATCTTGCAGTTATTATACACTGACTTGGCAAGCATGCTTTTTTGGCACCCTGCCAGTAATTGTGCACATTTATATCCCACTTGTCAAGTCTCAGTTTTGGGCAGCAGGGTGGCTCAGTGGGTAACACTGTTGCCTCACAGCAAGAAGGTCCTGGGTTCAATCTTCAGGTGGGGCGGTCCAGGTCATTTCTGTGTGGAGTTTGCATGTTCTTCCCGTGTCTGTGTGGGTTTCCTCCAGGAGCTCTGGTTTCCTCCCACAGTCCAAGAACATGCAAGTGAGGTGAATTGGAAATACTAAATTGTTAAAAAACTTGTGAACTAATGAATCTTGTGTAAACGAGTAACTACAGCGTGTGATGAATGTAACCAAATGGCAGTTGTAGCCTAGCGGGTAAGATACTGGACTAGTAATTAAAAAGTCGCTGGTTCAAGTCCCACCACTGCCAGGTTGCCACTGTTGGGCCCTTAAGCAAGGCTCTAAACCCTCAATTGCTAAGACAATATACTGTTACAGTACTGTAAGTCGCTTTGGATAAAAGCGTCTGCTAAAAGCCAAAAATGTACATGGATGTATATTCATAAATATCAAATATAATTGTAGTGGAATACAGTACTTGTTTCTTCACACTGCATATTTTGATATTTCAGGACATTGATGTAAGTGCACAATCTGTTCCTGGTGGAACACAGTGTTACTGCTGTTACAAAAATATATCATCTGATAACACTGACACTTTTAATTAAAATGACTGACATGTGAAGTAAAGGAAATGAGTTCCTGCAGACTAGTAGTACTTTTAAATAAATATTACATAATGGCTATTAAAATACTGTGATACAAAAGGCAGGCAAAAGCAGTATACAATGTAAAATGTAGGATACTTTTATGAAAAAATAATGTATATACCTTATAAATGGCTCTGCTTTACTGAACTTGAACAACGTTGATTTTGTTTGAATGATAATAGGTACCTTATGGTTCTGTCTGTAAGATTTTACATGAATATTCGAGTCAACAATGTTTGTTGTTTACATTATTTATGAATACATATTATTGCTATGCTTGTTAGGATATCTATTTCAACTGATTTTTTCTTACCACATATCAGAAAAGTTTAAATTAGATGTCACGATGCCTATTTTACATTATTAATAATTGCATATTTAAATGTGTTCAAAAACATTAATATGTAGAAATGTTTATTTATTATTATTATTAGTAATGGCAAACATTTCTGTATATGTAACTCCTCACATAAATGATGTTTGCAGCTCTGTTCCAGTAAAGTCTGTGTGTAAAGTCAGAATGAACTCCTCTCCTCTGCTGAACCTTCATCTGGAGAACAACTACATAAATGTGAACAGAATCCCCCGAAATGCTCTTTCCTGCATCCAGGACCCTCAGAGAGTCATGCTAGAGCCTCAGACTCATAACGAGATCTACTAAAGTTTTGCAAAATGCATGAAGACCTTTCAAGTGCCATCTTATTCCTGCTATTAAAATGCACTAATTTGAAATATTTATTCAACTATTTAATTCAGTAGCATGATTTGAAGGTATTTGTCTTTATTTCCCAAGACTGTGGTGCTGTTCTTTATTGTAGTTTACAGTTTATTTGTTTATCTTAAGTCAACCTGCTAATTCCAGTCTTCATACCATTGTAGTATCGTGGTTACTGTTCTTTTTGAAAGTGTCTTGGTGCTTTTCCTGTCTTTGGATTCTCATTACATGTGTAAATATGTGTTTTTAAACATATTTGTCCAACGATGCCAATGACAGAGTATGTTTTTAAAACACTAAATAAAATCTATAATACAGTTCAGCTGTCAGTAAAGGTTATTCAGTAAAAAAATCTATAATATTGATAAATATTTAATATGACTAAAGTGCATGGCAAGTGCATGCTATATTGATGGGTAAAAAAATATTATATCCATTCAAAACCCAGGAAACAATACGTTATGCAAAAAAGTCTAGAGGTCTGAATACTTTCTAAATCAACTGTATATTATTTTTACTAGATATTAAAACAAAACATCTGATCCTAAAAATTCACAGATTAAATCAGCCATCACATTTTAATCTGATTTTTATTCATTTACATGAACTGCTTTATTGTCAGGTGGTGCTGTGGTCTAATACGCTAGTTAGAATCTATGCTAGTTAGAATCCAAGCACTACCAGTTTGGCTAGATACTCAACAGACATAGCACAAGTACAAGCACAAGTAGTGTCTGAATGAGAGAATGTCGGATAGAGTTTTTCTCATTGATGCTGCATAAATTTCAAGGGGTAACACGTTTTCTAGCAGAATTAGAACCAAACATGCTGGGGTCCTGTTTGTGGAACTCTGTCCTGCACTTGAAGCTACAATAACGCTTGAGCCTGGTTAGCGTTGTTTACAGTGTGACATCACATGTTCTGTCCTGCCATTAACTTAAGTCTTACTGGGCATAACATCCAACTCTATTCTTTTAAGTCTTAGGTAATCTTCATGCTTGTGCCAGTTCTGGTTTTCCAGTATACAATGTGTCTCTTGTTTGCTTGTCCCTCACTCCCTCTCCAACTCTCCCTGCAGTCTGACAGTAAATGATGCCAGCAAAGTCTGCACAAGGATGCTGTAATTTTATTATTCCACTGTGCCTCCTTAAAGTTAATAACTCAGGTTAGGCTCCTGTGTCTCACTCCTCTGTTCATAATCCTCCTCCTACATACTGATTTAATTACTTAGGTACACCTCTTCACTCTTCTATGGACTCAAAACTGCTCTGCAAAATGCTAAATGCAATGTAAGATATTTTAACCAGAAGCTCTAAAGTCCTTAAAACCAAATAAGATTTGAAGGATTATCTACTGCACCTTCTCTGTTGGTACTAATTTTAATATTAGGGTTAGGGTTCAAAGTTAAGGATTATTTTTATGATCAGGAAAAGGGTTATGGTTAAAATGTTGGACTGAGATGTTGTGGTTAGGACTAAGGTTTAGAATTTGAGATTGTAAAAAAGCAAGCTTATTTGCTTTTTTTTAGGGTCAAGGGTTAGCATAAGGGTTAGGACTAGAGTTATGGTAAGCATAAAGGTTAGGGATACATTTAAGACATGTTAGGAATAGGATTATGATTTTAGTTAGATTAACATCAGGGTTAGGGTAAATGTGAGGGTTAGCATACAGGATAGGGTTAGAAATAGGATTATGGTTAGGATTAGGTTCAGGCTAATGGTTAGGAATAGGTGATGGGGCTAGGGTTAGGATTAGGGTATGTTTAGGTTTAGGATAAGCATAAGGGTTTGGGTTAGGATTAGGTCCAGAATTAGGCTTGTAATGATTAGAGTTAGCACTAGAGTTTGGGCAAGGTAAGATTTAGGTTTAAGTGTTAGGGTTAAGTGTTAAGGTTAAATGTTAGGGTTAGGGTTTAAGGTTAGTGATTAGGGTTAGGGTTATTTTATGTATTGAAAAATGACAAATGTGATTGGTGACTGGGATGCTGGATAATAACATTTAGTTAATCAAGGTTAAGTGACTTTAGTCTTATTGCTTTAATCCTGCTGAAAGCACAAATTCCAGTTAAATGAAGCATTTTGTTTTTTTAAGAAGTTTGGCCATGGTGGAACTGAATCCCAACTAGAAATAATTCATAAAATTACAGTGCAATTTTAGCTAATTATTTATAATAACAAATTCCAAAAAACATGAACATAGGTTCACATTGTAACTCAAATAATTATTTATTTAACCTAAATTCAAGCACGTTTCTAGATTTTGCATTTACTTAATATTTTAAGCATTTATTTATGTTGACAACATTTTGCAATACCAAAAACAGCTGGATTTACAACAAAGGTTCTTTAAACTATTTTAAATAATGTTGGCATGCTGAAATAGGGTTTCTGTCAGAGGACATGTTCTGCATGGCTTCTCAAATCTTTAACTTAGCCTCAGTGTGCCAAAAGAAAATTCTTTAAAAAACGATTAAAAATCCACCTTTTTACTAATCACTTAGGCTGACTTGTACTTATTTACTAACATTTTGTTCCATTCTTTTCCATTTCCAAAAAAGGCACTTTGGTTCTAACAGGTTTTAGCAGATTTATGTTCTTTGACTGTTGTTTACCTAAACTTGAGAAATGAAATGTTCACCATAGAAGCACTTCTGTAAGTCGCTCTGGATAAGAGCGTCTGCTAAATGCTGAAAATGTAAATGTAAATGTAAAAGAAAAAGCTTGCCATCTAATGATTAAGGAATTGGTCTTGCTATAGAAATGCTTGTGATTAATTGTCCAATATTATTAAATGTAAAAAAAAAAAAGAAAAAATTACTACAGTTTTAGAAGTACCGTGCTGTTTTACTACACATACTACAGTAAATTACTTCTACATTTCCGATACGGCCTTAAATTTTTTTTACTGACACTCAATATAATGTGTGTATGTGTTTTAGGGTTAGATTTAAGACGTGTTAGCCTACTAACACCAGTTTTACAGTTAGGGCAAGGGTTATTTTAAACTTTAGGGATAGGATTATGGTTTAGGTTAGATTAACATCAGGGTTAGGGTAAGTGTGAGGGTTAGCATACAGATTAGGGTTAGAAATAGGATTATGGTTAGGATTAGGATCAGGCTAATGGTTATGAATAGGTGATGGGGCTAGGGTTAGGGTTGGAGTATGTTTAGGTTTAGGATAAGCTTAAGGGTTTGGGTTATTGTAAGGGTTAGAGTTAGCACTAGGGTTTGCGTAGGGTAAGGTTTAGGGTTAGTGTTTAGGATTATGGTTCTTTCCCCTATTAAAAACTGACAAATGTGATTGGTAGCTGGGATGTTGTGTATGACCTGTGATGGACTGGAGACCTGTCCAGGGTATTTCCTACATTTCGCCCAGTAAAACTTACCCACCGTGACCCTAAATAGGACAAAGTGGTGGTAAAAGAGACAAGGAATGAATAAATGAATGGATGAATGAACTTAACAATATGCTGTCACTTATAAGTCTTGTTTCCCAAGACTTCTGATAAAATACTTCCAATAGTTCCAAACAGCAAAATCCATGAGTACCTAAGCACCCTCTTACCCCTGTTACAGTATGTAGAGGAACAAACTGAGCACATAATCACATGTTATCTTTCTATATTTTACCATGTCTTTCTGCCTGCTGCCTCTTCTCTATGTGGTTATCTTGAATTCACATAATTGTAGAGTCGTTTTAGAAAAAGTGGCTAGCAAAGCATCCATCCATACCAGCCATGCCTATGCCCTGACACTCTGACTTGCCCCTGGGAAACATGTCTGTCCGAGTAACATATGGCCTTAGTGTGTTTTAGGAAATGCCATATTTAATGTCATGGGTTGGTAGCAACATCTTTATTTGTGCCCTTTCTTTACTGTCACTGACTACCATCTGGAGAACAGCCACAAAGCTGGTGTGTTGTGTTATCTAAACATACAAGCTTCAGTACTATCATCTAAATTCCAATGAAGTAGAAAGTCAGATCACTGAGGACAGTTGACTGTTTAGACAGACCGATATTTTTTTTTGTTCCCGCTGACTTTAACATTTCATTTTTCTTTGCCACCTCGAGCAGTTTTTGCAATGTGGTAAAGATTGGGAAATTGGTTTAATGCACTTTCACATACATGCAAAGGTTCAGCATGGCATTTCTGATTATAGCAAACTGTCTATGTCTGTTTCTTTTGACTTGTATGAGGCAGAAATCTTGTTTTTACAAGTCATGTTCTACGTTTCTATGTCAGCTTTTGACCAGTGACAGGGGCTTCCTAAGTTTGTTTTTAGTGTAGATGGATCAGAGGTCAACAACCCCCTTGTGGCCACTTCACATGTGGACTGGAACAGTTGAATCCCTGGCACAGCATTCCACATTCACATAGAGAAAAAGACTGAATGACATGAGAACAGTGAAAAATAAAGGTTGTGCAGTGTACACTAGCCAGTACAGTATGCCCAGGGCTGGCTGAAAACACATATTGATTGCCTGTGACATTTAATCTTTTAAAAACATGCTTCTGTAACAAAACATACATACATATATATATATATATATATATATATATATATATATATATATATATATATATATATAAGAAAACTTCTAGATACTTCATAATTGACAATGTTAAAAGGTTATACACAGTAGTACACAGGTTAAAAAACGTTTACACGGTAGTAAATCAAACGTCCCAACTTCTCTCCAACCTAAAAATTCTCTTTGACCTGAGATAAACTGTAAAAACACAATATGATACACTTTACTGATTTGTTTTCACTTATTTATTTATAATATACTCATTTTAAATTGAATGCCCCCTAGTTCTAGCACAAGAAGTGTCTTGTGGGTCCAGGTTTGAGGTATGGGTAGTGCTTCTTGCTAGTACAAAAGCCATACTTATAAAACCACAACTATGAGTGACTGTGCAGGGTATAACATGCATTCTAAATACACACCTCATTGTGGTCGATGTGCCTTGTGCATGCCATGTTTCAAGTTTTTTAGCCACAGGCACAAAATGCCACGTTTTATTTCCCGCAGTAGCATCCAAGAGAGTTGGTTTTTTGACAGCTGACACTCTGAATAAGGTTTTAGGCACTTATTAACATGAGAAATTCACTCATTCACTGTCAAATGTAAAAATGTAATCACATATCTTTGCTGCAGTAAAACTGAAGGTTAAGACACTAGGGAAGCTAATCGTTTAATATTAATTAAAAATATCACTTAATATGTTTTTGTGGAATGTACAGTTTTGTTAATAAAAATGCATTCACCATGTATGGTCAAAATTATGTAAATAATTAAGTTCAGGTATTTCAGCCACATCCTAATGCTAATAGGTTTATAAAGTGAACTAAGTGAAATCTATAAAGAAAGGGTTTACTAAGTTTAGTTTGAAGGAACTCAAGTGACCTGCAGTGATCCAAGTCATTAACCCCCCTGAACAACTTTGGGATGAATGAAAAAGTTGGCTGATGGGATGAATTTAAAATGGAACGGTTGACAGAATGAAACTTGAAACACTGATTTAGACCAGGCCTTCCTGTACGACATCAATGACTGACCTTACAAATGCAATTTTGACTGCTGACATATTTTCACAAGCAGTGAAAGCTGTTTTAGCTGCAAATAATTAATAACTTTTTGCCATATAGTATACATTCATTCACCATTTTATGAGCTCTGTCCACCACTGAGATGCACTATGCGGTTATACAATTACTGACTGTAGTCCGTTTGTCACGCTGTATGTTGTGTTATGCTGGATAGGTCTTTTCCAAACAGTTACCACGAGTTGGGAGCAAATAGTTTATTTTATACATATATATAAATTTTTTATACACCTGGCAGCAATGAGTGGTTGAAACACCTGAACGTATTAAATAGAAGGAACTATTCAATATCATTTACTTTTGTATACATTCATTCACCATTTTATGAGCTACATCCACTGAGATGCACTGTGCGGTTATACAATTACTCACTGTAGTCCATGTCACTCTGTATGTTGTCTCTCTCTTCATTCAATTCAACAATTAAAGATTTAAAGGACCCCCACCAACCAGATATTATGTGGACACAGCATCATCAGCCTTTGCACCCACAGCATCCCTTTCAACCTGAATGGGATAAATGGTTTTGTAAAATTAAAGATGTTTTCTTGTGTTGGACATCCCACTCCAAAACCTCTCCACCCCTCATTTGCATCTATAAATGTCTCTCCAATGTTTTGGGTAGCATTTTTGAGAATATGTGCCCATTCATTTAAAAAAGCTTTTGTAAGTTTAGGTACTAATGTTGTTTGAATACACATTCCAATTCTTCTCAAATGTGTTCAATATGGTTGAGGTCTGGCTCTGTGTTCTGAGTGTTCTCTGTGCTAATCAAACTGGTTATTTATGGCTTTGTGCAGTTATGCTGGATAGGTGTTTTCCAAACTATTTCTACAGAGTCGGAAGCAAATAGTTTATTTTATACATATATAATAATTTCATAAACCTGCCAGCAATGAGTCTGTGGTTGAAACACCTGAACTTATTAACTAGAAGGAGTGTCCATATACTTTTGGTAGTATGGTACATATGGTGTGAATGGAGTGTAGTAAATGAAAACTGAGAGGAGAGCATCCTGTGTGGGGGAGAGAGGTTGGGGAAAAGTTTTGGGCTGAACGTCCTGCAGCTCCTTCATTATTTACTCACGAAGAGCAAGGACTCTCACTCCTCTGCTTCCAGAGCTGATAACCTAAAACCGTGTATACCTCATTAGACTTATAAACCGTAATCATTCCTAATACATTAATTAGCTTTAAATAAGCAGAATATGAAAGTTTAACGCCTGAATTAAAAAAAAGGAATTATTAAAGCTCACAGACAGACTTTGGAAATTGCCGTTTAACTGAAGGTAAGTTGGTTTTAATGAACATTTATGAGTTGTTTTGCTAGTTTTTTCTGTTGTATGCTAACACGTTGTTTACAAGACAGCTAAAGTTCGTAACGTTAATTTACTGCGGATAAATAAACGTACTTGACAAGAGTATGGAAAACTACTCTGTAATAACGAAAGATAAATGAATATATTTCGTTATTATAAAAGGAACATAACGACAGATAAAAAATTAGCTTTGTTTTTTATTAAATGAACTACATTTCTATGCAAATGTTAAGCACATTGGTAACATTTCACTTTGTTACAGTTAAGTTTAAGCAGTCTAGAAAGAGACAGATTTTTCACAGCAAACAAATGGAAATATTTTATTTAATTACACTGTTATTATTTCTATGATATATTTAAATTATTGGGAGAAAGAATATTAATATGAAAAGTTATGGCACATTTAATATTCAATGGGTTCCCCCCCCCAATATATGCCAAAACTGCAGAAACGTGTGGTGTTAACATTTTACTCAAAATCATTAAAACATGAAATTTGACACACCACAGGTGTCCAAACTAAAAAAAAAAAAAGATTAGATATGTATATAATAAAGTTAGTTATTGAACTTTTATCTATCTGTGAGAAACACTTACAAGGAGGCATTATACAGTGTATCACAAAAGTGAGTACACCCCTCACATTTCTGCAGATATTTAAGTATATCTTTTCATGGGACAACACTGACAAAATGACACTTTGACACAATGAAAAGTAGTCTGTGTGCAGCTTATATAACAGTGTAAATTTATTCTTCCCTCAAAATAACTCAATATACAGCCATTAATGTCTAAACCACCGGCAACAAAAGTGAGTACACCCCTTAGTGAAAGTTCCTGAAGTGTCAATATTTTGTGTGGCCACCATTATTTCCCAGAACTGCCTTAACTCTCCTGGGCATGGAGTTTACCAGAGCTTCACAGGTTGCCACTGGAATGCTTTTCCACTCCTCCATGACGACATCACGGAGCTGGCGGATATTCGAGACTTTGCGCTCCTCCACCTTCCGCTTGAGGATGCCCCAAAGATGTTCTATTGGGTTTAGGTCTGGAGACATGCTTGGCCAGTCCATCACCTTTACCCTCAGCTTCTTCAATAAAGCAGTGGTCGTCTTAGAGGCGTGTTTGGGGTCATTATCATGCTGGAACACTGCCCTGCGACCCAGTTTCCGGAGGGAGGGGATCATGCTCTGCTTCAGTATTTCACAGTACATATTGGAGTTCATGTGTCCCTCAATGAAATGTAACTCCCCAACACCTGCTGCACTCATGCAACCCCAGACCATGGCATTCCCACCACCATGCTTGACTGTAGGCATGACACACTTATCTTTGTACTTCTCACCTGATTGCCGCCACACATGCTTGAGACCATCTGAACCAAACAAATTAATCTTGGTCTCATCAGACCATAGGACATGGTTCCAGTAATCCATGTCCTTTGTTGACATGTCTTCAGCAAACTGTTTGCGGGCTTTCTTGTGTAGAGACTTCAGAAGAGGCTTCCTTCTGGGGTGACAGCCATGCAGACCAATTTGATGTAGTGTGCGGCGTATGGTCTGAGCACTGACAGGCTGACCCCCCACCTTTTCAATCTCTGCAGCAATGCTGACAGCACTCCTGCGCCTATCTTTCAAAGACAGCAGTTGGATGTGACGCTGAGCACGTGCACTCAGCTTCTTTGGACGACCAACGCGAGGTCTGTTCTGAGTGGACCCTGCTCTTTTAAAACGCTGGATGATCTTGGCCACTGTGCTGCAGCTCAGTTTCAGGGTGTTGGCAATCTTCTTGTAGCCTTGGCCATCTTCATGTAGCGCAACAATTCGTCTTTTAAGATCCTCAGAGAGTTCTTTGCCATGAGGTGCCATGTTGGAACTTTCAGTGACCAGTATGAGAGAGTGTGAGAGCTGTACTACTAAATTGAACACACCTGCTCCCTATGCACACCTGAGACCTAGTAACACTAATGAGTCACATGACATTTTGGAGAGAAAATGACAAGCAGTGCTCAATTTGGACATTTAGGGGTGTAGTCTCTTAGGGGTGTACTCACTTTTGTTGCCGGTGGTTTAGACATTAATGGCTGTATATTGAGTTATTTTGAGGCAAGAATAAATTTACACTGTTATATAAGCTGCACACAGACTACTTATCATTGTGTCAAAGTGTCATTTTGTCAGTGTTGTCCCATGAAAAGATATACTTAAATATCTGCAGAAATGTGAGGGGTGTACTCACTTTTGTGATACACTGTATGTTAAAGGTCTGATGTAATCTTTATCAGGACCTGTAGATGTCGCTGCAGTTCACTTAAATCAGAATTACAGTCTACAGGTGTATTTAAAGAAATGATTAATAAAAAAAATCCACCTTAAACTGCAAGATTTAAGATGGATGGCGCAATTGGTAACGTGGGTTGCCTTACAACAGGAGTGATGGGGATCTTGATTCAGTTTTTTTTCTGGTCACTGTATGAAAGTTGTTTGCATGTGCGCTCCATGCCCATGCGGGTTTCCTCTGGGTACTTTTTTCTTCCCACCTTTCAAAACCATGCCAATCTAATCTAGTAAGTAAATTTATGTGTTCCCTTGTGATGGATTGGCTTCCTGTCAGGAAGGTTTGGCTACTTTGCACTAAGTGATTTTGTCAGGAATGAAGGCTGAAAAAGTATGTGAACTCTTGTGTATAATAATTGGCAGAACTCCCACCAGCACCCATATCATTTCCTTTAGCTAATGAATAGTCTTGCACAATGTTGAGAAGAAATTTTAGACCATAGTTAGGTTATGGTCTGAATTCTGACTCCAGTTTTGTTTTTCTTTAAACCAATTTGTTGCTGATGTACTGGTGTTAGAAGTTCATTGACTTGTTGCATCATTAAACTTTTAAAGTTCACTTTAACAGAGTTTAGAAAGTTCTAGAGTTGTTTATATACACTTCCCAGCCAATTCATTATGTTTATATTTGACTTACAGTCATTAGCCATTTCCTGAGCCACACATATCATACATGAAACTGTGTGGGTAAAATACAGACTCTAGCAGTATCTGTTTCTCTGTACACTTAGTAACCCCAATGTACTTTATTCATTAAAAATGTTGGATCTCTCTATAGAAGGATCTCCACTGACAAGACATAAATAGCTGTTGTCTCTAACAGTGTTAACAGTGTCAATGTACAGTAGAACACTGACAGACTACAGTCAGTAATTGTATAATCACAATGTGCATCATTAGTAGGAGCTGTAGTTTATGAAATACATTTTATGAAAGCCTGTTAATGTACATGTACATGTACATGTACATGTACATGTTCAAGTGTTTGAATAAATGTTGGTTTCCTCAAGAACCTTTAAATTGATGATATTTTAAATAAAGATCAAATGTTGATTTCACAAAAAATGGTTTCTATTAAGAATTACTAAGAAGGTTTTTAAAGTAATGCCCATTGATTCTTCAGAGCCTATACTTTCAAAAAGCTGCCTCTTTGAACAGCAGATTAAAAAGCAATGGAAAGACAAAACAATTTAGAGCCGCAAGGGTCATTAGCAGGACCTGTAAGTCAATTTGGAATTTAACAGGCAGTTATTCTAAATGAGAAGAGACAGCAACAAGCTGCAGTAGTAATCTAAAACTAAAGCATTATTATTATTAATTTTAATATTTTCTCATCATCATATTGGGATAACGTGTCTTATTTTGCTATGTTTTTAATATGCATAAAAAATGTAAGTTTGATGACTGTATTTCGGGTTGTTTGTTGGAGCAGAGTGACATCTGTTCATCCTGACTGGCATTAGAGTCAGCAAAAAGCAGATAATTACAATGTGTGATTAAATATTATTAGACACAAGAACCCAGTAAATACTAATGTAAAACTGGATAGACTGCCATATAGTCATAACTTTTTCATAGGCCCCATGTTTGAGCTAATTACAGTGGTTTTCTTTATAGCTTTATACCTTAATTGTTATGACATTGCGGGTTTTTTTCTCCTCTTGGAATTTTTACCTTTTAAACAAGTGTGATAAAATAGATAAATCATTTTAAATTCAGTTAAACACTTTGCAAAATAAAGAGCTGGTCATCTACAACACTAAATTTCAATTAATTTTCAGTTTATGCAATTGGGTTTCCATCACAACACGCCTGAATCTGGTTCTGTGTTCTGTTGATTAGACAAGCTTGTGCCGAATTCAATGCCAGCTGCCACATCCAAGTAAAGCATTGGTCGTTGAATTGCCAGACGGGCTTTTTTAGGAACACAAGTCACCAAATTATAGCTGAGAGTGCAGTTTATTCCAGCCAAGCATTTAGATCCCAGAACCTCCCAATGGTTTGTGAGGGAGGAGAGAAAAAGTGACAAGAGGAATGCACACCACAAAATGCTGCAGGCATTAGTTATTTATATGAAAATTTATAAGAAAATTATACTAATAAGCAAAGGAAAGACTATTAAATATCATTGATTGACATACATGTCAAAAATAGGTCAAAAACACAATGCTTAGTTTCCTCAATTGAAGTATTGCTTACCACTTGCAGAAAGGTCATGTCAGTTTGAGTGACAAGTTATAGCAGAGTTATAATAATGCTATAACTTGCTGCATTTCTTCTCATAAATGTGGCATGACACTGACAGAATTTAAACGATTATTTTATTAAATTGTTGCTTTCATTACTAAACATTTTGCTTCCTTTCTAGTCTTAATTATTACTTTTGCTTTTTTTTATTTATCCATTCAAGAAATTGAAGCAAAGGTTTGTGATTTATTTATTTATTTTTTTAAACATTCAAATGTTAGTTAGCATGGTGAAGCTTGATAGTCAGTACCTCCATTTCTTCAATGAACCATATGTAACATAAATGGTGTCTTAGTATGAGAACTACGTTAGGTTAGGTTAGAGCTTGAATGATGGGAACACAAACATGATCAGTAAGTAGATAACGCAGATCTCTTAGCAGGAGAAAAATAAACAAATAAACTAGCTAAACTACAGAGGTGAGAGCACTAGGTGAAACTGTGACACACCTGCTACTTGATCCACCAACATGCTAATTTACAATTATAGACAAATTTTTCTCGATATTTCCTTAACTAGAGGAGAGAAAGAAATATGTGGGGATGACGGATCATTCTTAGCCTGTTCACTTTTAGGGAAAAATTGTTTACTTTTTTAAAGAGAACTTTCTAAAATCAGAAAGGTGAACACAACACCAGTCGTCAACCTCAGTGCCTTGGTGAGATGTAAAGACTTAGAACCACACTAAAATAAAAGCATGTCTTTATAGTGCTAAGCTCAGGTGGGGTGAAGTAGTGCTAATTAACTCTGTAGCCATTTTTCACCATGAGCTCATCTTTCCCATCATATAAAACCATATCCACATTTATAGTTCCCTCTCTCTGACGCCCTTACAGACTGCTGCGCCTTTAAACTGCAGGAGTGTTGTGACAAAAATATCCACCTCACCCCTGGAAAAGAAAAACATGGTCAAGTAATTGCTATGAGAAGTTGCTCCTTTGTCTAACCCATTGCCCTTCTGTAAGATGAACCCAACTGTAGACAATGTGCTATGTGGTGGTTCTGCCCAACTTTACAGTACATGGCCAAATGTATGTGGACTCCAAAACATCACCTGTAAACTTGTAGAACATCACAGTCAAAACTGTGGCCATTTAAATGCATTTATATGACCCCCTACTACCCCTTACTAGATTTTTTAACATGATTTTGGTAAGATGATTTGATTTGTTTTTTACAGTGGCTTTTTTCGAGGTCATGCAATAATGTTGATCTGTGAGACCTAGCTTAAAGTTATTTTCCGTCTCTTAGATGGTGATGGAAGGGGTTATTTATAAATTCAACAATGTTATAAAACATGCAAACTTTATTACTTTATACTAAGAAAAAAAATTTTTTTTTCTTTTTTTAGTACAAAGTATATATTGTCTAATAAAACTATATATTCTTGAGATCAATAAAGACACCTAAGAAATGGATAAAATAAAACCAAACCAAAGCCGCAGCCCAAAGCTAGGTTCAACTTCACCAGCTACTCAATCCACCGCTGACTTACAACCCAAATGTTTACCAGAGAAATAAGAAAAACTCAAAACTGAATGGTGACCATGACAGCTACAGTACCAGAATGCTGCTACCATAATTTGGAGAGAACTATACTTTCTCTCCACCTGCACCTGCACCCCCACCTGCAAAACTTTAAAGGTTTTAAGCTATATTTTGGAAAGTTGTCTTTAAAAAAACTACTCATTACAACAAATCCCACTTAAATGAATATATTTATGCATGTTGTATGTTGTGCCCTGCCAGGCACAAACATTTTTTGGTGAACAGTGCCTCCCCTTTGCAGCATGGTTAACTTTTTTTGTACCCTGCGCAGTGTCACTTACTCAAAAAGTAAATATTAGTGCAACATTTCAAAGGTGGGTGCAGTGGTTATAAAACACAAGGGTCATGAGGACCACATGAAGACTGCCAGAAGAGCTTAATGCAGTTATCTACAAAAGTGCCATGACAAAATCCCTTCAGTCCCCTATTCTGGATGTACGGTTGCATAAGTCAGAAAAACTGGAAACAATTGTACATATGTGAGTCAAACAAATGACATCATCAAAGCAGTACAAAAACAACCACTCAGTTTATTTTAACTCTATGATCCAATCACAGCTTTATGATGCAAGTTTCACTAAGCTGAAATTCATTGCAGGGCTGTCATTTGGAAAAAAAAATATTACTACACATAAATAAATAAAACATAGGATCAGTAAAGTAAACTTTCTATATATTTCTTACATCTGGATGGATTTTTGTTGGCAGAAAGCCAAATTATGTCTTCCATCATCAATGTTTGCTGTGCTTAAGATGGCAGACTGTAAAATAGATCTTCATTTCATTCATGCATTAAAGGAACTGAAAGTTTATATTAGTTTATGTTATATTTTTTCCTTAACATTTCACCACAAATCATTCAGGACAGTTATTACATCATTCCAAGAAGGATTAAAACTTTTTTGGTGACTGGTGGTCCTAATTATTATTAACTCATAAATGTTAGTAATGTCTTATTCTGAATGTTAGCGATGTCCATTATTTTTTTAAATTTCCAGTACTAAATTGATGTCTTTTCTTATTTGTTACAATGTATGTAGGCCTATGTGGTGCTGCACACAACTAAGCTCCGAGGTTTGATCCTCACCTCAGCTGTCTTCAGAGAGTTTGTATCAGCAGTCAGTCTCTTGACTTGTTACTATAAACACTATAAATAATTAGTGCTGTAAAGAATACCCAGTATGAAAATGTATTTGCAAAGTACCTATATAGTGAAGATTCACGTCTTCCTTTATGTTGGTGGTCTGCATATGAGGCTTATGTACTTAGCATTTTCATAGAGGATCAAAGGTGCCTTCCTCACATAGTCCAGCTGTGTTTATAACCCCAATGGCAGGAAGAATGTTGATGTATTTACATAGAGGGATAGTTTAAGAGTTGCTGTGGGAAATAGGTAAAACATTTGAGTGCTGTTAAGGATTTAATGGAGGGATGTTAATATTAACACATTTTGCAGGATCTCTGCATGTTTATTAGGTCTTTATATATTTTTATTAATGTGTAGGTTTGCAAAGAAATTAAGTGATATCTTACTTCACTGTATCCTTTTAACATAAAATATTTAGGCCAAGAGGCCCTGAAAGAGCTTTTATGTAATCAGACATGCTGAGTAACAGAGTAACAGTTGATGTTGCCGTCTCTTTTGTAATAAGTTCCTTTCTAGTTCATTTGTTGAATTTTATAGGGTCAGCTTGACAATTTTTGTCCTCATTTTTAAAAATGTAATAAAATATGCTCTAAGGTACGTTCAGTGCCGATGAGAGTCTTCTTATGCTTCTTTATAGTTGTACTTTTCTGTGATTAGATTGCTATCTAGCTAGCATTCGTAGCTTTTTTTGAGGAATTATAGACCAAAAGTATGGGGTATATACCTGTACATTCTAACTGAAAACAGCTGATCCAGTTATCTATCCAGTTATTTGTTTTGACTATCAACTAATTGAGTGTGCTGGCAAGGTTGTGTCTTACAGTTACAAGTGGTATTAATACATGGTATTTTTTATGAGTAATAAGTAATAGAACCATTTCACCATTTCATACAAAGGTGATGTTTTTTGCAAATTACTTTAATGGTTTGAATTGTTTCTGCAAAAAGTGTTTATGAATGCAATATGGCTATGCTCGTAAACTGTAATTTTTGGAATGTGCTGCTCCATTAAGAAAACTATCAAAGTAAGTAGAGGTTTATACTTACCTCATTTTTAGTTCTAATACGTTCATGGCCATGTGTCTCTTTATTCCATTGTGTTTTCAGGGACCATCAGCCAATCAAAATATCTAGTGTCCCAAACTTCCCTGGAGACAATGCACCAGTCAGCCAGTTCCAATTAAAAACTATGGGCTGATGCTTACTATGTTCTCCAGTTCCTATAATACCACCATACATTAAACGGTCCGATAAACGAACAAATACAGGAAGGCATTGTAAATGAACGTAGCCAGTGGACTTCTGCGTGGACACTAATTCGATCTCATGTGCTGGTAAGATTTCATAATCTGACTCAGATCCATTACCAGTTAATTATGCTTTGGCCAACTTAACAAGAATAGTTGCATTTAAGCATGGGACAGGTCTGTTTCTTAGAGAAAGCAGATGCAGTAGTACTTGTACATTTGTTTGTTATGTCCTAATACTTTTAAAAAGCAATGTTTAAATCAGTTTAGCACATAGCCCACTCCTTCTGCCTCCAAAGTTTTGTAAATTTATTTGTTATTATAAACTAGTTATTTAGAACACATGCATAACATTTTTAGAGACCTAGTTGGAAATTGGTTGAACCTGCAGAATTTTTACTCCTGAAAAGTATGTGGACACAACTTCCATATGTGTTTGTTTACCATCTGACTCCAAAACCATGGGCTTTTTGGTCTACATAAAGGTTTACTATTAAGTTGGTCCTTCTTTGCTGCTTCAACAGCCTCCACTCCACTACATTTTGAAACAGAGCCATGGATATTTTCTTTCTTGCAGCCACAAGAGGATTAGTTAGGTTGGGTTCCAATTTACCCTGAAAGAGTTGAGGTCAGGGGACTGTGCAGGCCAGTCATTTTCGTCTACACTAAACTCAATAGTTTTAAATAAGTAAAATCTGTGGAATGAAATAAATTTGTAAAAGGACAACAAACAGGGATTTATCGTCTTCAGTCTAAACAGCTTAATATCCTGTAAATATATTGTATATCCTCTGCCTCTGGGAATGCCCCACCCATGTGGTACTGATGTTGATCATGCATCTCTGAATGTTGACAGTGGCATTTCCACAGCAGATGTGAATTCCTGCTCATTCAACAATGATATTACTTCAACCATATGCTATTTTCTGTGACAGCATGATAATGAAGTGGCAGTGAAGAAGCTTGGGCCTTTTTTAATACAGTTAAGTCATTTTACATGACTTATTTCAACTGTGTAACATTGTGTTTGTGTCAAATCTGTTAATGCATTAGTATTATTACTATAAAACTAAGATTTTAAAGTACTTTTAATATCCAACAATTTGCTTAAAGTGTTTGAACTCAAACAGCCAGTCACATCTGATGTTTAAAAGACTGACAAGGTCCCAGGACACTTGCAAATTAGAGTATACAGTCTGCTGCTAAGTTGCCGGTTATCAGTTTCCTTAAGTTGTAATCAAATATTATCATAGGTATTATGGTATATTTTGAGAATTTGTCTATTAAATTGATGGTTAATAAATGTTTAATTAAGACTCCAATACTGAAATCCTAAACATGCTACCTGTGACCAGCATTAAGTTATTGGTAGCTGACTAGCTTTGTAGAGCTAACCTGGTTAAAATAAGCTAATATTACAAAAAGATGTTTACATGGGTTTTCTTCCCACTACCCCAAAACTGAAAACTGACTGGGTATTCTAAGTTGCCCGTAGATGCATTGTGCATTGGCCTGTGATGAATTTGCAAGGTTGATTGTGATCCAGGCCATATCATGCAAAATCAGTGCTCGGGCCCAAATTCTCACAGACACACCACAAAATGTTTTTGGAAGTCTAATCAAAGGAGTAAAAGCTGCTATAGCTGCAAACTTTGGGTAGTAGTGGTCTATCATAATAGTTTCATGTTTTACATAAATAGTTCTTTATGGGTTAAAATGTATGTTCTGCTGTACTGTTTGATTAGTATTGTGGCGCCCTGTGGACTAACACTTTTCACCATCATCTGTTCTCAATTTTTCCTGTAATTATTTGACACTAACTACTTGTTTTTGGACTTGTTTTGGTCTTGCAGCACAGTCAGCACATCACTGTTGATTTTCTCTTACAATGTGTTGATTGTATTCTGCCTCACTTGTAAATCACTTTGAATTAATGTAATTTGATTTAGTTTTTCACTGTAATTGTGCATTCAAATCATGAAGGATGTGAACATTTTAAGGAGGAAAAGGCTGCTGCTGGTTGTGGTGATGGCTCAACATTTAGTGTTTGGGCTGGATATACATTTAAATGCTTAAAGCAGCTGGTGGTTTAAAGTCATGTTTTAATTAGAATGCATGTGTATGTTAAATGAGATGACGTAATGGGAAAAAAACCAGGTGTCTTAGTACCAGGTGTGTTTTTGGCTCAGGTTCAGAATACAGACTGGACTATCAGCAGTAGTCTGGCTGTTACAGGGGCCAATTGGTCCAATAGCCCATCTCAGTTCCTGTCTTGACAATGCGACATCATCACCTTCGAGGTTTAGCCATGACATCATAAACATCCTCCCAGTCCTCAAGCCAAACCAAAATTATGTACTGAACCTTACAAATAACCCCACCTTCCTCTTTCCTGTATAATGAATGGCTGGTGTGTTTGCAAAGTCCTGTTAGACTTTTCCACTGCCACCACAAACTGTATGACAAATCCTGTCCCAGACATGTCCACTCTCCCAGGTTGTCGTATTCTTCTCAGAGAAAAGGACATTGCAGGGCTTACTTAGAATTATTTTTAATCTTAATTTCTGACTGTAACCATCATGTGCATGGCAGGTGCAGGGTGTGTCCCACTGGGTGAACATTAAATCTATGTAGACCAGAAACCAGTCAACCACTTGGCTGTTTATTCAAAGGCTTTGGTTGAAAAGATTACTAACAGGCAGTTACCACATAATGGTTTTGCTGGCTTATGGCAAGAGGGAAATGATCCCATTAGTTTTACTAACTCAATTTCTTTCTTCTTTTAGATGTGTTAGGATTAGTAGCTTATATTTAATAAATCAACATATTAAAGTTGTATTACAGACAAGGCATGGCCAAAAGTAAACACCTAAATATTACATCTGTGTGCTCTTATTAATTGTATGTACAGGGGTTGGACAAAATAACTGAAACACCTGGTTTTAGACCACAATAATTTATTAGTATGGTGTAGGGCCTCCTTTTGCGGCCAATACAGCGTCAATTCGTCTTGGAAATGACATATACAAGTCCTGCACAGTGGTCAGAGGGATTTTAAGCCATTCTTCTTGCAGGATAGTGGCCAGGTCACTACGTGATGCTGGTGGAGGAAAACGTTTCCTGACTCGCTTCTCCAAAACACCCCAAAGTGGCTCAATAATATTTAGATCTGGTGACTGTGCAGGCCATGGGAGATGTTCAACTTCACTTTCATGTTCATCAAACCAATCTTTCACCAGTTTTGCTGTGTGTATTGGTGCATTGTCATCCTGATACACGGCACCGCCATTGGATGCACATGGTCCTCCAGAATGGTTCGGTAGTCCTTGGCAGTGATGCGCCCATCTAGCACAAGTATTGGGCCAAGGGAATGCCATGATATGGCAGCCCAAACCATCACTGATCCACCCCCATGCTTCACTCTGGGCATGCAACAGTCTGGGTGGTACGCTTCTTTGGGGCTTCTCCACACCGTAACTCTCCCGGATGTGGGGAAAACAGTAAAGGTGGACTCATCAGAGAACAATACATGTTTCACATTGTCCACAGCCCAAGATTTGCGCTCCTTGCACCATTGAAACCGACGTTTGGCATTGGCACGAGTGACCAAAGGTTTGGCTATAGCAGCCCGGCCGTGTATATTGACCCTGTGGAGCTCCCGACGGACAGTTCTGGTGGAAACAGGAGAGTTGAGGTGCACATTTAATTCTGCCGTGATTTGGGCAGCCGTGGTTTTATGTTTTTTGGATACAATCCGGGTTAGCACCCGAACATCCCTTTCAGACAGCTTCCTCTTGCGTCCACAGTTAATCCTGTTGGATGTGGTTTGTCCTTCTTGGTGGTATGCTGACATTACCCTGGATACCGTGGCTCTTGATACATCACAAAGACTTGCTGTCTTGGTCACAGATGCGCCAGCAAGACGTGCACCAACAATTTGTCCTCTTTTGAACTCTGGTATGTCACCCATAATGTTGTGTGCATTGCAATATTTTGAGCAAAACTGTGCTCTTACCCTGCTAATTGAGCCTTCACACTCTGCTCTTACTGGTGCAATGTGCAATTAATGAAGATTGGCCACCAGACTTTAGCCATGAAACCTCCCACACTAAAATGACAGGTGTTTCAGTTATTTTGTCCAACCCCTGTATGTATTTAAGTATTACATTATATATATTATATGTATTTATGTTTTCCAAAAGTTAAAACATGACTATTCCAGCAGGTAGCGTTTTCCTGGTTCACAGGTGCCAATTTATACTATTGTTTTTTCCATTTCTTTAATCTTTGTTTATGCTTATAAATATATAAGTCTTCATTCATATTTGTAGGGAAACGTCAAAAGTTAAAAGACATTTGAAATAGAAATAACCACTGAAAGTAAACAAAAGAACACAAAACCAGTTATATTCTATTTTTTTCACTGTTCATCGTAATAATGGCACCGTTTAGATGTAGGTGTTCGTTAATGCAGATATTTGATATGTTGTTTTATAACATATTTTCTCTTTATTTCTTTCTCTGTTTTGCAGGCTGGCTTATGTAAGTGTGTGTTCTGCTTATATCTAAAAGATGTTCTCTCACAAGTCGTTGCTGCTTCTGAGTGTCTTCAGTTTGGCCTCACATTCACTAGCGCTGCCTTTCGAGCAGAGGGGCTTCTGGGACTTCGGCATTGATGGCGATGGAGGGGGTTCGATGACTGTAATGATGAGGGATGAAGAGGAAGGTTCAGCTGTGGAGGAACTGCCACCTCCAGATTTTCATGTTTGTCCCTTTGGGTGTCACTGTCAACTAAGAGTGGTGCAGTGCTCTGATCTCGGTAAGCATCTTTATGTCTCTCTGTTAAAAATAACCAAGCCAGATATTTTTACTACATCTGTAGCTGTGGCATTTACATCAGACTTTAACAAGAAATGTTTAAGGATAAAATTCCATCCCAGAGCTGTTTTAATGTTTACAAAATGGCCAAAATTTTGTAGACATCCAGTCTAACTAGTGGAGTCAGCTATTTCTAACAGTCACAGTCGGGAATTGGAAATGACTAGGTTGGTAGATAAAGGTGGAGAAATCCAGAAAAAACTGAACATTTAGGAGGCTGTGTGAGAAGAGTCTATTTAATGGATGAGTGAATAAAGAGAAAAGGATAGACATAAAGGACATTCAGGAGATACTCAAAGACTACAGAGGAAATAGGGGCTTTGATGGCAAATGGAATGCTTCTGGGTAATTTCCTTGCAATCTCCAAGATGTGGTTTGAGACTGACAGGATGTTTAACAGGAATACAGAGTGGGAGTAAGAAGGAACATCATACTGATGAAGATATGTTCAAACACACAGTCTGAAGAGCTTCTGTGTATTTATCCACTAAAGTTAAAATAAAATGTAATTAATTGATTTTGTGAACATTAAGACAGATGTTATGTGCTGCTTTCTGGGTTTTTATTTTTACAAACGGAAAATAAAGAATAAACTGCTTGATATACTTCAGTCACACCCCAGATGTGTAAAATCAAGCAAACAGTTCATTATCAAATATTGAACATATGGAGTTCTTGAAGGTGAAGGTTGATGCTCATTTATTTGATATATGTATACAGAAATTTCCATGGTGAGTCTGATGCGAAAGAACATGGCCAGCACAGACCCCTGACCTCAAACCCATCTTACTTTTTTAGATTAAATTGGAATGCCAACTCTGAGCCAAACTTCATTGGCCAGCATTATTGACTGGCCTTGGTAAAGTTCTTGTAAAGCTTACAAAAAGTAATATGATCTAATAAGCAAACCATCGCTACACATTTTACATCTGGATAGATTTACATTTTTAACAAACCAAATAAATGCCTTTAATGCACAATGTTGACTGCCTGCAGTTATGAAGGATAGACTCTGCGATGGTATAAGCAACAATCTGGCAAAACTCAGAGATATGACAAAACTCTGACCAGATGCACCCTATGATGTAAACACACTTTTTAAAGACGCTTGCATAAATTGTAAATGGTTTCATACACAATGCTAAAATTATTCAGGAATAACTTGGCAAACATAAGAATGAAGACCATTGTTCTCCTATATAGTCTGAATAGTGCACAAGCTCTGAAGTACACATCCACCTTATTGATCCCTTGAAGAATACTTCAGCATCACATCACAATCCATTTAGGACTTTTACAGCATTCCAGGATTTCTGAAAGCAAAGTGTGGCTTAACTCCTGGGCTGATGGTCATATCCACATAGAGCCGACGTGGCTAGAAGTGACATATGAACTGTTTCTTGTTAAACACCTGGTTAGCATAAAGATAACTTGATCCCGGACTGTATTCTTTAATTTATAACAAATACATTAAAGATAATGAGATTATTGTTTTGAAATACGTTCAAAATATTGAGATAGTTAAAGAGCTTGGGACTGAGCAGTTTCAGGAATTGAAATAAATTAAAATACGTACATTTATGTTTTTAGAAGAATTAAAAATGAATGATAAAACATGTTTATTAAGGTGCCAGTCTGTTTCCAGTGTTTCACCTTGACAGTTTCACCTAAATGTAAAAGAAAAGTTTGTCATGTAAGCAGACATATGAAGACATGTTTGGTATTTCTTGACATTTAAATAATATAGGGAGGATTATATTACATTGGGAACATAGTAAAATGTAAGTGGAGAACATACAATGTCAGAATGTGTCACTAATAACTTTACATACATTATGTTCTTATGGGTAGGAATTTGACCCGTAGTTTTGACCCAAGTTCAATTTTTCTCCTGTGTTTTTCTAGACCCCCTGTAAGTGGTTTGCTGGAGCTGAGGTTTTAGTTGCTGAACATTTACTGCAATATAAATGAGAGGAATCTATATGAATTGAGTTAGAATAGCAGCTGGTATAAATTACTCCACTTTGCTTGGGTGTAATAAATGTCAGTTATACATATTACAGTGCTTATACTGTTGTTATTTTTCAGTCTCGCATGCAGATTCATATGAAGTAAGGAAACTGATTGATGGTCATAGCCATGTGGTTTTTCTGACCCTGAAAATTGACAGCGTGGTTCATGGCCCAGCTTATAAACAGTAAGCTGATCTCACAGTAAACACACCCCCTGCTTTGCACTGAATGTGGTAGAAGCTGTCATAGTTGGGTGGGGTTTTTGACACAGAAGAAGCATTATTTTTAAACAGTTACCATATTCTAGATCAATAATTATAATTTAGTCATTTAAATATTTTTTTTTTTACCACTGTCAGGGTTGCGGTGGGTCCAGATTCCCGAGAAAGAATGCCAATCATGTCAGTTTGGCTGAACAATAGCACCTGCTGTGACTCAAGCCTGTATCGGCACAATGGTGGGCTAGGGGTATAGACCACTGCATCACCCAGGCAACTATAAATAATTACAATAATGTTTATTTAAAAAAACTTCAGGAATAGAAAACTATAAGGCTAAGAATTTTAACTTACATGTATTAAATGATAATTGATCATTTATTTTCTGTGTAAGTGGAAATATTAAGCCATGATTCCAGCAACTGCGGCAAACATCATCAACACAAAGCAACAAGCAACATCTGTATTAAAACCTTTTATTTGATTTGATTTTGGTTACCTCTACATCTGGCACCACCCTAAACATCGAGTACAAGGCCAGAACACATCTTAGAACAGAACCAGTCCATCACAGGGCATCACCTGTTCATGCACTCACATTAAGAGGCAATTAACAGAAGCTGTTACACCTACTGGTATATTTTGGGGACAGGAATAAAATTAATGTGGATATAGAGAGAACATAACTCCTAGACACAGTGTTGCTATCTATGTAAGCACAAGGTTGGCTGATAGCAGTGCTGAGAATCGAACCTGAGCGTACGCGTTTTACCACTGTGCCACCGAGCACCTGGTAACAATTACTTAAACTCATATGCTAAAATTCCACTTGTTTTTATCAGTGACTATCGCAAACTAGTTTTTAAATTTTAACAGTGTCAATATGCTATATACACTATTCTGTAGTACATTTTTATTGTATTTTCCCAATTTCAGGAATTTCTTACATTACAAGAAATTTAAAACTGGTAAAAATGACCATTACCAGTTGAAGGGATTATTAGTCAAGTACTATATCCAGTTTGGTTGTACTAGTGTGGTAATGTATATATAATTTGTGTTTTTCAGGTTTGACAGAGGTCCCCAAAAACATCCCGTCTGACACCAAACTGCTGGACCTGCAGAACAACCGCATTTCAGAACTGAAGGAGAACGACTTCAAAGGCCTCAGTAACCTCTACGTAAGAAAAGCTCTCATGAATTATGCTGAAATACAGAAAATATAGAGGCACATTTAGAAGGAGTTGGGTGTAAATTAACTAAAACTTGAGACAGATTTATATAGGAAGTAGGGCTGTCGAAGTTAACGCGATAATAACGCATTAACGCAATCTCAATTTAACGCGATTAAAAAAATTAGTGCCATTAACGCAAATTCTGTTAGGGTACCTGCGGCGTCTGGTGAACGCACCACCAGCTCCCAGCGTCGCAGGTGTTACAGAGCACAGAACAGCAAAGCTTTAAATAGGAGGCTGCCTAATTAGTGCAACGACCTGCAGCTGCACTCGCGCTATTTAAGTGAGCCTCGCATAGCTGTAGGCGTCGCACCTTCTCTCTTGTTTTCACACGCAATGGCTGTGCAGTCGCACCCCTTTTTTCAGGGTCAGTTCGGTATCCCCGGGCATTACTAGAATGGTCGGGTGTGTATGTTGAAAGACAGAGGTAAATAGGGTTTTCTTTTCCAGGTAGGGAAAGATCGGTGCGACCCCGCGCAGTCCTCGCGCTGCTGTTCTGTTCCTCGCCTTTTTGCCAGATCTCCTCTGTATCCGTTAGCTGGTGGCTAACGTTAGCCTAGCCGCCGGTACAGCGAAGAGATCTTATCCGCTAAAGTAGGCGGACCCTTCAGTGCCAGCTTAGCCTAGTGGGCTAAGCGTTTGTTTATGACGCTGTCAGCGTCGGTTCGGATCCGCGCAGTAACCTTTTTGTGTTCTCTATTTTTTCCCCCTTAGCAGATCGGTTTCCTCCCAGCTCAGCGGTGCGAAGCTGGTGACAGCGCTGGTCCGAGAAACTCCGAAACTCTTGCCGGTTTCGGTTTTGGTTTCTCTTCTCCGCGTTTTGGGACCGTTTGTTCTCGGCGCCTTTTAAGCGCGAGACTTCCCCCTTTTTCTCCAGCTAGTAGATAGCTCTGTGAGTACACGAACGCCTCGCACGCCGGCGATCCGGGTTCGTGACTCGCGGTATTGTGTTTATTTATATATTTTTCATTTTTGTCTTTTTCAGTTGCCTGCGGCACTCTAGCGGCTGAATGTGGGTGGGATGAGGGCGCATTAATTGCGATTTTCCATCGCGGGCTGGGGGAAAAAATTAAGGACGAGTTGGCCACTCGTGAGCTCCCCACTTCGCTTAAGGCCTTTTACCTCCTTGCAACCACCATTGACACCAGGCTCCGACAGCGGGCTCGGGAGCGAGGGTTGCATCCACCCTTTGGTCGGTTCCAGGGCGCACCCCGACCGCCGTTGCGGGACCAGGACCCTGAACCCATGCAATTGGGATCAGCTAGGGCGGCCACACCACCATCTCCCGACTCCGCCCTGAGGGCCCGTGCTCGGTTAAACGAGTAGGCCACTCTCAAGGCAGGGAGTCGAGGGTGAGCCGATCCAACATCCCTGATCATGGTTTGTTTCTTACCGTGACATTGCATTGGGGTTCGGGGAACGTGGAGCTTAAGGTTTGTATTGATTCGGGCGCGGTCGAAAGTTTCATCGATCGCTGCCTGGTGCGCAGGTTGGGGATTGAGCTCCGACCGCTACGAGTACCCATCACGGTTCACGCTGTGGACGACCGAGCGGTGGCCGGTAGTCCCATCACCCACCAGACGCCTCCTCTTACAATGCGTCTGGGGAACCACGAGGAGCGGATCACCTTCTTGGTGACTCAGGTCCCTCAGCTCCAGGTGGTTCTAGGGCACTCGTGGCTTAGGAGGCACAATCCCCAAATTGACTGGGTAACTGGGTCAATCTTTGCCTGGGGAACGCGGTGCCAGGATGCATGCTTGTTGCCAGCTAGCCTCTCGCCGGCATCGCCATCGCCTGACGCGATAGCCCCTGATCTGGCCCGGGTACCACCTGTTTACCATGATCTTCATGAGGTTTTTAGCAAGTCCCGGGCGCGGGACTTGCCCCCCCACAGACCCTTTGATTGTGCTATAAATCTGCTCCCCGGTACATCTCCTCCTAGGGGGCGTCTTTTCTCCCTGTCGGGACCCGAGAAGACCGCCATGGAAGAGTACGTTAGGGAAGCGCTCCAACAGGGCTTCATTCGTCCTTCGTCCTCCCCAGCTGGGGCTGGGTTCTTCTTTGTTGGGAAGAAGGACGGGACCTTGCGCCCTTGCATTGACTATCGGGGTCTGAACGCCATAACAATCAAGGATCGGTATCCGCTGCCGCTGATGGCCACGGCTTTCGAAGCCCTTCAGCGAGCTTCCATTTTTTCGAAGCTTGATTTACGCAGCGCGTATAACCTGATTCGGATCAGGCGAGGGGATGAGTGGAAGACTGCGTTCATTACGCCCACGGGACACTATGAATATCTAGTGATGCCCTTTGGGTTAATGAATGCCCCTGCAGTCTTCCAACGCTTCATCAATGAGGCTCTGCGAGAGGCCCTTGATAGATACGTCTACGTTTATCTAGACGATATCCTAATTTTTAGCCGGTCCATCGAGGAACACGTGAGGCACGTCCGCCGGATTCTCCAGCTTCTGCTCGACCACCATTTGTTTGTCAAGCTGGAGAAGTCCGTTTTCCATGCCCCAACTATTTCATTTTTGGGGTTTATTGTTTCTCAGGGCGCCCTCCGAATGGATCCGGCTAAAATCAAATCAGTGGAGGATTGGCCAACTCCCTGTTCCGTACGCCAGGTGCAAAGGTTTTTGGGCTTTGCAAACCTTTTCAGGCGTTTCGTACGGAACTTTAGTACGGTCGCCGCTCCTTTAACGGTCCTTACTGGGAAGGGTCCGTTTAAATGGACGGTGCAAGCCCAACAAGCCTTTAACAGGCTGAAAGCTCTCCTTACCACTGCTCCCGTGTTGCAGTTGCCCGATCCAGAGGAACCTTTCATTGTAGAAGTGGACGCCTCTGATGTCGGGGTTGGGGCAGTGCTTTCCCAGAGAGTGGGCCCAGAAAAGAAGCTCCATCCTTGCGCCTTCTTTTCGCACCGTTTAACTCCTGCCGAGCGTAACTACCCGGTAGGAGACAAGGAGCTTCTGGCCATCAAGCTAGCGCTGGATGAGTGGCGACATTGGCTTGAGGGGGCGAAACATCCCTTCCTTGTCTGGACAGACCATAAAAATCTGTCGTTTATCCAGCAAGCGAAGAGGATGAATTCTCGTCAGGCTCGCTGGTCCCTTTTTTTTGGTCGTTTCCAGTTCACTCTGTCTTATAGACCAGGGTCGAAAAACGGTAAGCCGGATGCCTTATCCAGGCAGTGGGAGCCGACCAGACCTGAAACCGAGCCTGATCCCATCATCCCTGCGAGTCAGATTGCTGCCCCGGTCACATGGGGCATATTCAAGGTTGTCCGGGACGCTCAGGTTGTGGAGCCCGACCCAGGTGGAGGTCCGCCTGACCGACTGTTTGTTCCAACAACAGTTCGCCGGCAGGTGTTTGAATGGGCCCATGCGTCCCCATTTGCGGCTCACCCAGGAGTCTTTAAGACCCTGGTGTTGCTACGCCGAAGGTTTTGGTGGCCGGGGATGGAGAGTCAGGTGAAGGACTTTGTCCGCACCTGCGCTGTCTGTGCTACAAATAAAAGCACTAGAGAGCGTCCACGGGGACTACTCCATCCATTGCCAGTGCCCTCCAGACCATGGTCCCATCTGGCACTGGATTTTGTGACAGGTTTGCCAAGATCCAGGGGATTCACGGTAGTACTGGTGATTGTTGACCGGTTCACCAAGTCTTGCCTCTTTGTTCCGCTGCCCAAGCTCCCGTCTGCCATGACTACCGCTCAGGCGATACTGCAACATGTGGTGAGAGCACATGGGGTCCCATCCGACATTGTGTCGGATCGGGGCCCGCAGTTTGTGAGTCAGTGCTGGCGAGCCTTCTGTCAACTCCTCGGGGCGACGGCTAGTTTATCCTCAGGATACCATCCTGAGTCCAACGGGCAGTCAGAGCGGGTCATTCAAGACCTAGGCAAGATGCTTCGGTGCTTAACTGCAGGGAATCCAGCCACTTGGGCGGATAAACTGTTGTGGGCTGAATTTGCCCACAATACCCTGCACCACGCCGCACTTGGTATGTCACCGTTTGAGGCACAGTTTGGATACCCGCCTCCGCTGTTTCCCGATCAGGAACAAGAGGTTGCGGTCCCAACTGTGCAGCAACATATCCGTCGCTGCCGTGCCGCCTGGCGGAAAGCAAGAGAGGCTCTTCTGGCCTCCCAGCGCACCATGAAGCGCAATGCTGACCGCAGACGGCAGCCGGCTCTTACGTTCCGGCCGGGCCAACGAGTCCTCCTGTCGACGAGGGATCTCCCCGTCAAAGGTACCCCTCATAAGCTGGCGCCGAGGTATATTGGCCCGTTCAAGGTGGTAAGACGGATAAACCCGGTGACATATAGGTTGGAGCTACCTCCCAGGATGAAGGCGCATCCAACCTTCCACGTCTCCCAACTTCGCCCATTTGCGTGCGAGGGAGCTATACCCCCTCCCCAACCTCCCGCCCCTCGTATCATCCAGGGTGCCCCTGCATTCACGGTGCGCCGCCTCCTGGATAGCAGGAGAGTGCAGGGTAGCACCCAATACCTGGTGGATTGGGAGGGTTTTGGCCCCGAGGAACGTTCGTGGGTACCGGCTCGTCATATCCTGGACCCGGAACTGATCCGCGAGTTCCGACGGAACCAGGCAGCGGATCTTGGGACCTCAGGAGCTGTCCCTAGAGGAGGGGGTTCTGTTAGGGTACCTGCGGCGTCTGGTGAACGCACCACCAGCTCCCAGCGTCGCAGGTGTTACAGAGCACAGAACAGCAAAGCTTTAAATAGGAGGCTGCCTAATTAGTGCAACGACCTGCAGCTGCACTCGCGCTATTTAAGTGAGCCTCGCATAGCTGTAGGCGTCGCACCTTCTCTCTTGTTTTCACACGCAATGGCTGTGCAGTCGCACCCCTTTTTTCAGGGTCAGTTCGGTATCCCCGGGCATTACTAGAATGGTCGGGTGTGTATGTTGAAAGACAGAGGTAAATAGGGTTTTCTTTTCCAGGTAGGGAAAGATCGGTGCGACCCCGCGCAGTCCTCGCGCTGCTGTTCTGTTCCTCGCCTTTTTGCCAGATCTCCTCTGTATCCGTTAGCTGGTGGCTAACGTTAGCCTAGCCGCCGGTACAGCGAAGAGATCTTATCCGCTAAAGTAGGCGGACCCTTCAGTGCCAGCTTAGCCTAGTGGGCTAAGCGTTTGTTTATGACGCTGTCAGCGTCGGTTCGGATCCGCGCAGTAACCTTTTTGTGTTCTCTATTTTTTCCCCCTTAGCAGATCGGTTTCCTCCCAGCTCAGCGGTGCGAAGCTGGTGACAGCGCTGGTCCGAGAAACTCCGAAACTCTTGCCGGTTTCGGTTTTGGTTTCTCTTCTCCGCGTTTTGGGACCGTTTGTTCTCGGCGCCTTTTAAGCGCGAGACTTCCCCCTTTTTCTCCAGCTAGTAGATAGCTCTGTGAGTACACGAACGCCTCGCACGCCGGCGATCCGGGTTCGTGACTCGCGGTATTGTGTTTATTTATATATTTTTCATTTTTGTCTTTTTCAGTTGCCTGCGGCGCCTGCGGCTTCAAATCGGGGTTCTCCCGATTTGTTTTTTGTTATCCTTTTCCAATTTTGTGTTTTATAAAATATATATTGTTTATAACAAATAAATATATATATTTCTCTGCATTCTTGGGTCCTCCGCTTCTCCTTATAACAAATTCTAGTTCATGTTGACACTTGACTGGTAGAACAAACGTTTTAATGTCGGACTTGCCACCGTTTTTCATTTGCGGTTTGTTAACATAATGTAACCGATCGTGGTAGTGATGCACTTGCATAATAAAGAAATAAATACACGCTATATTCACAAGTTGTCGGGAGCAGAACACTTTATTACACTTAATTAACTTCTTCTTCTGTACCGAATACCGGAAAGCTGAGTCAAGCACGTTAGTTCATGAACTATGGAAGCCCCAAAGGGTCAAAACACACTCACTTCGTGTAGAAACGTCCATCAAACCATCGTCACGATACAACCACAGACAAGTCTGATACAATAACTATGCCTTATCCCATCTAAAGCACCGCTGATCTACAATGTTTGCTGATGGAGAAATTCTAACCTACAATCTGACATTTACTGCCTAGTATGTGAGTGAATAAAACTCCCTTACAGTTTTCTCTTGTCCCAGCAGTTTTTAACATCAGTACATTTAGCATAAAATGTGTTCACCATTTTAATTGTAACATTTCACTTAAAAATCCTTGTTTTCTATAACATTTACACAGATTTTTTTTAATGCGATTAATCGCGATTAACTATATGAAATTCTGAGATTAATCGCGATTAAAAATTTTAATCGTTTGACAGCCCTAATAGGAAGTCAAAAAATGTGAGAAAGTAGGTGAACAAACAATCCGAGAGGATGTTGAATCAGATTATTTTGTCCCACTGCAGAATTTCCTGCTGGTCTACTAAGTCTCGATCTGTGCCAAACTGAATATTTTAGTTCCGTCCTGCACTCAGAGCAAAGCTTTTTCTTTGTTCAGGGTTTCAAACACAATATTTAGTGTGGCCTTGAACACTGCTAAATAAAAGCTTTGCTTCATGCTGTTACTGGAGTCATTCTTTCATCTTCAGTATCCACTTCATGATCAGGATTATAGCGGATACACTGCCTGCCTATACCGGAAAAAAACTGAATGCATGACAGGAATACACTCTGGACATGGCAATTTAGTTGTACAAGAACACACGCTTGCCTATTTACTCACCTGATGATAATTTGGAGTAACCAGTTGTTCTAAGGCTTAGGAGGTGGAAACTAAAACATCCAGAGGAAACACATGACACACTTTTTACCACCCAGTTGATTTTAATAATAATTCTGCCTGCTGGTTTGTGTTTATTGGCAAGAACCGGTAGCTGGAACAAATCCTGGTAAGGACTTTGAAGTTCTAAACCTGAACTTTCTACCTCTACCTTATTTCTAGTCTTGTGTTGTGGACTTTTGTAAGGTGCAACAAAAAAGTTGACACAGACACATAAAACAACACATGGTGAATTGCTTTTGGTCTGGGACAGGGCTCATGTTGGCCCCCACCCTTCTGCTGCTGTGTGAAAGGAGGAACTCAACAGTGTGTCAGAAGTGGGTTTTGGCAACTACTAAATGTGGTAATAACAAAAGTGGTTTAATAAAAGTTTACTATTTGCCAAATAGATGTGGTTTTCTTTTTGTCTCATTAGGCTTTGTCACTGGTCAACAATAAGATCTCAAAAGTTCATCCACGGGCCTTTACACCTATGCGGCACCTACAAAAGCTGTATTTCTCCCGGAACCTGCTGACGGCAGTCCCCAAAAACCTGCCACCCTCTCTGGTCGAGCTGCGCATCCATGACAACAACATCAAGAAAGTGCCAGCGGGAGCCTTCGCTGGCCTCAGCAAAATGAACTGCATAGGTCAGGATCTGCCTCGCTCTTATGTATACCAGTGGTTACAGTCTGTCTCAACAATTCCCTTTTTAGACGGAGACAGTTGGTTTTGTGGTGGGCACTGGAACTAATTTTTAACTTTGAAATATGGCTTGCAGAAATGGGTGGGAACCCTATTCAGAACAGCGGCTTTGAGCCTGGAGCGTTTAAAGGCCTCAAACTCAACTACCTGCGCATCTCAGAGGCCAAGCTAACCGGCGTGCCCAAAGGTAATAATCAGAGATATAATATGTGGCTAAATGAATGTGGAAACATGATCATAAACTTGTTGGACATCCCATTTCAAAACCATGAATATTCATATGAGCCTCCTTTGAGGGTGTAACAGGGTAGATCTGGAAGGGCCTGTCTGTGGGAATCTGTGCTTATTCAGTCAAAGCATCATGTGTGATTCACCTGTGAGTGTTTTACTTCATTAAAAAGGTGTAAATAGTATATAGTGTATCACAAAAGTGAGTACACCCCTCACATTTCTGCAAATATTTCATTATATCTTTTCATGGGACAACACTATAGAAATAAAACTTGGATATAACTTAGAGTAGTCAGTGTACAACTTGTATAGCAGTGTAGATTTACTGTCTTCTGAAAATAACTCAACACACAGCCATTAATGTCTAAATGGCTGGCAACATAAGTGAGTACACTCCACAGTGAACATGTCCAAATTGTGCCCAAAGTGTCAATATTTTGTGTGACCACCATTATTATCCAGCACTGCCTTAACCCTCCTGGGCATGGAATTCACCAGAGCTGCACAGGTTGCTACTGGAATCCTCTTCCACTCCTCCATGATGACATCCACTTGAGGATGCGCCACAGGTGCTCAATTGGGTTTAGTCCATCACCTTTACCTTCAGCTTCCTCAGCAAGGCAGTTGTCATCTTGGAGGTTGTGTTTGGGGTCGTTATCCTGTTGGAAAACTGCCATGAGGCCCAGTTTTCGAAGGGAGGGGATCATGCTCTGTTTCAGAATGTCACAGTACATGTTGGAATTCATGTTTCCCTCAATGAACTGCAGCTCCCCAGTGCCAGCAACACTCATGCAGCCCAAGACCATGACGCTACCACCACCATGCTTGACTGTAGGCAAGATACAGTTGTCTTGGTACTTCTCACCAGGGCGCCGCCACACATGCTGGACACCATCTGAGCCAAACAAGTTTATCTTGGTCTCGTCAGACCACAGGGCATTCCAGTAATCCATGTTCTTGGACTGCTTGTCTTCAGCAAACTGTTTGCTGGCTTTCTTGTGCGTCAGCTTCCTTCTGGGATGACGACTATGCAGACCGAGTTGATGCAGTGTGCGGCGTATGGTCTGAGCACTGACAGGCTGACCTCCCACGTCTTCAACCTCTGCAGCAATGCTGGCAGCACTCATGTGTCTATTTTTTAAAGCCAACCTCTGGATATGACGCCGAACACGTGGACTCAACTTCTTTGGTCGACCCTGGCGAAGCCTGTTCCGAGTGGAACCTGTCCTGGAAAACCGCTGTATGACCTTGGCCACCATGCTGTAGCTCAGTTTCAGGGTGTAAGCAAACATCTTATAGCCCAGGCCATCTTTGTGGAGAGCAACAATTCTATTTCTCACATCCTCAGAGAGTTCTTTGCCATGAGGTGCCATGTTGAATATCCAGTGGCCAGTATGAGAGAATTGTACCCAAAACACCAAATTTAACAGCCCTGCTCCCCATTTACACTTGGGACCTTGACACATGACACCAGGGAGGGACAACGACACATTTGGGCACAATTTGGACATGTTCACTGTGGGGTGTACTCACTTACAGTATGTTGCCAGCTATTTAGACATTAATGGCTGTGTGTTGAGTTATTTTCAGAAGACAGTAAATCTACACTGCTATACAAGCTGTACACTGACTACTCTAAGTTATATCCAAGTTTCATGTCTATAGTGTTGTCCCATGAAAAGATATAATGAAATATTTGCAGAAATGTGAGGGGTGTACTCACTTTTGTGATACACTGTAGGTGTGTGTTATTTTGGGCATTTAGCGTATGTCTTCTATTTTTATGATTCAACAAAGGCAAAATCATTTTATGTCCCCATGTGAGCTTTAGATTTGGCTGAATACATGTAAATAATTACAAATGAGTTAACTAACTTTATTTTCATTCAGTTGCACACGGTACGCACCACTTTGACTGTATGTTGATTGATCCCGTAATCTCTTAGACTTCCCAGAGACCCTTCACGAGCTCCATCTGGACAACAACAAGATCCAAGCAATTGAGCTGGAGGACCTGAGACGCTATAAACAACTGTACAGGTCAGTCTGGCTCTTAGCATCTGCTGCTCCACCCACAGAGGGATAGAAATCTAAATCTTGAGGCTACAATTTATTTTGCTGTCTACATTTTTGTTTTGAAACAGCTGTAAAAATAGACGTTTAGACAGTAAAATAAACACTACCCGTCAGACCGTGACAGCTTGACACTTGCGACACTGGTTCTGAAGTATACCTGTAGCAACAGCGCCACCTAATGCATTACCCTATTAGTTCAATTGCAAATGCGTGGCATAGATTAAAAAAAGTTTTTTTCCGTATTCAGCAATTTCTTTTGAGCTGTATTAGATACAACTTTGGTTTAAGCATTTTGTTCACTTTCTGGTCCCACATGGCCATTCATGTACAAAACACTTTAGATTTTTTAATGTAAACGTGATGGCTGATTTAAATGATTTGAGACGTTACTACAGACCATTAATATAAGTGTATACTCTGTTGCAGTCATTGTAATCAATACTTGTAGTCAAAATGTATGCATAATGATTAATGGGAAGGTATAAAAGAGAAAAAAGCACCAGAATGATCTCCAAACATTTTCGGATAACGTTCTATGGACAGACTATTAGGTCAACAGACTATTAAGTCAACTATTAGGAAATCATTATGTCTAAAAAGCAAATACAGCATTTCATATTGACATTTCACATTTCATATTATCTGAATGGTTGTAAGGAAACAGAATTTAATATGAACTAAATAGTTTTACAATGACCTAGTTGAGAATGCCCAGAGAAATGCCCAGTACTAAGCAGTCTTTAAAGCGGTTCTACAAAGAAGACTAAGCTAAAAATTCTTTATAGCAATGTAAAAGACTAATTTTATATTATAGATAGTTTTTGGTTGCTGGCATTGCTGCTATAAATAAATATCAGTCATAAATTATCATAAATTACACCAATTATTAAGCTAAGGAGGCTAAGGACCATTTTTGTGTGCACCAATCAATAATGCCAAGCTTCTGCAACAACTTTTTCTTTCATGCCCTTTTGTGTTTACTATATTTTGTAATAAACTGACCAATAGAAATAAAAAGAAAAGCCCTTTTTCTGACATGTTTGTTTTGGTTTCCAGACTAGGCCTGGGCTACAACGACATTCGCAATATTGAGAATGGCAGTCTGTCTTTCGTACCCAACCTTAGAGAGCTGCATTTGGAAAACAACCGACTCACTCGCGTCCCCAAGGGCCTTCCTGACATGAAGTATCTGCAGGTGGGTGAAGATGAAGGTCAAAATGAGGAGAGCATAGTGTAAATATGTCTGCCAGAGTCAGATCTGATGTAAGTCAGATCTACCACGATGGGAGCAGGGATAGAATTTGCGAGTTGAGAGCAGCATCAGCAAATGCTCTAATTTTACTCAAATATTTAAAATTAGCTTATTGTGCATGTTGATCACCAACATTACATGTTCTTTTTTTAGGTGGTCTACCTCCATTCTAACAACATAAGTCAAGTGAGCATTGACGACTTCTGTCCTCGATCCTTTGGTGTGAAGAGGAGCTTCTACAACGGCATTAGTCTTTACAGCAATCCCGTCCAGTACTGGGAAGTGCAACCTGCCACTTTCCGCTGTGTCAGTGACCGAATGTCCATTCATTTTGGAAACTACAAGAAGTAGAGACACAGAGAAGACAAGAAGAGAAATATGAAAGTGGCTGATACTTGACATCAAACTAAACAGAGGAGTAAAAATCAGAAGAGTGGGGTGCATGCAGTTTTATTTAATGTAATTTGTTATGGTGAAATGTGTGGAAGCACACACGCTAAGTGCACAACCAAAGCAAATTCTTTCAACCATTTAATGAGCTTTTAAGTTCAAACTATAGCCAGCTGTTAGACACAAAATATTTTACTACTACTACTATTGAAGTCTGGCAAGAGTAGATCTTCATTTTTAAGTATACATTATTTTTAGATTTTTTATTTGTAGTCTGAGTTTTTACTGAGTCACTGAATTGCTTTTCATGCTTTAGGGGTCTCTTCTGAGGGGGTGGCGGGAAGTAAAGTATTGTAAGTAATAAAGATGCACATGTACTATTCTTTATATGCAGTTTGTCTGACCTTGTTGTCCCATTTGCTCCTTCAGTGCATTCAGTAAGCCTGGAGCTGATCTTTTCAAATGTCCTATTTTGCACAATGTCTCTGCATTCCAGCTGGTCGTTCTGGGTGGGTTGAGCCCATCTATGCTTGTACTTTGCTCATCTGCTGCATGTTGAGAATAAAAAATCTTTTCAGTTTGAATAGAGGGCTAGAAATGTGGTATGATCATGGTCTAAAAGCTGTGACAAATAAATAAATTGATGGATAGGATGCATTCAAGTGAGATGATGTTGTGTCACAATTCATTATGCATACAAGATTATCCACATCCATATTCTCCATTATCTACCAACACCTTTAGTAATTTAGCTATAATGAGACGGCTTGATTTTGAGTGCATTATTATCAGGTTAACGTGTTAACTGATAATTATTTTGGGACAGTTTTGATTATCAAAGCAGTTCAAACTGCTGACAAAATTAGACAGCTGGAACCACTTATGAATATCCTTAGTTTTGTTTCTCTCTGTGTTATTTATTTTTCAGTGAAATCCAAAGAACAATCCACACTGCGCATGGAAAACTCTCTTAAATGCCTGGCCACCAGGCAATATCATCACGTCCTGATTTATTGTTAACCAGGGAGCGTAAAAGTGCTGAAGCTTGGCATGATGAGTGACAGCATAACAAAGAAGCTATCTTAGCAAGTGCAAAGTCATATAAGCTAATTCATCTATATTTCAGTATTTTAAATGTTTTTAATTAGATATTTGTCAGGAGACTCGTAAACAAATAATACAACAATTAATCCATGTTGGTTAAAACGGCTACTGCACTGGTACCCTTTTATAAAAATGTACACAATTATTTATATACTTTAATAATAACTTTGTGAGCAACAAATTTGGAAAGACCTTTAATTGTTTCAGCATGACCCTGCTCCTAGTTTGATAATAAAGAATTTCAATGTCAATTGCAAGCCAGGCATTTTTGTCCATTGTTAGTGACTGACCTCACAAATGCTCTTTTAATAAAATGGGGTAAATTTCCACAAACACACTTCTACTGTATAGTGAAAAGCCTTTTCAGAAGAGTAGAGGCTGAAAGAAAAGGGGAATGCTGTGGAGTCTCACTACGCATGCTCCGACTCAATTGCGTAGAATGCGCAAAGTGCGTAAGGTGCGTCCGTACTTTAGGTACGTCTAATTTATACTATCATTTTCATAAAATTGCCCTATTTCTGTATGTGCAAAGCAAAGTAATTAAAAAACTTACAATCTTCCAATGCTTACCAATGTACTAATATCGATCCGATTCCAATACCAAGTTGGTATCGATACTATCGATATTTGGACCGATCCGCCCACCCCTAGTGTGAACCAGATCAGCCATGGCCACCTCTAAAAATGTTTTTTAATTTCTTTTTAATAGTTTAGTGTAACATATATACAAGAGAGGCAGCATTTGTGATAATAAACGCTTCAGTAAGTTTTCAAAGCAACACTGGCAACGAATTATTAAAGGCCAACATGTTAAAAATACACAAATCAACCACTAGCCGAAGTGTCTAAAATTAATAATTAAAAGGAAGTTTTTTTTCCACATATTTTCTTTTTAATGTACAGTATATTCCATTTCTAAAACAAAAGCCAGTAGCTTAACTCACGTCACCGCGAGTCGGCTCCTAGCGTTCACTTTTGAAGAGCCGACTCAAAGATTCGACTCGTCGGCGAACACAACAGTAATGGAAATAAACGTTGCAGTAGATACCGTGACTGTATATTCATTGCACATCCCTATAGTAAATAATGGAGGTTCATTAAATGGTGATCGCTGCAATGTTTAATGCAGGTGTATAATGCAAATACAACACAAACACACTACAGTACTTTAGTAAAACCTGCACTGAGGTGTGTTTTGATGGTGTTCTTTCTGTGGAGCTGTTGTCGGCTCGGATGTGTCGCACACTGGCAGCGGCGGCTCTGCTGCTCTCTGAATAAATGAATGTAAACGCGTCAGTTTAACATGGCCGTCAGCCTGCATTACTATATACCGGGCTGCAGATGATGCTTTTAAGCATTTCAGTCTCTGGTTGAATAAGAAACCCAGCGCTTTGTATTCGAATGTCTGTGTTTCTCTCTGTTTTGACACAACGGATCGATTTGCAGAAGCGAATGAAATCGGATCCTGCGGTGCTGCAATAAAGGCCGCTGCTGGAGCATCGAGCTGGATTTAACCGCTGCATTAAAGCGAGGTGAGTTCAAGGATAACACTGTAATTGTAATAGAATGTTTGTGTGTGTGTGTTAGATTAGATTTTAAAGCAGAGATTTACAGAAATGTGTCATATTAGCACTACTTCCACTACCTATTCTTTTTTATTAGTAGTAGTATTATAATTAGTAGTATTGTTAGTATTATTATTATTGTGATGCGGTGGTGGTTGTAAATGTTATCAGTGGATTTGCTATTAAAAATGAAGTATTTAATTGCCTTGTTTTTAAAGCTTGTAAAAGAAACAGGTGGCTGAGTAGTAAATGGAATAGTTTGTGCAGGGTGCAGAATGTTCTCTTGTATACCAGATGAAGAGGATGGTGACCACTCACTCTGATTAGTGTGGCTGACAGCACAGGTACTGTGGAATTAACTATAGTTATATACACCACTCCATGTATATAATATTTTATATTCTTGGGCGTATCATCTGTATAGGATGACAAAAGTGTTCTGCAGATATTACTACTCCTATAAAATGCTTTAATCATGAGTGTATTGTATTTTTAATGTATACAAAATAATAAGTAATAAATAAATAGGCCTACATGAAACATGTACATTATTACACATTCATAGGATTCTGTGTCATTGTTGGTACTGGAAAGTAGGTTGTCCTACAACCAGGAACATAGGAATCAGGGCAAGTATTTGAATTAGCTTCACATACCCAATAATTAAATTACCATTATTATATTTAAACTTCTTTGTATCATTCCTGGTTGCAAGTAGCATTGTAGTATACTTGTGTAGCTGTCAAATCAATTATGACATTCTCAGATGAAGCAGTTGAATTTGTATTCTATCTGGCATTGCAAGAAAATGGATTAACCACAAAAAGTGCCATGATTGGAACATTTTCTGGTGGCAAAATCTCAATTTTGGTAATACGTACAATTTTTTATCTGCCAGGCAATGATCATCTGGGGTGGATTCACAATGTAAGTGGTTGTTGCCAAATTAACACTATTAAGACTATGTTGTGCTCATGCGCTAAAAGAAGAGAACATACTCGAAGCAAACAAACAGATGCAGGAACATCTTATGTTAATCCAAGTGATAACAGGCCAGCACATTCTGCCTAATTATTGTACATTTAATGTATTTATTTTACACATATTAATCATTTACAGTTCAAAAACAACAAAACAGGACTGCCACGAATTAGCTTCAGAAACACAGGTAATGGTGTACACTGTAATCTGTAAACTTTTGACCTCAGCTGTTCTTAAAAACATCTAGCTAACTGTACAAAAAAGCTAACTATACCTTTAAAAAGGTTCTTTTACATTACAAATATGAGCTGGTTTATATTATTTTATTGTTATTACACTAGATTTAGATTTTGTCTGTCATTAATATATGGTGTTCTCTTTTTTTGCAGAGACCAGTTTCTTAGAGACATGGCTGAGCCACCCTTATACTCCCCCCTTAATGATCTAGATAAAATCTAGATCTAGACTGCCCTTTGATTCCAACTTCTCAGTCTGATTTGTGTGTAACACGTCCTTCACCCCTCGTTTGCTCATGATTCTTCTGGCCTTTCTCCGTCTCCGCACCTGTGTTTCGTCTAATTTCCCTTGGTGCCTCGACACTCCTTCATTGTGCTTGGTGTCGTGATGCTGTGCTGTGGCCGAGCTTTGGACTCCCCCTGTACTCTGGCTCTTCTGGTGGGCTTCCAGTTTGCGTTTGTGCTGTATTTTTCTTTGGGAGGATTCCGTGGCCTTGTCTCAGTGCTGGTGCACTCCTCAGAACCGGAATTCGACTACTCCCGCCCACACGATGTTTACACCAACCTCACCCAGCTCAGTGTCTTACAGCCCCCTCAACCTGCCCCCAGTGGGGCTGAACAGAAGCTCAAGGACTGCCCGCTGCCCTCACCACTCCTTGGTAAGATGCAGCCTTCAAAATGTTTTATGATACCCAATTAAGAAGTAGTTTATGTTTTTACTAACCACAAATGTGGGTGTACACTATATGGCCAAAAGTATGTGAACACTTGTTAGCTGTCTTATCCCAAAAACATTGATTTAAAGTCTGTATTGACAGCAGTTACAGTCTACACTCATCAGTTTAGGCTTTCCATGAGATTTTGTGTGTCTGTGAGAATTTGTGCCCATTCAGTCTTGCACTGGTGTTGAATGAAAAACCCTAGCTCATAACCAATATTCATATTCATACCAAAGGTGTTCAGTGGAAACTTACATTCTTACAGGCAGCCATACCATGTTAGAAGGAGCATGTATAGGAGGCACGTTCTCCGGCACTGCCAATTGTGTCTGTTAAGTACTTGATCAGGCCGTTTATTTCATCAAAGCGTAAATGGATGCCTTACTTTTTGTCACTGTGTGTTAGTGGGTCCCTTATCTGTGCGCCTGTCCTCACCCCCCTTACTGGAGGAGATAAAAGAGAAGAACCCTCTGGTGTCTCCAGGGGGGCATTACCGCCCGCCTGACTGTGAGCCAAGACACCACACAGCCATTGTGGTCCCCTACCGGAACAGAATGAGCCACCTGCGAACGCTCCTCTACCATCTGCACCCCTTCCTGCAGAGACAGCAGATCCACTATGGCATCTACGTCGTACATCAGGTCTCATATATCTAAGTACCTGATGGTAATTTGGCAAAATCACAGTACAATCTGATGGTATCCTCACAGCATGTGTCTCTGTGGTTAGTCAGGGAACTCGACATTCAACCGAGCAAAGCTACTAAACGTGGGAGTAAAGGAGGCTCTGAAGGAGAAGGACTGGGGTTGCATCTTTCTTCATGATGTGGACCTGCTGCCAGAAAATGACCACAACACCTACACATGCCACCCGCAGTACCCCACACACCTCTCTGTGGCCATGGACAAGTTTAGATACAGGTAGCAGCACCATTTGGAAAGGTTAATGCTGTACTGTAGTGCTGTTTGTCTGACAGATATCAATAGCACAGCCGTATTTTATCTCACTAATTTGCTCTGTAGACTGCCATACCCGCAGTACTTTGGAGGAGTGTCGGCCGTCACTCCAGGACAGTACCTCAAGATGAATGGCTTTCCGAACCAGTACTGGGGCTGGGGAGGAGAGGATGATGATATTGCTGCCCGGTAAGTCTCGTAAACATGATTACAGAAACCATATGCGTAATGTGTCATGTGACGTGAATGTTTTGCATGTTGTGTGTTGGCTGTATTTTACTTTACTCTCTCTCACTCTTCATTTCACTCTCATTGCCCCTCTCATCACCACGCTCGTTACCACTGCATCTGCTCACATCTCCATGATCTCTCCTGCATAGCCACTGGAAGGGTCAGTAAGTACACAAGGATCACCTGCCCTGACCTTCAAGGCTTCAACTTTGGTTTGGTATAAAATTTGGGGAACAAAATAGGCAGATGGGATTTTTCTGATTGTTGACATGGATTAATTGCATAGACTGCTGAAAGTAAGAAAAAAAGGGTTTAAACTGAAGTTGAAGCTTTGTAGCACAGTCACATATACACTGCTCAAAAATGAAGGGAACAATTATTACAGTATGAAACTAACTCAGTTAAACTTAAGAGATATGAATCTGCATAAACGTCACCTGCTTTGTTGCAAATAAAAGTGACAACAGGTGCACAGGTGAGACAACAGCAAGACAACTCCCCAAAAAGAATAGTTTTGCACCTAGTGGCTACAGACAGTTACTCTCTCTTTATCCTACAGTGACAGACGTGAAAGAGTCTGTAGATGCATTGGTGACCGTTATGCAGCCTGCAGCATCATCCAGCAAAACCGGTTTGGCGGTGGGTCAGTGATGGTTATCAAACCTCCTTTGATAGCCAGCGGTACCCTGACCACTGTAAGGTACCAGGATGAACAGCAATTTTCAGACCATACACTGGTGCAGCGGGCCCTGGATCCTCCTGGTGCAGGACAATGCCTAGCTTCATGTGGCCAGAGTGTGTAGGGAATTTCTGGATGACAAAGGCACTGATGCCATTGACTGGCCCTCACATTCCCCAGACCTGAATCCAACTGAGAACATCCGGAACATTATGGACCAGTGCATCTGACACCATCTAGCAGAGTCACAGACTCTCCAGGAGCTCAGTGATGCCCTGATCCAGGTCTAGGAGGAGATCCTCCAGGACACCATCCACCGTCTCATTAGGAGCATGCCCAGTCGCCAGTAGGTTATTATTGACTGTTGTTAGGTCATTTAGTACTCAACAAATTACACAATTTATGTCAGTAAAGATTTTCAACTTAATCTTTCGTTCCTCGAGATCCAATGTGTGATTTAAGTGTCCCCTTAATTATTTCGAGCAGTGTAGAATAATAGAGACTTGAAAATAGAAAATAGAGACTTGACTTTACTTCTGATTGGCTGGCATGTGTACCCTTATTAAAATGTTTGGAAAATTTGAGAATATAAAAAGTGAGCCTCTGAAGTGCCTGGTTTTATAGAACTCAAAGTGGCTTCCAGTCAAAACCTGAATGGTAGTAAATCCTTATAGTTTTAGTAAGTAAATCTGAGTAGTTTTAGTGCCATTGTTAATTCTTGCTAATGACAATCCATGTGTATTTTTAAATACTGTCTCAAGGTGCAGTTTTCTGCCTCAGATAAAGAACTTAATGGACTTTCCCCATTTCATTTTCATCATTATCATTTAATTCACATGCCTAAATAGTATGCTTGCTTCTCTGATTTGGTTTCTTTACTTTAATAAGTTTTATACCTGATCTGTTGCCAGGGTTCGTCTCTCTGGGATGAAGATAGTCCGCCCTCCTGTGGTTGTTGGACATTATAAGATGATTAAACATAAAGGAGACCAGGGTAATGAGCAGAACCCCAGAAGGTAATTAAACATCATGTTTTTAACCAGTTATGTATTTTAAAGCAGCAGTATCTAACCCTGCTCCTGGACAAATTGTCCTGCAATGTCCTGTATGCATGTTAATTTCATAACTAATTAGATCAGCTTGGCTAGAGAGAGGAAACTCTCTATTGGTGGAGAGGAAGCATGACGCAGTTGGGCAATTGGATGCGCTAAAAGGGAGGAAAAGGTGAGAAAATGCATAAACAAAATAATAATAATAAAAAAGTGAAGGTAGCAGGTAAGTGTAAGGTTTTAACAGCTTGTGTGACATGCATATCCAATTCTGACCAACACTGAGAAGATAAGATGGTTTTATGTTTTAAGAATCCAACTTGACTGTTTTCATCTACAGTAACTTAGTATTAGCAGTTCAACATACACTCATCTCTTTTTCTGGGTAACTCACAGGTTCGATTTGTTAAAGCGTACCAGGTTAAACTGGAGATCAGACGGAGTCAACTCACTAACATATGAACTACTGTCCAAAGAGATGGAGCCGCTCTACACCAACCTGAGTGTCAACATCGGGCAAAACCTTCGCCCTCCTCCCAAAAAATTGGAGCCCCCTAAAAATGCCTCTCAAACTAGAACCAAACCTGAAGACAGGGGGAATGTGAATGGACTGGTAGCACTGGCCTCTACGCAAGCTACCAAATTAGAGCAAGGACACTTGTCTGCAGCCAATAGAAGTTCAGACGTTCCAAGAGCTGCTGGGAAACAGGCACCTGTTTGATAACTTGGTGCATGTGGTCACTGCCATACACATGGATTTGGAGGGTGCGAGTTGGATTTATTTTTAATAGATATATCATGAAGCTTTGCACTGAGGTTAGCTGGCTGGTAAGTCATTCCACTGAACATTGTTTTGAATGTCTCTAATACTAGCATGATGTTACACCTACTGTAGGATCTCCTCGCCACGGAATTCATCAAGGTGTGATTCTGAGCTAAATACTGTATTGTGTGGTTATGCTGTAGAGACATTAGCATCAAAGCTAGTCCTGGGTGCTTACCGAGCCAGTCTACTGCTAATCTTCACCCTAACATCTGGGTTTTGTCTCTTTGTGCCTTTAGAACCGGTTTCTATCAGCGTCTCACTACATCAGTTCTAAATCTTATATCAGCCCATGCAGCTTTGTGATCTAGTGCTTCGGCAGACTGTTATCACTGTGGTCTATTGTTCGTTTTCTGAAAATGAGTGACTTATCATATTTGCACAGTTTTTTTGTCTTTTTAGTATTGAAATCTGATCTAACACAGGCCTGTTACAATTATTATATAATTGGCCAATCACAGTGATCAAAACAAGGGTTTAACCCCTTTTATTTGATAAAATTTTAGTGTATTTATCCATTTTAGATTTACACACAATGTCTTTCGACATTATATGAGGGATCTTCAAAAGGTTTCCGCACTTTTATATTTTGGTTGGAAACGGTGCAGGTGGGAGGAATAGTAATTGGTCGTGTCTGAGAGACTGAGATAGAGCTTATAGTCTGGATTTAGTGCCATCTGATTTCCACCTTTTTGTATGCTCAAAGAAGCTTTAAGAGAAAGAACATTTTCATGTGATGATGATGTGAAAGCAGCGGTTCATCAGTGGCTACGTGCTCAACCAAACACATTTTTTGCTGATGGCATTAAAAAGTTGGTATGACGCTGGTAAAAATGCATCGTAAGATGATTATGTAGAAAAGTGATAAAATTTATTTTTTTAATATTTAATAAATAAAGTTTAAAAAGTGCGAAAACTTTTTGAAGAACTTAAAAATGCAAAGATGAGCCAAAACATTAGGACCATCTACCTAACAGCAGCTCTGATTTAATAAGGCATGGACTCCACAAGACATCTGAAGAAGTCTTGTACCTGGTACCAGGACATTACCAACAGATGGATCGTCCTACGATGGTCCTACGCAAAAATCCAACTGTGAAAGGCAATTTCATAATTGCAACAGGCCTGACATAACACTAATGATAAAGTTTTCCATCAGGCTGTTTGAATTACTATGAATAGGAAAAATGTTATTGTCTGGTGTCTAAGTTGGTTTTATTTTTGTTTAGACAATCATTGGGATAAGCTAGATATCTGACAAATCATTGTACAACCTTTTTAACTGTCCATCTTATCATTCTAAAAATCATTTTATTTCATAGTTAGACAGATTAGAATAGTCTAGAATTGCTACTGTTTACTATTATGCTAAATAGTCTTTGCATATAATGAATGAAGACTTTTAAACAGTAGACATTTGCAAGTTATAGTACATACAGATTAAGAATTAGGTTTGCTAAACACAAATGCAACAGTATGTGGTCAAAAGTATGTGGTCACCCAATCACTACATCCATATGTGTATGTTTACATGTTATTACATGCCATATAATATAAATAAATGTGGCATAGTTTTCCAGTGTATGGACAGACAGATGGACAGAACTTGAGTAGCTCAAGACACTATGAACATTGCCTACCAGATTTAAGTATAGTATGAGATATAAAAGTCTTAAATGTATACAAATATAAAAGACACATTAAAAGCATCTGAATTACACTGGTTGGTCCAATGTAGTGCAGCAGTTATACTTATTAAGTAGAACATACTGCAAGCAGCAGAAAATCTAGCTCCTGTAGTATGAAGTGATATAAGATAAGATAAGATAAGATAATCCTTTATTAGTCCCACAATGGACTAATAAAGGATTATCTTATCTTATATTATCTAAGCTTTATTAATCATTAGTATAGCAGCATGGGGTCTGTGCAGCCCCTGTTAAACTGAGACTCATTGTAGAGTCTGATATCAATGTTGCTTTTTGGCACAGCATGTTTTAGTCCGATACTAAATGTAAAACCAAAATGCTAAATGCGTTCCACTATTTGCAAGGTGGTAAATAGACATAGTCTTTGATGTTGATGTTAGAGCTCTTAAAGGCTCTCTAGTGCCAAATACAAGCCATTTCATGATTAACTTTATGGAGGCATTGTCATGCTATAACAGGAAAGGGTCTTACTCAAACTGTTGCCACATAATTGGAAATCCTACATTGTCTAGAACTTCAATCTCACTGAAAATGTGGCACAGACCTTTATTTGTCATGTATCAAGACTTGGGCTGGTAAAAAGTGTTTTGGCACTTGCCAAAGGTTTGTCTGCCAGACAACCAAGTGGTAAAGCTACACACTACCTACTACACCACTCAGAAGCTCTGTTTCGTTGTGGCAGAAGTGTTTCTCTTTGAAGTTTTGGAGCAGCTCTAGCATAGCAGATATTATATAATAAAGTTGTTGTAATGGTGTCATTCTATAACGGTGCAATTTTGAAGTCTCTAAACTCTACAACCTATTCCACTGCCATTGTTTGTCTGTAAAGATTAAATGAAGGTATAATTGATTTTACACATCTGCTATCAATGAGTGTCCTCAATTTGTGTCCACATGCTTTTGGCCATGTCATGTGTATTGCTGTTAATAGATGGTGTTTTGGATTCTTTAGGGTACTGAATGATTTTCCATTTTTATTTTTTGTTGTTTACTTACAAAATTAGTTTACTTACAGTAAAATTACTGAATGATTATTTTGGAATTTGCATGGATTTTGGTATTTTATTTTAATGACAGTTTAGGTTTTTCTATCCCTGTGAAAGAATATGAATAATGTTATACTTAAATCAGTTGTAAAGACCTGCATATACAGTGTTTACGGAAAAGTTGGGAGAACTTTTGGTCAAATTCCATGTTTTGTTTTAACTTATAGAGACATTAAAAATGGAATTCACCTGTACATTTAAGTGCATGTCTGTTTATTTACTGCATTTAATATAATGAGAAAAATAATTTTCATATTTTAAGGTTTTAAATTAAGCAAAAATGAATATATAATATTAGATTAATATATATATATATATTGTTTATATATATTGTTTATATATATTGTATAATATTGTATTAACAATATATAATATTGTTTTTTATCAAAAAATAAATAAGAAATAAATATAATAAATTACATTGTTCACTTACAAAATCAATAAAACTGGAATTTGACCAGGGTTTTCCAAGCTTTAGCATAAAACAAATTTATCTTGCTTGAATGTTTGTATGATGCCTTTGCAGTAAACACAATAGATAATCATACATTATGATTACTTTTACCTGATATATATGTACTGGTATAGTCTATTCAAACAATATAGTATCATATAACATGTTCCCGGTTCCAAAAAGGTTGGGACAGAAAGCACTGATTTTTAAACTATTCTTTGCAGGTATTGCAAACAACACAAAGAAAAGTAATATCATGTTTTACCTTGTTAGTTTTATTTATTTTTGTACGTTTATGCTAATTCCTAAATTGTGGCCTGCAACAAATGTAAGAATGATAAATATCATAGTTCAGTTTATGAGTGGTTCACGAGCCAAGATAGGTAGAGGTACCTCAAAACATAGACCTAGTATGTGACCTAATAGTCCAACAATTTTAGGTCAAGAACCAATATTAAATGCTGTTGATCTTCAATTCTTCAGACAGCACTGCATTAAAAAAACCTGCAGAAATTGAAAAAAAACAAAACACAAATACAGCAATTTGTGTTCTAAGTTCCTAAACGATAACAGAACGTCAATAAAAGGAAAGATGGTGTAACGTAGTAGTAAAGATACCCTGTCACAACTTTGGAACATGTTGAATGGTTTCAGTTAAATACAGCTCACCATGGGTTTGCAAATAATTGCTGTGTTTATGTCCCAGCTTTTTTGAAACTGGGGTTCGTACATCAGCTTACAAGTATGTGTCACAGGAACCTCCTTATATATCCTTAAAATATATTTGCAAGATACTAATATATTTATTTAATACAGTAGTTTTATATGAGATGTTTAGTAATGGTGAGAATATACTTGAATATCTAGGTGTAGTTTCATAGTTTAATAACTAACTCCACTTTTGACTTGATCTGAGTTGTTTAGAGATGTAATATTTATTTTGTAAGTTAGAGAGGTTTGTTATTTTATTAAACCATGTGTACTGTATGAACTTAAATTATATGTGATAAACTGTTAGATTCTTTAGAGAACAGTTTGTGAGCCCTTTCGAATGTCTGGGGTTTTTGCATTATTAATGTTAATTAAGTTTCTTCTGAATCAAAATGTTAGACCAACTTTGCTAAACAGACACTTGGATTGTTCATGTTCGTATTAAACACTTTAGCATTTATTATTAGACTTTTGATATCAGATCAATGTAAGATTGATTGCATGAAGAAGATTATCAGGTCAGGACTGTAAGCTGGCTGTTCCAAAAATACAATTCTTTCTTTCCTTTTTAATTATGATTTATTCTGGGTTTTGGGTCATTGTCATTATTTAACTTCTGTTAAGCTTCAGGTGATGTCCCAGTAATGTTCCCTTCACCAGACTTCACAGTTTGCATAAGGTTTTAGCAGAGTTTTGTTTCTTTAGTTCATGCAGTTTTGTTATTTTTAAAAAGATTTAAATTATTGCAGAAATGTAGATTATGTATTATGTATTACACATTTTCCTTTTTTATTTACAACTACATAGGTTGTTTCACAAACTTCACTTAAATAATGGCTTTCAAATGTTTATTCACATTGACCCTTTAGACACAGAAAATCATCTGACAGTTTTCACAGATTATATCTAAAACTGGCTGCTGCTGTGGTGTAGAAATCAGGTGATCATGGATCAAACACTCTCATGCGTCACTAATTTATACATGTCATAGTGACTTCTGGATTAAACTGTTGTTTTATTACAGATCCTTGAGTCTTCATTTTGCTGACTCACTCGGACTCTCAGCATCTTACAGTTCTTAAGAGTTACTGTGGCTGCTGGTAACGTCGCAAATGACTTATGCTTCTGGCCACTAACAATCATTCACAAATGACTAGTGAAACCAGGTGATGCTCTGTTCCTGAGGGACTACATGCATACTAATGCTTTCTGTAATACATTTCCATTCAGCAGATGAATAAAGGATGTTGAAAGGACAGCCTGGGGCTTTGTAGTTTTTGTATAATCTAAGCTCGTTGGATAGTATTGCGTTTGATCGAAATCTGAACTTGTCAACTTAAATATGATTGGCTCTATTTGAGAAATGGAGGAAATTGGATATGAAAAATGTTTTTGTGATTAATTAGCACAATGTCAAACTAAAATATATAAAAGCTAACCTTCAATCAAAGAAACTGGTATAGAAATTATACTGTGCAAAATGTACAAAATGATGTAACAACAGTCAGTGGAAACCAAAATTAATAACCCACTGAGACCTGGATTCAAACTCACACAGAAAATTAAAGTGAAAAATTGGAATCACAGCCTGATCCAATTTCATCATGGCAACTCAATGTGACTCAGTAGTGTGTATGGCCGCCATGTGCCTGAATGCACTCCCAACAATGACTGAGCATGCTCCTGATGTTCCTGATGAGATGGCAGATGGTGTCCTGTAGGTTCTCCTGGATCAGGGCATCGGTGACACTGTGTTACTTGGAGGCTACTTGAAGGTTCTCAGTTGGATTCTGGTCTGATAGAACCATAATCCATATCCACTGTTGAGGAAACATTTAAGTGTAAATAATGCTAATTTGTCATGATGCTAAGTTGAAAAGGATGCATATGTATTTTGCTCTTGTGCAGTGAGGAGGACGGTAAGAATGGCAAAAATTACAGGAGAAAATGTCTCCAAATTGACAATCAGACATCAAACCACAAAGATAAATGTCTGGAGGTTGGTAGATGCTAATAAAACTTTAATTTGAACAGGATTTACTGGTCAGACAAAAAATAAAGCTTTTTGGCAACAAGCTCAAGGTGGATTTAAGGAAGAATGGATGGGCAAAAAAGAACGCTACCTGCACTGCTAAGTTTGGTGGAGGATTTTCTATGTTTTGGGGCAAGTGCCCTGGAAAACCTCATTATGGACTTACTGAAATATCATGTATACTGTAAGTGAAAATCTGGCTTTGTGTGCCAATAAGCTAAAACCAAGTGCTGGTTGAATCTTTCAGCAGAATGATGATCCAAAACTCATGAAGATGGTTTGTATAAAGCAACACTACATAATTCGATAAACACAGCTTGACCTACACTGTACTAAAATTTGTGGGGGAAGTTTGGAGGATCAGGAGAGATCCTATGTGTATTGCTTTATATTCTACAATCTTCTTTAAGCCTTACAGGAGAACGTTGGTTCATTGTTCATTGTATTTAATAGAATGAAGTCTGGAAAGCAAAAAGAGACCATTTGCAGTGGTACTTATTAGTTTTATTGACCTAGATATAATGATTATAAATTTTGAGGGTACAAGTTAAAACGTCTCTTTGATTTATGGAACACTATCAGAAAGCCAGGTAGCTTAATATATAATATATTATTATATAAACTGCATACTGACTCAAAGACACACTTTTTTTAGTTCTTAATCTGTAGATGGACTTTTTAAAGTTTGTCTGGCCTTGGTTGGTGGTCTGTACTAAGCCTGGCTTTGCTTAGAGGCTGAACGAGGCTCAACATGGTTTGGCTGGGTGGTTGGCTCTGATTTTGCCTGGGATTTCTGGGAGGTTGGTCTAGAGTGAGCTCGGCTTTGCTGAGATGCAGGTCTCGACTCAACTTGACGTCCTTGGGATGCAGGTCTGGAATGAGCTTGGCTTTGTTGAGATGCAGGTCTAGACTCAACTGGACGTCCTTGAGATGCAGGTCTGGAATTAGCTTGGCAATGTTGAGATGCAGGTCTCGACTCAACTGGACGTCCTTGGGATGCAGGTCTGGAATGAGCTTGGCTTTGTTGAGATGCAGGTCTAGACTCAACTGGACGTCCTTGAGATGCAGGTCTGGAATTAGCTTGGCAATGTTGAGATGCAGGTCTCGACTCAACTGGACGTCCTTGAGATGCAGGTCTAGAATGAACTTGACTTTGTTGAGTTGCAGGTCTAGAGGAAGCTTGACTTTCTTGAGACACAGGTCTTTCCATTTCAGGTACTAGCCCATCTGGAGCAGAAACTTCCTCATGCAGCTGATTGTCGTTTGTGTTCTGAAATAACAACTGATAACTTCAATTACTTTTAATAACACATTTACCTGATGATAATCCTTGATGGATTTTAAGAGATCAATTAAAACTGTAAAGAATAAAAATGGTCTATGATATTAACCTCTTCATGAGGAGTTCTGTTGGCTCTGTTGTCTCCATAGCATTCACTAGGCATGCCAGTAGCTGAAGAGAGCAGGCGCTGTGACCAAGCTCTGAGGCGCTCCTGGCCCTCCTGTGAGCGTGCTGTAGGATTTATATTGACTGGAGGAATGCGCTTTGGTAAGTCCCAGGTTCCCTTAAATGATGACCACGCACTTCCACGCTAGCAAAATATAAAAAAGAAAGAAGACCGTTAAGGTCTGTAAAAGTTTGAATTCAATTATATTTAAGTAATAATAATGCTTAAGCATGGGGTGTGCCAGAATCTATTTCTGGCAAGATCCTCCACTTATTAAAAGTGCATTGTTTGTTATTAAATACGGTGCTAAAGGTATAGCTTTTAGTGTTGGTTTGTAAACAGTTGTTCTTGTGGTTATGTTGCATGGCTGGTTTCATTGTCAGCATAGAAACTATTTAAAAGAAGAGCAGTCACATCAACCAGACTCAGCTAAGCAGAGATGCACAGCTCACATAAACATTGTCATATTTCGTTGATATAAATGACCTCTGAAAATGATGTATAATTGTGAGAGGTTGTCTGTGGAGTTATTGTCAGCATTTTCCTCTTTTTAAAGTCAGTAGAAAGTGCATTAGATTTATAGTTAACTCAAACCTTCACATCAGAAAGCAGGTGTCCTTGATCTGTAGCTATAAATGTGGTGTGACCTTGTGTCACAGACGGTCTCTAAAACAAATATGGAACAAATACGGGTTATAATTTGGCAAATAATAAAACTATATCAAAATTATACAAAACAAATATACAAAACTTTGTGCAGCCAAATTACATCTTGTATTAAATAAAAAACAACCACTGTAGAATATTGTTATTTGCAAATGTAAATGCACTCTTACTTTCTATTAAATTAAAATTTTAAACACTTTGCCTTTATTCAGTTCCTGGCACAAATGCAAGGTCTACAAAGGCACCTTTGGCAATAGACAAAAGTAAAAAAAACCCTCAATATTAAACTCAATAAACTTAAAATTTTTCTTGAATGATTGGCAGCACTCATTAAATAATAATTTAGTGACATATATATATATATATATATATATATATATATATATATACGTATATATACAGTATATATACGTATGTGTGTGTGTGTATGCATTATATTATAATATATAGTTGAATACGATAACTGTAAATATAATATAACATTCAATTATAATCTAATAGTTAAAAATGTTTACTTGTACTAAACATCATAACTTGAAGCTATAACACTACATTTGTCAATTACCTCTTTGAAGGACTTTGGTTGTGTCCAGTTCTGCAGTTTATTCGACTTAAACGCGCTGTCATACTGTCAAACAAACACGGGAAAACAAATGTACACTTTGTTAAGTTAAATAATATTTAAAATGTATTATAAAAATTATAATGAAATTAAAAGTAAGTTGCCTGATTCGCGGAAAAACTTGACGACATGTTTCTGTGTTGTGATGGTCGACAGCAGGTCTCTTAGCAACTAGAACAACACAGACTGTACCAACTCATGGTCCTTTTTCTATTAATTAATGTGCTTAATTATTTTAATTATTTTAAAGCTGAAGGGACAGTAAACATCTTACCAACATGTTATATGTAAAAATAAACTTTAGAATCATGGTCATAAATAAGACAAAATAAACGTTTAACTTCACTCTCCGTACACCAGGCGTCGCTATACACATTGTTTTTGTCCTATATTTTATAAGGCGAACAAGAGCAGTGTACATCTTCAGACGCTTCATGTTTTTATTAATATTATGAAACAAAATGTTGTTGCTGGTATAGTTTTAGCAGCAGTTATTTAGTATCAAATAGTGTTAAATGTTACATTTAAAATTGTTATGAGCGTTCTAAAAGTATACATGCTAACTGAGCTAGCTTATTGACATTAGCTTTCTTCAGAGTCTGTGCTAGCGGCTAGCTAAATGCTCACACAGCTAACTGTGTTCTCAGTCAAGCGCGTTCGAATTTAAATCATTTTGATTAGACTAATTGTGTGTAAAACCAGTGGATATAAGTAGTCATGCAAGCTCTGAGATCAGGACAGGTCTCTGAAAGGTGGTACAGAGACGAAGAGAACCCAGCAGCTGCAGGAGAGTCCAGTACTGAGACTAAAACACACTTTAGAGTCTGTCGCTTCATCATCGATGCTGGTATAAGAATCCCCCTTTTACATTGTTCTGTCATTCTGTGACAGTTAAAAATAAAAAGACCTGTACAGCAATGCCAAAATATTGCATGGTTCAGAGTAATGTCTGTGTGTAGTATAATAATATAGGTCATAATATTTAAACTATATCATAATATTTAAACTGAGTAGACCTGTCATATAATGCATGTTTAGGACCTCCTAAAGTCTACACCAGAACAGACTGCTTGGTTAATGATTATGTTAAGCACTGTGGTGCAGAATTATTTTATTTATTCATAAAAACAAATAAAAATACTGAAACAGTATATATCATGGTAAGCTAGTAATCTTAATTCATATAGGTCTTTTTAAACAGAAGTTTCACGATGCTTGATGCAAAATGAAAAAGATCAACACCCACACCCCATTTCGGGGTACAACTTTGTTATTGGAACAACCAACAACTCTTGATTACAAGACCTGAAAAACCTATTCTTGAATAGAACTAACATTTGCAAATTGTACCGAGCAACTGAGAGGAGAAACGATTTGCTGCTCTAGTTCATAACCACTGGAGCCAAAATAATTAGTTGGTCCATTTTCATTTTAGCCAGTCAGATGAATTAGTTTTAATATTTATTGTATTAAATTATTAAATATGTATTAAAGAGAAGAAACTGTAATATATAGAATGCTTTTGTTGTTCATTATATGAGCAACACTTTTCTGAATGAATAGTGATAGAGAAAACTTTTTTGTCCTGTGGGATTTTATGTGTCCAGTAAACAAAAATAGAATGAAAGTTTATAAAATAAACATTAAAACATAAAAGTCAGCAAAAGAGAAGCTTTCTCTGGGCGTCCAGATTATTTTTAACTAAAACTTTCAGAACACACCTAATTACAACTTTAAACTCATAAAGTGGGAGCTTAATGGCAGCGTTTATTGAAACTGATACATGGAGCACTGTGACCCAGTCACAGCTAAATGAACTGGTCTAATACATACGTATATTGTGACTATTTCTGTGAATTATTGTAAAATCTTGCCAGATGACCCAGCTGTTCTCTCCACTACACTGCATGGTTGTACAGAGAGATGATTATGTATGCATTGCATGTTCTAATAATACTAATGCTGTATTTTGCAGGAGTGAAGTTGGGTATGCGGTCTGTTCCTGTGGCCACAGCATGTTCTCTTTACCACAAGTTTTTCCAGTCAGCAAGCTTAGAAGTCTACGAGCCATATTTAGTAGCCATGTCATGCATCTACCTTGCAGGCAAAGTGGAGGAGCAGCATCTTAGAACAAGGGACATTATTAATGTCTGTCACAGGTACGTATATATATATGTTTTGACCAGTTATGCTACATTTTATGTGATGTGGTGTTTGCATCAAGTCATGCTGCTGTGTGTTTTAGGTATTTCCAGCCTGGTTGTGATCCACTGGAGCTGGATGAGAAGTTTTGGGAGCTACGAGACAGCATAGTGCAGTGTGAACTTCTTATTCTCAGACAACTGAACTTCCATGTGTCATTTGAGCATCCACATACGGTAATTCACACTTTGGTGTCTTCACTTCCAGTAAAGGATATAGTCATCAAAGTTTCTACCTCTTTAGGCAGCTTGAAGGCTGTGCATTTTTTAGTTTCTCAATTAAGTGCTTCTCTTACCTGTCTGTGCTGCTAGTACCTGCTGCACTACCTGCTGTCTGTGCGGAGTTTGCTGAACAGACATGCCTGGTCTCGGACCCCTATTGCTGAAACAGCCTGGGCTCTGCTCAAAGACAGTTACCACGGACCAGTGTGTGTGCACCATCAGCCTCAGCACCTTGCCCTTACCGTGCTGTATCTTGCACTGCACACTTACGGAGTTCAGGTTCCCTCAGGAGAAAAGGAGTGGTGGCAGGTTAGTCAATCGAGTTACTATTACACCTGCAATTTCCACTCCCCCACACACTCACTACTACTTTTGCAGTAAATTATGAAATTAGCCAGTTATATTAGTGTTAATATCAGTAGTATAATAAAGAGAATGTATACTTTTTAAAATCTTTTATAACAGATGAATACTACCAATTAAACAGACCAGACAAAATTAGAATATTAGGAAATAAATTGATAAAAACATTTTAAATAGTACAAAAGCCCCAATGATGTAGGCATACATGCTTAATGGCGTATCTTTACAGGTTTTGTGTGAGGACCTAACAAAAAGTCAGATCGAGGCCATAATGACTGACCTGCTTCAGCTCTATGACATGGAGGCCAAGTGCATCTGAAAAGCAACAGTCAATGAAACCGTCTCTGCAATGGAAATAAGCACTGCGGTGTAGACTGGACTTCTTTTTATCCAGCCATGCCTAGAAGACATAGAGTTGCTGTCGTACCAAATTCCAGAAATGCTCCTGATTCATCTTATGAGATGAAATGCCTCCCAGCTGAAAAAGTTGATTCCAGCACCTGCACTGATTTGAGGTGGAGCAATGATTGTTTGAGTCAAGATAAGACAGACTGTACCCACACTGCAACAATCAGCTCCCAAGCTCATGCCCTACCTTTTCATTTCTTGTTTCATTTTCCCTAGGAAAGGGAAACCAGGAGAAAAGGAAAAAGTGACAGAAATAAGCATGCCAGTCCCTAGAGTTAGCCTGCTGCTGAGGGTAAAACAGGCAAATCTGGGACGCTACTTTGATATTGTACAATTTAATTACTTCTGCTTTCCCATTAGAACATACCTACACATTCTTTTTGAGTACAATGAAAGCTAGGCGGCATAACATCATATTGAAAATGAGCTCATTAAGCCAGGTTCTGTTCTTTTAAATGTCTGGATGTATCAAAATTAGTGAGTCTGGGGAAAAACCATTGCAGTTTTGTAGTTCTCAGTATTTTTTAATCCTCAGTGGTAATAAAGTGCACAGCTTATCCAAAGGTTCAACAGCACTGAGTGTTTAAAAGCAAGATAAAGAAAATCTAAAACAGAAAAGAGTTGAGTAGTGGTATCTGCTGGGGCTGGGGCCTGGAACACTACATTTAATTAGGAACTTGGGCATACCTACACACTGAAATTTTTGGCTAAATGAAGGGGGACATACAGCCTGGTTATTGAGTTTAGGGGTTTCAGCCAAACCCATTGCTTAAAGGTATATACAGTAAATTAAACATTTGAAAACTTTCCAACTTTATGGCAACACTTTGGAGAGCTCTTTCATGTTTCAGGTTCTAAAAGACGTGGTTTGACAAGGACATTTTTGACAGTGACCTGCATAAAGCCCTGACTATAATCTTTGTGAACATTTTTAATTGTTGGGATTAACTGTAACATTGATACAGACCTTTTAAAACATTGAAACGTTGCCTGACCTCACAAATGATCTTTTGACCAAATGGGCACAGAATTTCCACATTCCTACAGTCATCCTAAAATCTTGAGAAAGACAGCAAATTCAGGGGGGTGGGGGTGGGGTGGGGAGGGGGAGGTTAACATTACTTTAATGCTCTCGGTTTTGTAATGGTCATTCGTGAACATACCTCTGTCATGTGATACATTAATAATAGAATGTTGGAGTATTAAGTAATTGTATGTAGTATAATGAAGCTCAATACAGGAATTCAGCGCTCTGCTGACACAGCGGTTAACAGTTGTGCTGTCGACCAGCTGTCAGGAGGGATGGACTACAATAGCAATTGCTACAGTTGCAGCCTCTGGTGGAAAGTACCTGCACAGAGATGTTGAGTAATGGAGAGCAATGTATGACTCGTCAAGGGCAAAACTGCTTTCTGTGAATCCATCTCTGGTAGGGTGAAAATAATCGGTTGGCATCTGCACATGCTCTGTATTGCAGGGGGCGTGTGTAAGGTATAGCCTTCCACAGTCAAAGTAGGGGTCTGCAGCAAAAGAGGAAAGGTACAGCTGGGTAATGAGTAAAATAGAATAGAATGCCTTTATTTGTCATATATACAGATGTACAGTACAACGAAATTCTTTCTTCGCATTCTGGGGTCAGAGCGCAGGGTCAGACATTGTACAGCGCCCCTGGTGCATGGGCCCAACAATGTCTGCATGGCAGAGCTGGGTTTCGAATGCTCAACCTGTCAGTTGATAGGCCAAAGCCCTACCCACTAGGCTACCACTGTCTTCCTGGATACGACTAGATTGGGAGATTACAAGAAAAGTGTTTTTCCTTTTATGATCTGAATTTCTGTTTGATGATACTGTATATCTGTGCTCATTTCTCACTCGTGTGGTACTTTGAGTGGAGGATGGTTGGTGCCTCAAGTCCTATTAGTGTAACATGTACCATTTTAGTAGTGAGTGGAGAGCTCTTACTGTCTGATCAGGTCATTTCAACATGTGCCATCTGTTTGTCCTATTAAATAAAATTAAAATAAAGTTAAAAATGAGCTGCGTAAAAGTGTCAAATGAATATTTAAAGAAAATAATGCATTTATTGAGTCATGTTGTACCTTTCTGAAGTGTGTTAATTTACAGAAATAAAAACGTTATTATATTTATTTCTATTCTGTATGCAAATAGAGGTTAGATTGAAAAGGCTGTTCTGAGACTGATACTAGTACTAAAACTTACACTGATCAGCCATAACATTAAAACCACCTCATTGTTTCTACACTCACTGTCCATTTTATCTATTGCTGCTGTTTGAGTTGGTCATCTTCAAGACCTTCATCAGTGGTCACAGGACGCTGCCCACTGGGCGCTGTTGGCTGGATATTTTTGGTTGGTGGACTATTCTCAGTCCAGCAGTGACAGGGAGGTGTTTAAAACTCCATCAGCATTGCTGTGTCTGATCCACTCATACCAGCACAACACACACTAACACATCACCACCATGTCAGTGTCACTGCAGTGCTGAGAATGATCCACGACCTAAATACTACCTGCTCTGTAGTGGTACTTTGAGAGTTCTGACCATTGAAGAACAGCATGAAAGGGGGCTAACAAAGCATGCAGAGAAACAGATGGAGTACAGTCAGTAATTGTAGAGCTACAAAGTGCTTTTATATGGTAAGTGGAGTCGATAAAATGGACAGTAAGTGTAGAAACAAGGAGGTGGTTTTAATGTTATGGCTGATCAGTGTATTCTCTTTATCTAGCCTTCGTTAGCACTGAAGCTAGGCCACACTCTCCTGCTCACCCTTGCTAGTACATAAGCACACACAAACATTCACTATCTCTCTGCAGGCAGGCCCTAATGCTTGGCTCTATGAATTATGGAGTGGGTACATGTGCAGCCGGAATCTCTCCCATAAATAAAACATGGTCGTGGCTCTTGCTATGCCATAGAGTGCTGGGAGAAGGAAGGAGGGGATTGATTGAGACTATAACTGCCTATTCCATTTTGTTTTCTATACTCCTGTCTCTATTTCTACCTCTTTGTATTTAACCTCTGTTTTCTATTTTTATCCATATTGTTTGCAGCCTTACACTGCTACTTTATTATTTTTTCATAAAAATCTTTTTAACCCTCCCTCCTCCTTAGGGGGTTTCTCTGTAACCTTCACCCCCCTTTTCTTCCAACCGTATGCTTTTTTGCTCGTCCTTTCTGCCTTTTATGCTATTTCTCTCCCAACACTTCCACCACCTTCCCTGGCAGTCAGGTTTTCTTCTTTTAAGTTTCAGTCATTTACATTACTAAACATAACTTTTCCTGTCATTCTATCACTGTTCACTAATTCAAGCGGAAAATAACAATTAGGGCTAGACTGCAAGTTCTAGACCTAATAATACCTGAGCCGTTCATGACTGAGAGTCCAAGACAGCATAATTCACCCTACTTTTCCTGAAAGTCAGCCCACTTTTGTCTAAGCACTTTGCTCTGAGCACGTTGCTCACCCAATAACCATTTTTAAGCTTCCGTTTGAAATCGAGTGGCAGCTAGATGTATCGAGTTTTTTAGGGTTGATTTCTGTTATGTGATAGAAAAATCTATTGGGTAAAAAGAAAATCCATATTTTAGACTTTAAGCCAACAAAAAGCTGTGTAAGGATGTCTTTAGGCCACATTTTTCCCATTCTGATGTTTAAAGTTAACAGTAACTTGAGCTCCAGACCTGTGTATGTATAATTATACACATTGTCCTGCTGTCACATGACCACTTGATTGTATAATATACACTGATCAGCCATAACATTAAAACCACCTCCTTGTTTCTACATACACTGTCCATTTTATCAGCTCCACTTACCATATAGAAGCACTTTGTAGTTCTACAATTACTGACTGTAGTCCATATGTTTCTCTGCATGCTTTTTTAGCCTCCTTTTACCCTGTTCTTCAATGGTCAGGACCCACACAGGACCACCACAGAGCAGGTATTATTTAGGTAGTGGATAATTCTCAGCATTGCAGTGACAATGACATGGTGGTGGTGTGTTAGTGTGTATTGTGCCTGTATAAGTGAATCAGACACAGCAGCGCTGCTGGAGTTTTTAAATACTGTGTCCACTCACTGTCCACTCTATTAGACAGTCCTACCTAGTTGGTCCACCTTGTAGATGTTAAGTCAGAGACGATCGCTCATCTATTGCTGCTGTTTGAGTTATTCATCTTCTAGACCTTCATCAGTGGTCACAGGACGATGCCTATGGGGCGCTGTTGGCTGGATATATTTTTGGTTGGTGGACTATTCTCAGTCCAGCAGGGACAGTGAGGTGTTTAAAAACTCCATCAGCATTGCTGTGTCTTATCCACTCATACCAGCACAACACACACTAACACACCATCACCATGTCAGTGTCACTGCAGTGTTGAGAATCATCCACCACCCAAATAATACCTGCTCTGTGGTGGTCCTGTCCATTGAAGAACAGCATAAAATGGGGCTAACAAAGCATGCAGAGAAACAGATGTACTACAGTCAGTAATTGTAGAACTACAAAGTGCTCCTATATGGTAAGTGAAGCCGCTAAAATGGACAGTGTGTGTAGAAACAAGAAGGTGGTTTTAATGTTACGGCTGATTGGTGTATATATATATATATATACAGTATATATATACAGTGTATCACAAAAGTGAGTACACCCCTCACATTTCTGCAGATATTTAAGTATATCTTTTCATGGGACAACACTGACAAAATGACACTTTGACACAATGAAAAGTAGTCTGTTTGCAGCTTATATAACAGTGTAAATTTATTCTTCCCTCAAAATAACTCAATATACAGCCATTAATGTCTAAACCACCGGCAACAAAAGTGAGTACACCCCTAAGAGACTACACCCCTAAATGTCCAAATTGAGCACTGCTTGTCATTTTCCCTCCAAAATGTCATGTGATTTGTTAGTGTTACTAGGTCTCAGGTGTGCATAGGGAGCAGGTGTGTTCAATTTAGTAGTACAGCTCTCACACTCTCTCATACTGGTCACTGAAAGTATATATATATACTGTATATGTACTTTTTTAATTGTGTATTTTGCTAAAACCTTTTTGTGGATCTCCTACTTGCTCTGCGGCAACAGCACCCGAACGGATCACCCAAACAACATAACTCATGGGTTGGTGTAAAACATAATGCATTCGGATACAAGTTTCTAAGACCATCAGATCATAATTTGCCTGTTGGATCTAAGTGACCTGCACAGTGCTCTGATTTCTGTCACATCCAGCAACTCTAAGATGAATTGAAATGCCAACTGCGGTGCCCACACTAATGGTCTTGTCTGCAAAGCTTTTTTAATCTAGTGGAAAGCCTTTAAAAAGCTTCTGGACACAAAGAGAGGACAAGGTGTACATTAATGTCATTATGTAGTTGTATGTATTAACTGGAAGTCCACAAGCTTTTGATAACACAGTATAATGCATCTGGAATGGATAACCAAGCTAATCTGTGCACACTCCTTAAAACAAAGACTTAATAGAAATAAGATTAAGAAACTATGATGTGTTTTATTTAGTGTCCCATTATATCTATAAATAGCATCTCCTCTAAGTATCTTTATTAAGGCTGTCTAAGACCAAATGAAGATGAGTGTGGTTCTTCAGGATGCTGAGGGATTATGGTAATTGACGTTGAGGCATTATTCACTATTAAAACATGTGACTGGGCTTCCACAGACTGCAGAATGATTCGTTGCAGCAGTGAGACGTAGCCTGTCTGCTCAGGCTTCAATGGCATCCTTTTAAAGCCTGCACTGCCTGTGAAGCTAATGCGCAGCTGCTCCCTGAGGAAGGTTGCAATGCTGCATTATAGATACTTAACTCAGCCCAAACTTTGCTCCACTATACTTTGCTCAATATTTTAGTGTGTTAGGGAAAGAAGAGGTGGAAGACGACACATGTCAATGTTATGCAAAGCTAAAAGGTTCATGTGAGTGAGACGTAGGCTGGCTCTATTGGCTGGCGAAGCGTCAAACGTGGTGGTTTGTATTCGTAGGCTGCCGCTCTTTGTGCTAATGGATATTCTACTCTGAAACAATGACGTTTATGCTATAGCATCAATTTAAGAGCCTTTATGCGTATGGCCATTTGCACATGCACATTTCTATATGATGGCTGCAGCTCACTTAAACTCTCTTGAGCAGTTAAAAGCTTTCTCATCTTGCTCTGACCGCCCACCTGCATTAAAGCTAGTAAATTTAAACCTTGTAGCTGTCCAAATTAGAACACTGCAAAAGAAATATTATAAGAGAATGAGATCTATAGTAGAAAACATTAGCAAATGACATTCTGTACCTTCCAAAAGTGTTAGACTGGCTACTCTGGTTTGCCTTCCGGTTTAAGTGAATGAATAAATGAATCTGTTATTTTATGCTACCCCGTGATCAATTGGTGTGTTTTGCCCTGCACCTAATGTTTCTAGGGGACACTGGACCAACCCTAACTAGGATAAAGAGGAGCTTTACATGTTTAATTACTTACTGGTTGAAAACTAATTCTCCATCCTTCTTCCAAGAGTATTAAAGCTTGAGATTCTGTCACACACTGTTAGCCCGGACTTTACATTTAATCAAACATTTTTAGTACAACATACAGTGTATCACAAAAGTGAGTACACCCCTCACATTTCTGCAGATATTTAAGTATATCTTTTCATGGGACAACACTGACAAAATGACACTTTGACACAATGAAAAGTAGTCTGTGTGCAGCTTATATAACAGTGTAAATTTATTCTTCCCTCAAAATAACTCAATATACAGCCATTAATGTCTAAACCACCGGCAACAAAAGTGAGTACACCTCTAAGAGACTACACTCCTAAATGTCCAAATTGAGCACTGCTTGTCATTTTCCCTCCAAAATGTCATGTAATTTGTTAGTGTTACTAGGTCTCAGGTGTGCATAGGGAGCAGGTGTGTTCAATTTAGTAGTACAGCTCTCACACTCTCTCATACTGTTCACTGAAAGTTCCAACATGGCACCTCATGGCAAAGAACTCTCTGAGGATCTTAAAAGACGAATTGTTGCGCTACATGAAGATGGCCAAGGCTACAAGAAGATTGCCAACACCCTGAAACTGAGCTGCAGCACAGTGGCCAAGATCATCCAGCGTTTTAAAAGAGCAGGGTCCACTCAGAACAGACCTTGCATTGGTCGTCCAAAGAAGCTGAGTGCACGTGCTCAGCGTCACATCCAACTGCTGTCTTTGAAAGATAGGCGCAGGAGTGCTGTCAGCATTGCTGCAGAGATTGAAAAGGTGGGGGGTCAGCCTGTCAGTGCTCAGACCATACGCCGCACACTACATCAAATTGGTCTGCATGGCTGTCACCCCAAAAGGAAGCCTCTTCTGAAGTCTCTACACAAGAAAGCCCGCAAACAGTTTGCTGAAGACATGTCAACAAAGGACATGGATTACTGGAACCATGTCCTATGGTCTGATGAGACCAAGATTAATTTGTTTGGTTCAGATGGTCTCAAGCATGTGTGGCGGCAATCAGGTGAGGAGTACAAAGATAAGTGTGTCATGCCTACAGTCAAGCATGGTGGTGGGAATGCCATGGTCTGGGGCTGCATGAGTGCAGCAGGTGTTGGGGAGTTACATTTCATTGAGGGACACATGAACTCCAATATGTACTGTGAAATACTGAAGCAGAGCATGATCCCCTCCCTCCGGAAACTGGGTCGCAGGGCAGTGTTCCAGCATGATAATGACCCCAAACACACCTCTAAGACGACCACTGCTTTATTGAAGAGGCTGAGGGTAAAGGTGATGGACTGGCCAAGCATGTCTCCAGACCTAAACCCAATAGAACATCTTTGGGGCATCCTCAAGCGGAAGGTGGAGGAGCGCAAAGTCTCGAATATCCGCCAGCTCCGTGATGTCGTCATGGAGGAGTGGAAAAGCATTCCAGTGGCAACCTGTGAAGCTCTGGTAAACTCCATGCCCAGGAGAGTTAAGGCAGTTCTGGGAAATAATGGTGGCCACACAAAATATTGACACTTCAGGAACTTTCACTAAGGGGTGTACTCACTTTTGTTGCCGGTGGTTTAGACATTAATGGCTGTATATTGAGTTATTTTGAGGGAAGAATAAATTTACACTGTTATATAAGCTGCACACAGACTACTTTTCATTGTGTCAAAGTGTCATTTTGTCAGTGTTGTCCCATGAAAAGATATACTTAAATATCTGCAGAAATGTGAGGGGTGTACTCACTTTTGTGATACACTGTACATAAATTATTTAAGTTTTTTTGCTCTACTATAAAATGCGGAGTACATTGTACTAATTTGAGTACACATTTAAATGTGCTAAAAGATTTAAGTTTACTAAACAAAAAAAAATTACTTTTCTATCAGATTAACTTAAAAAAGTTAAGTTAAGGTAATAAAACAGAAAAACGCCCCCCATTTACATGTAAGTCCGCCTTTTTTCAGCTTGCTGTTGGTGAATCAGGCAGCCATTTGTTTTAACTTTTGAAACCTGTTGTTGCAAATTACTTTTTACTTTTCATTTAAGGCTTTTTGCACAAGTAAACTTGTCTTCCTGAAATGTCTTTTGTGAAGTGGAACCTTTGTTAAACTAAGTGGACAAACATTTTCTTCCTCATTATGCTATTTTTGAGTAGCATGTACACCAGTCTGATGGGGCTTTTTCATCTTCCGTCTAATTTTGGTAAGTGTTGTACTTTACTTAACAATTTTGTTTAAAATAAATGATCTTAATGTTGACACTAAATAAATAATCAAACAGCGCTGCTTTATTTGCCGTATTTAGGCTACATGCTAGCATGTTAGCATGCTAGCCTTCATACGAAGCAAATAATGTGCTGGCTTGCTTTATTTTAATCCTTAAATTAATGCTGTTAATGTTAATTTTAATACTTCTGTTGTTTCTTTTTGTTGTTTTACAGGTTCATGGTTACTGTGAGGAGCTGTTTGTGTTTCATCAGAACTTTATATACAGTTTGTACAGTTTTAAAGATGTTTTCTTGACATGTTGTATTTTAAGTAAATACTTCTGAAGTGAAATAAAGAAAAATAATTTTATAATTGTGTCTGTTTCTCTATAAACATTTGTAATTCATATTTAAAATGTAATTAACATGAAAACTAAGAAGAAATCAATAGTTTTTTCCATTGAGCTCAAGATATTAAGTAGAATTATTGGGAAAAGCAGTTGGTATAACAAAAAAAAGAAAGTTTAATCAACTTGCCTTTTAGGTGTAATAACTTAATGTTTTAAGTTATGCTAACTCAAGTTTTCATTATACATTACTTAACTTTTTTAAGGCAACCGGTTTCCTCAAATTTTTTAAGTAGATTGAACTTATCCGGGCTTACAGTGCAGATGTTTGTTGAGATTGGGACTTACAGTGTTGCCATTGCTGTACATTTTAAGTGATTCAGTGTAACAGCAAGGGTTAGGGCTAGAGAGGTAAAAGAGAGTGTGTGCAAGAGAAAGCATAATAAAGATTGAGAGTGCAAGTTAAAGTGTGAGAGCAAGGGAGTGATAGAAAGGAAGTGAGTGTTAGTCAGAGAGAAATAAAAAGAGAAAGAAATGAGATTGTAAGAAATAATGTGAGAGTGAATGAGAGTGTGAGAGAGCAAGAGAGAGCGCGAATAAAGCTAACAGAGAGAGCGAATTAAAACAGACTGAGATTACAAATTTAATATGAGTGAGTGTGTGTGTGTGTGTGTGTGTGTGTGTAATAGCAAGGGTTAGGGTTAGAGAGGTAAAAGAGCGAGTGTGTGCAAGAGAAAGATTAATAAAGATTGAGAATGCAAGTTAGTGTGAGAGCAAGGGAGTGATAGAAAGGAAGTGTGTGAGTCATGAAAAAGCAAGAGAAAGAAATAAGATGCGAGAGTGAATGAGAGTGTGAGAGAGCAAGAGAGAGCGCAAATAAATAGAGCTAATAGAGAGAGCGCGAATAGAGCGAGTGCGCGCGCGCCCCCTCCTCCTCTTCACCTCCATCCGCGCGCACAGCAGCAGCCCGCGTGGATGCTGCGTCCGAGCTCCTCAGAGAGAGGGGGGGGGCTCTCATCCCATCGCATCTAAATCCCAAATATCGCCTCTATGATTTCCACTTTCAGCCAGAAGAACGGCGTCTGTTCCTAAAACCAGAAATCAAACCCGGCTCTCCTTTTCGCACGAGGTGATTGGTGCAGCGCTCCTGACCGTGATGTTTTCTCCATCATTGTTTTTTTCCCTCTGCGGAACCGCGGTATAACCAGGCAACGGCTGCACTCTTGTATAGGATCTCTTGCGGAAAACATTCAGGAGCAGAAAGCAAACCGCATTAGGTGATTTCTTCCCCCGCTGTTTATTTCTTTAGTTGTTTTGTTATTTGTGCGGGACTGAATCCGGGAATCTGCTTTTGCCCACCAAAGCGCGTCTATGTCCTTGGAGCATGGCCTGGTGAGTCAAAGCGCTTTGGCATTTACACCAAACCTGAAGGTGGCTGTTGGGGTATTTAGTGCAGTCTCTTTTTAATGATAATGTACTCTATTCGTGTCCATGTTTGGTCTGTATTAATGAGTCTGTTTATAATATTTATCTTTAAAAAAAGGTCTCAGATTTTTGTGAAACTGCTGCATTAAAGCCGAGCGCGCAAAATACCGCAAAATACTCTCATATCTGATGCATGATTAATGATGCACATTGTTATTCAGCAGGACAAACCAGTAAGCATCCGGACTGGATCTGTTTACCACTTGTGATTTTATTTATTTATTATTAATTTGATAATTTCTCATGTGAATGTTTTTTTTTCAGTTGAACTCAGTGATGCCCTGTATTATTTGAATGCACAGTAATGTCCCATCACCTGCGCCTGCACGGCTCTGCGTTTCTGTGGCCTTTATGCGGATTAAGGGGATGAGATGGAGGCAGAACAGGCGCCGGGGGGAGGAGATGCGAGCGGAACCGGTACTCACTCACTCACACCGGTAACCTTGCGGAGGGGGCACTGCGCCTGTGCCGGCCGGACCCTATTGGCGCTATTCTCTCTCTCTTTCCCGCACACACACATGCACACACTCGCACCATTCGCTCACATCATGCGGCTCTGGATGATTAATTCCATCCACAGCCGTTTTGCATGTGGATGCTGTTACGTGTGCCAGCGCGCGCGGGGTGATTTCGGCCCGGCGGGCTTCACAAAGCGATCGCCCTCTGAAGGTGACCAGTAGAGGTCATTTTATTTTTCAAAGCACTGCGACTCGCCGAGGAGAAACAGGAGCGGCTCGGTACTGTCAGGAGAAGCTGTATTATATCATTACAATTGTAAATTGAGCGTGTCATAATGCGCACCGGCTTTAAAGCGAAACGTGCGCGCGTGTGCGCATGTGTGTGCGTACTGGGTGTGGGAACGGACCGAGCACGACAGGAGGGGCGGATCCATTCTAGTTAGTCCTCGTCTCTGATTGGTCATCTCATAGAACAGTTGGTCCTTCTGCTATTGGTTCACATTTTAGGACATTGGAGGGAACACAAGGGGTGCATCCCAAAACACTAATTGGGGCCTCCTTGATTCTTAGCTCCTACGTCCTTCAGCCTGTGACCCGGAGATCGAACAAAGTCGGCAATCTTTAGGGAAGCCGCGATTCTCTAAGTTTACTCTGAGATATCGAGGATGCTGAAGGCTTTTAGAAACTCTAAGTGGAAGAGTTTTGCATCCTTCTGTAGCATATTTACACCATGCTCACACCTGAAGCAATTTGCCAGCAATGACAAGACCAAATTAAGTGCTTTTACATTTCATTTTATAGTAATATAATCATAATTAACATATTTCTGTTAAAAACAGCTTTTTTCCTATTTATTTATGCATTTTCTCCCTTTTTCTCCTGATTTCGTGTAGTCAATTTGTCTTCCGCTGCGTTCCAGGAGGGCATATTGCTACTCACGTGCCCTCCGATGCATGCGCAGTCTTAGCGGACCCCTTCTTTACCGTGTGTCTGCACAGGCGCCTCGGTCTGCTAACCAGGGTCCTTGCACAGCGTTTGAAGACCCCACCCAGTTGGTCCGGTCATTTCACCACCCAGTAGCTAGGTGGCCAATTTGTGTCAGCTGCATGCACTGTCAATTGTGCCTGCAAGGTGGCGCCCTGCCGACCGGTAGCAGAGCTGGTGTGCTAGTGGAATATCTCGCTGCGAGAAACAGCTCAATTTTAGTGAGATGCTGCATTTGGCCTTGAAGCATTGCACAGCAATATCATCCTTCACGACACATACATGTACATTTTTAAGCGTATGTATTAAATTGCAACGGTGAACACTCACGCTTTTATTAACTTGCAAGTAAGTCAAATACCAGCATATGACTAAAGGTAATTGGAATACCCTCACAAATAAATAGATGTTCACTTGAGTTTTGTAAATCAGCACCAAAAAGCATCAGTGTTTGTGGGTTTATGAGTGACTGAATTCCTGAAACAGATTAGTTACTGACTAGTTTCTGAGTGGCTTAATTAAGCCTTACTAAAGTTATCTATATCTACCCTTATATAAACATCTAAGCCTGTTTATACAAACCCCATTTCCAGAAAAGTTGGAACTTTTGTAAAATGCAATAAAAAGAAGAATTTGGGATCTGTTAATTCCCTTGAAGGGTGCATAGTGTCACAACAAGACACTTTCTTCCCAAAGTCCAAAGACATAAAGCCAGGTTAACTAGAGCTACTAAAATTGCTCTAGATGTCTGTGTGTGTGAGTGTGTGTAAGTGTACACACATATTTAAAAAAATATGCCATGTTATATGTCACTTTTAAGCAAGTACATATAGTACCATAAAAGCCATAATTACCATAAATACTAGAATATACTGTATACGCGCACTACTTGGCTTACTAAGATACTGAATCAGAAGACTGCATCAACCGCCATACACCCCCTCAAAACTGACTAGTTAAGCACCTGCTTGTTTCCTCTGCCAACTTTCCAATCTGTTAAAACTTTGGATGATTTTAAATGTTACATTTTGTACCTCTTTAAGGATAAAACTGAGTTCATTTAGCTGGTTTATTTACTTTGTGTTTTAAATGTCATTTCTTTTTTTATTCTTGTGTAAAGTAATGATGTGTTTTTCCAAATATGTCTTTAAGTTTAGCTACTGAATAATGCAGAAGAATCTTTACATTGATTTATTTTTGAATATTAGTTAGTCAGTAGATCAGTAAAAGTATTTGATTGTATGGATGATAGGGATTTATCCAGCAACAAGGAAACACTGAATTTCCTCTGACAATTCAGCTAATGTTAGTAAGCTGACATTTTATCATACGTGATCTTAACAAAGGGACTGAACTGGATATTGGTTTAATTCTTTAGGACACACAGAATAAAAAAAAATTCAGTTAGATTTATCTAAACAGATAGCACATCAAAGAGCAACCGGTATTTAACTGACAATAGTACAAAGAAATGTCATGTAATGTTTTGGCTGACCAACTTGAGTCAATTGTTTCTTGTTTTTTTTATTTTTTTATATAAAGACATTTTAAGCCGCTCAGTTGGCGCAGCGGTAAAACACGCTGGCACACCAGAGCTGGGATTTTGAACACATCATTTCAAATCTCAGCTCTGCCATCTGTCTGGGCTGGACAGCTACATGAACAACGATTGGCTGTTGTTCGCACAGGGTGGGAACGCCGGACCAGGACTCCTCATAACTGATGCAACTATGACCTCTGCTGGCTGATTGGTGTGACTGTCCGTACACGAAGCTGATCCACTTATGATCTTGCCTCGTGCTGATGCAGTCGGTACTGCACACGTGTCGGAGGGGGCATTCTGAATTTGACGCCTGCAACACACAAAAAAGGGGCTGAATATACTTTATAGAAAAAAATATTTAATATAAATATTTTTTTAATGTTTCACAATAAGGTGAATTCGTAACAGGTGTCATTATCTGTAAGATGTGACTGGCTTAAATTTTAGTGATCTTACCTGAAGATATACATTAAATAAGATAGCACTTCACGTGGCAGTTCTATTTGCTATTTATTTAACTCACTGGTCCAAGAAGGTCCAAGAAGCTCCAAGGCAGCATCATTCAGATACCAGTCAATCCTGTGGTTTTAACTGAAGGTTTTTAATTGCATTGTTTTTGGAGACTAGGAGCTTATGTTACTACTCCCCATAGAATCCTATGCCAATGCAGTCAGTGGCTCTTGTCGAGCAGCAGAGCCTTATTTGAAGAGATGAAGGCCACCACAGTGAGAGTGTCTGGGAGGAATTGAAGTGTAGACAATAAGTAGAATAGTATAATAGAGGAGGCAAAGCAAGAGGGATGAAGAAAAGAGAGGATCAGTAATAAAGTTGGTAAGAGAAAGTGTGGATATTGAGGCAGAATCTAGGTGAAATACCATAACGTCTGTATTATAGGTTTTTGATTGATGCACAGTGCTAAGGGGTAGAATCTGTACACATTTAAATATTAACATAAATTAGAAATGTTTTGAGTGGTTATAGTTCCATCATAAATTATAGTGAAAGCACAAACAAGTGACACACACTCATCCGCCACTTTATTTGGGTCACCTACTTTGTACATAATTATCACCATTTTATAAGCAACAACTGAGGTATAGATGTACATAGTGGTACATGTTACCACCCATAAACCCCATTTATTACTAAAAAAAATGACTCCTATAGGACTCCGCAACTGCATATTATTTCAAAATTTGAGAAAGGCTCAGTATGTGTTTTGCTGTGAACATTGCACCTTTAAGCTCAAGTTGTGGTTTTTTGTTTGTACAGAATATAACCAACTAGCACCAGAGGACAGGTACAAATAGTTCAGTTCTTCTAGCTCACTGTGCCTTTTTCTATTTACAGTTTTAAATCATTGCCATACAATATCATAATTTATACAATGATAATATGAGACAACAACCCTTTTATAAAGGGAAAAGTTCCAGAACAAACAGAACACATTTTAAAAAAGATGAATTAAAACATATCTACATTATCATATGAAAACATTCCCAGACATGAAGAGTAATTACAGCTGGAGGGATTTTACTGCTTGTATCTTGTAGTTTCTCATCTCTACACTTGCTGTGAATTCTTGTGGGAGTGTGTCTGCTGTGTACTGTTTGCTCAAATCCACTGAACCACCTTAGAATGTCCCGCTGCATGACAGCACCTTCATTATCGCCTGTGAGACTCTGTGTTTGCTTTGTAGACTCTCTGCAGCATTCCTGCAGGCCTCCAAAGTGAATTTAATTCTGTCTTCAGGGAAAACATTAAAACACTACAAACAAATGATCTGTCATCTTATCTAATACAAATACCATTGTCCTTTTGGTGCAATGAAATTATCTCTCTTATCTCGCTTATATCTTTTCAAAGCTTTTGTGACAGCTCATTAGTTTTCTCCATGCTTGCAACACACCTTGAACAATTGAATCTCTCTGTGGTGTTTATATAAAACAAATTGAGGGTGGTTTTTGAGTTCCCAATGATTTAATCATGTTGGAACCCAACTTTAGGTCAAACAGACTAGCATTAGGTTGTAAGATCAGGAAAATCATGTAGGGGCAGCACAATGACACTGTGGGTATTGTTTGTGTGTTTGCCTTGAGATGGACTGGCAACCTGTCTGGGGTGTTTCCTACCTTTCGCCCAGTGAATTGGACTCACTGCAACTCTAAACAGGATGCAGCGGTGGTAAAACAGACAATGAATGATTAAATGAATGAAGACTATGTACACTGTTGATCGATCGATAGATAGATAAGCAGATATACAGTATATGACCACACACATCAAAGCTGCTTTACAGCAGAAGGATTTTTCATTCCAAAGAAATGCAAGCTGACAGTTAGTTACTGTCATAAATGTAATTTATATGAGCTCTAATTTCTGCTTTAATTCCATTGGTGGGCTGAGAAGAGAGCCCCTAAAACCCTGCCTTGTCGACAATATTATTTTAGGCTCAATCTTGGACTTATTGATCTCTCAGGACTGGCATGCTGTTTATAAGAGTGTATTTTAATTTCACAAATTGAGTGCGGCAGTAATTAAAGGCTTAATCAGGAATTACAGCATTCAAGCAGTTTCATTTTTGGCATTGTATTACCCAGGCTTTTTAAAGTACAGTAACAGAGCTACAGGCATACCATCACTGAAATGTACTGTGTATTTTTACTAGGGCTCTACTGTAGAAGCTTTAGATTGTCTTTGTTTTGTTTTATTGTTCTACATTGGAGCAACAAATAATTAATTGTATAATACTTTAATTGCATTTTTCTAATTATATTTGACTTTTTAGGTTGATCACAGTGCCTAGAAACTTTCAAGCAGTTGTTCTTGACTTGACCGGTTTCATTAGGGTGCATAATGAAGCTGATACAGAGGAAAATTTCTGTTAGTTATTCTTCAACATGAGAAAGACAAGAGAACACAATTTAGTCAAGTGGTGCTTCACATCAACAACACTGTTTGTTCTTGTTTAATCTACATAGATGAAGCGAGTCCAGATCAAAACAACAAATAAAAAGGAAATAGAAAGAAATACAAATTATAAAGTGATTCAGAAATCTAAGGTTCAGTCTTAAATAGTTAAATTGTAGTAAATGGCTTTAATTGCATTTCTTACCATTAATTTACATGTGTTACAATAAAATACTCTTAATTCTGCAGATTTATATCTTGCTGAGGCAGATTTACACATAGTTCCAAAACAAACATAAAGTGCTATTTAAAAACAGTTGGGATGGGGCATTAAAAGAGTAAAAAGTCTTTAGAATATTCAACGTACACTGTTTTCAAATGTTCTTAAATAAGCCAATACATTGGTAACGGGTGAGGGAATCAAGAATGAGTGTAAAGGAATGATCCAAGCAAACACTTTGTAAGCGCTCGTTAGTTACAAAAGAGCTTAAAGTTAATCTCTTGATAGCTTTGAGGTGCTGTGTAAAGAACCTAAAAAATCAGTTCATGCTTAGAAGCCCTGAATTACAGCAATTCTTCATAGGAGAAATAAAATTTACAAAAAATACAGTATAACATAATACAGTGATCTCCAGACTTTGAAGCATTTACTTGCATTTTACATAAAACAAAAAAAGCATTTAATCATATTTGTCTTATATGGTTTGTACTGAACTAATACAACTGAGTGTGATACATATGTCAAAACAGAGGAAATTAGGTTTTTAAGGCATTGACTGCTGCATTATTTATTGTTTAATGAAAAAAAATTTCTTTACAATATTCTTAATAGTTTTGCCATATTACTCCATACTTACTCCAAATACTAATTATTTAGTATGTTAATAGTATGTCATTATGAATTCTACATGATGTTTCTTTTAACCAACAGTAAGTTATAATAAATTGTCATTTATGCATCTGATGTGTTAAATAAATGATCATCAGGTAGAATTGAATTAGACAGTCAGAATAGTGACATGAAAAAAAGCTTGTTTTTTATCGGTTGAGATGTGCTTTAAGGCTTTGTAAGGCTCTGTAATTAGAATGAAGTGAGCAGCACACTGACTCATTCCCCTGCACGTCTGTTCTATTTTTTTTTTTTAAACGCCACTGCCTATGATATTGAATTTGGGCTCCCAATGAACCAGTCAGTCGTGTATTTGTCAGATGAAGCACACCATTGTTATAAGCTGATGGAAGACAAAGAAAAAGTTCTACTGTTAGTGTCACATTGACTTTAACCAGTACCTGTTACAAAAGTACCAGCATCGAACACACAGATGGATCCACGCAGGCACAGTCTGAAGGCACAGGGGAGTGAGTTCCTCTCTCTTCTGAGTAGCTGACACATTTGTGACAACAAGCTTTCACTCTTTCTAGATGTTTGCTGGGGTTGTGTGCTTATATCCTGGTTGGACAAATGTTCTTCTGTTCTCTTCTGGTAGTGACAAGGAGGTGACTCCCCATCTGACCTCTCCTCTCTCAAACATAGTTAGTTGTGTCTGTTAAGGGCTGAACCAGAACAGTAGCATCCCAGGTGGTGATTGTTGTGTTAGACTGCTGCACCACCCAAGCATCAGGAACTGGACATCATACAGCAAAACCACATATAAATGACTAAGAATACACAGAAATAATGGTTTGGAATAGCTTAGTCAAAGTCTTGGTTTGAACCCAGGAGAGATCTTGTGGTGTAAGCTGAATTCAAGAGTTCATGCCTGTAGCGCTGTTTTGTATATTTCTATCCATTGTTCCATACTTTAGACACATTACCCACATTGCCACATCAATTATGTAATACTCCTCCCCTGCCCCACTCTCTCACTATCCCTTTTTTCTCAGGCACATTGTGTTTTGCATCAGCAGGGAATTTTGATGTGGGTAAACCCAGGGCAGCCTGTTAGTGCAGTGCATTATCAACAATGCATCACCTAATGGGACTTTAGCACACTCCTGGAAAGGTTTGGGAAAACAGATCAATATGAAAACTCAGCATAATCTTCAGCCATCTGCTTCCTGCACAAAAACAGTGCTACAGGACTGTTTAAATCTGGTTCACTGATGGGAAATGCTAATGCTTTCATAGATTTGGGTTAGAATGGAGTTGTGAAAGTGACACGCACATACACACGAACCTAGCATGATTTGAGGTGTGACGTCTCATCCATATTCATGTGACATCCACAACCTCGAATGATCTACAGTCAGCACTGCAGCACTTGTAACCTTCTCGCTGTCCATAGCTGCGACACTGCAGAGGAGATAAGAGGAGAATGAAAGAAGGGGCAAGGAGGAAGCTAAGAAAGAGAAAAGAGGGGGTCAGTGCTGCTGGGGATGACAGGGTTAGTGAGTCAGCATGAGACATTAATGCCTGTGTCACTTCTATATATTCCCAACCCTGTCTGAATACATGGACCAAGCTTGTACATGCACTCACACCCTTTAAACCAACTAAGCCTGATAAGACATGCCATGTATCACCGGGCACAAGAATAGCAGCATAGAGAAAGCCAAAGCTAGAATGGCATTTTTAATGTCTATGTATTCTTATGTCTATATAACTGTGTTTCTAAGACAGCAAGAGAAACACGAAAGGAAACAAGTTAGCCCGTGTTAAGGTATAGCGAGGCTGTGGGAGTCAGAGGCATCTGTAGGTTGCCACGGCAACCACAGACCTATGCAGTTGTCTCAATCTGCTGAGAGTATAAATTATTTGCATCACTGACTGGGAGAATTTACATAGCTCATGACTATACGTCTTCTTCTGAGCATTGCTTGGTGGATGAACTTGATGTTTGGTGGATGAGGCACAGACCAGAGATTAAACTGTGGATAAAGCAAGAACAAAAAGGTTAAAACTGATTTTTTTATAATTAACCTAATAGAGTTACATAAAACTGTGCAAATTTCAATTATACAATGCTTTAATGATCAGTGCATCACTTATTAAAATGGTTTCAACTCTTTGCCGTATTGAGGTCAATAGGCAGCAACCTTTATCTCTTTTGAATCAATTAACCACATTAGCTGCTTTCTTTTTAAAAGGAATTCGCCCAAAACAGGGAGAGAAACTACACCGTCAGACTCCTTAGAGACGGTACTAGAGGCTCATTAAAAGACAAAGCCAAATAAAGAACTTGTAAATCTAGTCTTACTTCCACCAGTGTCGGTAAATGTGACTGCAGCAACATTATGGCACATGATTAGGGATGTAACGATACACTCTAACCATGATGCAATACGATTCATGATACTGGGTTCACGATACGATTTTTTCCTGATTTTTTTAAACAAAATGAAATTGAAGACAAATTATGACAAATTTTCCTTTTATTATTTCTCTTAAAAAAAAAACTGTATTTGTGCTTATCTTTTATTTATCTAAATAATGAATGCCCTTTTATTTCTGAGGTAGGTGCAAACTATGCCAAATAATGCTTATTGTGTAAAAACTGAAATGAAAAAAAAAAAAAAAATCCAACATTATATAAATAAATGAATAATACAAATATAGGAAGTATCCTCGGCTGGAAAATCCCCTACCAGGCAACTTTGTGAAGTGCCGTCAACCAGGCGAGGTTAATAGTGCCAGTGCCCTCTGCTGTTTAAAGTGAATATCGATTCATCTTAAATGAATAACAGATTTGAATCATGGCACATGTGCACCGATTTTTAACTGTCTTGTGGTGCATCATTACATCTCTACACATTACCACACCTTTTTTAATTTTTTTATTTGTTTAAAGATTTTTGATTTGTAATTATTTTCTATTAAACTTAGATTAATGTAGATTATTGGGTAAAACTGGCAACTATATCCATTAAAAAATAAAAAACCTGCAACAGTCATAACAATCAGTGATTGTGTTTTATAGAACTCTTGTCAAGTGTAAATCTTTCTTTTTTTTGTTCTTCCTCCCTAGATGTACACCCTAAGGACAACTCACTGCATCTTCTGAACACTGTCCCTCCTTCTCTCCATCACTAATGGATTGGGCTCGCCCTGATCCCTCGTTCTGTTGACCCTCTGGTCGAGGGGGTAGAGTGGAGCGGGCAGGATTTGCCTTTCCCCTTTTATTGAGAGAGAGATTTGCCCCTATTGCCCTGATTCCCTTTTCCAATGGAGAGTTAGAAGGTTCGGGTAGAACCACGGGAGGGAGAGGAGAGGAACTGAAAACTGTGTACTGAACCACACTCAACACAAAACTAATTTTGAGAGGAAACTATTTAATTTGACCCCCTTTATTCAGAACTACTGAGACAGGGTCTCAGAGTGTACCGTAAAGCTACTGATTAACTGACAGTGAGTAACATAACTTAGTAAGCCGAAGAGTTTGATATGTCGACTACGGCAACTATAGGAGAGATGGCGAACAGTGGGGTGGAGTTCTACCCAAAGCGGGGTGGTGGAGGGGCGGAGGCTAACCACTCTGGCAATTTTGGAGTGGCTATGGAGGAGCTGCAGACTCTGATGGAGCTGAGAGGAGGTGAGGCCCTGCAGAAAATCCAAGAGAGCTACGGAGACACTGAAGGCCTCTGCCAGAGACTCAAGTCTTCCACCACTGATGGTAGGACCAATACTTTACCTCTTCTTTCTTCTATCTCGATTTCTCTTCTTTAATTTCTTGTGACCTGATTTGTTCTTGTCTTGTTCTTACTATATATTTTATGTGCAACACTACAATGACCCAAACTTGATTTTTTTTTTCATATTTTTCCCATCTCTCTAGCAAAATTTATTTTAATTATTTAATTTGCTTTGAGTTACTAAGGCAACAAGTGTAAACGTATGCTTTATCGGTAATTTACCTCACTATCTGCCATCCATCTGTATGTCAGTCCCACCATCAATTTATTCATTCATCTCAATGTCCCTCTCAATCTGTCACTCTTTTTATTCCCACTCATCCCACACACTGTCCCCATCATCCCCGCATCTCTCTCCTGCCACTCATCAGCCATTTCTCACTGTTTCACTCAGCCAACGTTCCTCTCTGGGTGCGTGCGTTTGTGTTGGGTTGCTAGGCTACGACTCGGTCGGTGGCAAGGTGGGTGTAGAGAGAGGACGTTACTGAGTAAACAGTTCGCCAGTGTTGGAGAGACTCGTTCATTCACTCATGGGATTGAAAGGGCCTTGCTGAGTAAGTGTTAGAGGTTCTGTAATCTTGTCAAGGGTTCCGTATGAGTCCATGGGTAGAGATCTATTCTCCTTCTTGCTTGTGGGACTCAAGTGGTGGGCTCAATTTGTGCCTGTGTGTCACTTGACTTGTTGCTTCACAGCCACTGGTTTACAAGTTCACATACACTTGTACGGGCCATGCAACTGTTCTTTTTCTGTGACTGAATGAGTGGAACACCTACTTGTTTGTCCCCAGTGGGTAGCACTGTCACCTCACAGCAAGACCAACCAGGATTCAATTCCAAGCAGGCGCGGTCCCTGTCCTTTCTGTGTGGAGTTTGCATGTTGTCCCTGTGTCTGCATTAGTTTCCTCTGGAAACTCAGGTTTTCCTTTCACTGTCCAAAGACATGCAGTCAGGTTAATTGGCGCTACTAAAATTGCCCTAGATTTGAATGTGTGTTTGCCCTGGGATCGACCGATGACCTGTCCGGGGTGTTCCCTACTTTTTGCCCGGTGAATTGCACCCAGCTTTACCCTGAATAGGATAAAGTGGTCGTAAAAACAAATAATTAATAAATAAATAAATAAATAAATGAATGAAATGCTCATATCAATTGGGGTACATTTCTACCTATTGGACCAAGACACAAGCATGCAGTTGGAATGGAGGCTTATGGAAGTGTATTTATTATAGCATTTCTAAACAACTTTAGGTCATAAAATTTGTACAGAAAAATGTCTAAAAGTACATGGAACAGTGAATGTTAAAAGAAATCCTATATTATATATTTTTTTTACTTAAAATTATTCTGGAATATTAGTTGTAACCCAAGAACTACCAAAAAAGGTCTGTCATAAATTAGAAGCTGCTAGAACGTAGCTGTCACTGACCATAGTCAAGTCCTAAATTCTAAAACATTACTACTCTATATACACCTAATGAAAACACTGACAAATTCTGTTCCTAATATTATGCAAAGCTAGTGAGTGGAATGTTTATTTGTCATTTTTACATCAGTATATTGTGTGGGACATTTTGAGCATACCTGAATACCCCCAGCCTCCACTATATATTTTGATTACGTCCTTGCTGTGACAAACCCTGTTACAGTACACACACAATGCACAGCTGCGGGAAATGAGAGGACAAAAAAGGAGAGCAGGCAGGAGGTATAGAAGTGACGGTGAGTGGCACTGACATTGTGATGATGAGGCGTTGAAAATTGAGGTACATTAGTGGCTCGCTTCTCCCTGCAACACATTTTAGCACTGCGGAATCAGGCCACTGCCTTTCTCAGGTCCAGACTGTGTGTGCTGCTGTCTGCCTCTGTAACACTATACTCAATGCTTTTGAGTGGATCTGCCAGCCTAACGGGCTAACCATCACCCACTGCAGCAGCACAGGATGAAACCTATCTGAGCCAGGCAGGTTGGGCTGGGTTGGTTTGTATTGGAGCAAGGGAGGAGGCAGAAGGAGGGAGAGAAAAAGAAAGAAGGAAAGCTAGTACAGCTTGCCGCATTGTCAAGGACATACCAAGGGGAGTGAGGGGGGGGGGGGGGGGGGGGGGTGAGTGACTGAGTGACTGAGTGACTGAATGAGAGACGCTGATACAGAGAAAGTAAAAGAGTAAAAGAAAGACCAAAAAAAGTAAATTGTATGAAAGGGTTCATCAAACAGATGGCATATCAACTCAGCAGTTTTTAAACCCCTTCATCAGGTGGTTGAACCTCTGTCATCCTGGCATCCTCTCTTTGATTTCAAATCTCACTCATTCACACATGCTCACACATAGAGAATATGATATTACCAAGCATGCTGTAGTGGGAGTGAGAGGGTTCAGCAGGCAGTGTGGTTATGATGTGTGAGAGCAGCTAGCCACACATCATTTCTCCTTTATGCAGATTGACTCATTTGCTCACATGGCAGGCCTCTTCTGAACCACCCCTCGGCCTGTTTTTAATGTCTTCATAAATGACACACGCTTCAAATGATGCCAGTACTGCTCCATTCAACCGAGAGGTGATGTGTGTTCACGCTACAGTCTTTCATTTACTTCAACCTTCCATTCTACTGCTGCAGTTTTAAAGATTTTGCAGTCTGCTCTAGACAGACTCTGCAGCGGAGCTGCCATCACAGCAGACCAATGAAAAATCTATTCTTATTCTCTTCTGATGCAATGACATCATCTGTAGCCGGGCGAAAAAGTGCCCGACGACAGGAAGTTGAAGAGCAAGTACGAGTTTTTGCTTGATGTCTTCATTACCATGGAAACTGCACACATCTATTAAAGAAAGAAAAAAAAATTAACCTGAAAGGATGGGAGATCAAGAGTGGGCACATTAAGGGCAGGCATAGCTATAAAGCAAAATTAAATATGCACTTTTTGGTATGTAGTCAGCTTCTCCTGCTGTTTCTTTCCATGACTTAATGGATTTCAATCTTCTCCTGCCAATGCGTGGGAAACAAGCAATGAATAATTTACATCTGAAATTTATTTGATGTTGCTGAGGCTTATTATGGCTGCAAAATGTTGAAATTTAACCGTTAAAGGCTTCATTTACTTTTTACGTTTATGTGAGCATTTGCCGGAATTGGTTATTAAGTTTTGTTTATCCTGCAACTTTTAGGTATATACAGTGATAATAATTCCCCCTTTTCTGGTTGCCTCTGTTACTGCATATTTGTCACAGTGAACGAAAATCATTTAACAAAATGTATTACACAAAGGGGACTTAAGTAATCAAGGTTCTCAGTCAACAAGTTGACATGTTGCTGGGCAGTCAGGATTCATTAGGGACATTAGAATAGAATACAGTATAACAGAATGCCTTTATTTGTCATATATAGATTTACATATGAACAATACAATGAAAATCTTTTTCCATGCACCACAGCTCATTTGAAAGGTTAGGTCAGTTATAGAGTAGTGGTTAAGGTACTGGACTAGCAATCAAAAGGTTGTTGGTTCAAGCCTCACCACTGCCTGGTTGCCACTGTTGGGCCCTTAAGCAAGGCCCTTAACCCTGTCCCAGTACTGTAAGTCGCTTTGGATAAAGGCGCCTGCTAAATGCCCAAAATGGAAATGTCAGAGCGCAGGGTCAGTCATTGTAGGGCACCCCTGAGAGGGTTAAGGCCCTTGCTCAAGAGCCCAACAGTGGCTGCATGGTGATTGAAAGCTCAAAGCTCTACCCACTAGGTCATCACTGTCTCATTAGGACATTAAGGCTATGCCTACTGGTATGGACCAACAGATGGGCTACTGTGGCTCAAATTGCAGATGATTTTAATACTGGTGATGAGGTTAATATGCCACAACTCACAGTGCATCGAACCCTTCAGTGTAATGGGCTATATAGTTATAAGCCAGTCAAAGTGCCCATGCTAACATGTCATGTTAAAAGCATGACCACTGTGCAAAGCATTGAGAGAACTGGATATTTAAGCAGTAAAAATAATTGGGTAGCATTGTCACCTTACAGCAAGAAGGGACTGGGTTCGATTCCCTGGCCGGGCAGCCAGGGTCCTTTCTGTAGTTTGCATGTTCTGTCTGTGTCTTTGTGGGTTTTCTAAGGGTGCTCCGGGTTCCTTCCACAAGTCTAAAGACATGCAGCCAAGCCAACTGGAGCTATTAAAAATTACCTTTAGTGTCTGCCCTGTAGTGGACTGTCTAGGGTCCAAACACTCACAACTACCCTAGCCAGGATAAATTGGTGGTAAAGCATAAAATGAATGGGCATTCACTTTATGAAGTCTATGAGTTCATGTATTCTGTTGATCATCTACTAAAGTTGATAACATTAATGATGCCTTTTCTAATATATTTATGCCCACCTTTTTTGTCATAACCCAGTAGAACCTAGTTCCATTTAAAGGTCCAGCATTGAATAAACCCCAAGCCCTTATACTTTAGTTTTAATTAAATAAACAAACTTTGCAAATTTTGTTATAGTGCAGAAATGTCCACTTTTGTCTCTAGATTTGTAGGGGGGTGAGAGGCATTAAATATTTCCACAAGAACACACCCATGAATAAATGAAATGACTTTAACCATACTTTTGCCATGCTATAAAAACAATGCTGTATAACTGTCTCATTCCAGAATACAATTAATATCCATTCATATACATAGATGTGCATTTAACATTTGGCAATTTATCCTTGACAGCAATGCCAATAATCTATTCAGACCAACAAATTTAAATTAGAACGGTTTTAAACTATTTAAAGACAGAACAGTGTGTTTTTGCTGCCAAGGTTTAGATGATTTTCTATCCACACTGGTCTGCTAATTTTGGAAGAACCCCCTGCTGTGTGCATCAAGCAGATGGATTACCTTTCCAAAATAAACTGTCATTCATCGATTTGTCTTAAAATACCACACACTCTATCCACTTTTACTTTTTTTATATAACGACATCTTGATGTTTGTATGTATGCTAAGACTGAACGGCAGTTGTGCTCATGTTTATTTATTACTGCAAGTCAAATTCTGCCACAGAACTCGCTATGCGACCTGTATTGGACTGGATTGCAGGCTGGTTCCGGCACAAGGGACAAATGTTTGACAACCCTGGTCAAGAGTTAATGTCAAAGTGTATATTTCATGTCCCAGAATCATCTGGATGTCTCCTACTGTGTGCTGTGGAGACTGTCTAAACAGGCAGATTCCTTACAGCTCTGGTTGTTTAACATTTCTAAAATATTGCTACCATTGCAACTGTCTAGAACACCTTTGTCTCATATTCTTCATTTATTTATAATTCTTTTTGCTGATGATTAACTAAATAAATGTGGCCACTGCATCACATTATATTTAAACTCCAGTAAAACACAAGCTGATAGATTACTTCCCCCAATTAAGTCGATTTCCGAGTCCCTGATTAAGCTTCCTCAAGGAGAGCCCTCAAGACTATCACACGCCCCCTCTGACACACATGCAGTCACTGCCCGAGGAGAGCTGCAGACTATCACGCGCCCCCTCTGACACGTGCAATCACTGGTCACTTCTTTTCACTCACCAGAGACGGAGTCTTACAGTGAGCCGCATTGCATATAAAGAGTCATGCACTACTTTCTATAAAACTCTCCTGCAGGTGCATTGACCAGTCAGTTACGGCTGCAATTGCAACAGCAGTGAGGAACCTCTCTTAACCTTCCTCCATCAGGCACAGCCAATTGTGCCTTTTGGTCCCAGAGTCTTGAGATCTCAGAGGTGGGGGTTAGAGCATTAAATCACTGTGCCACCCGAACACCACAAGAGTTTCAAAATACTAAGCTGAACTGAAAAGCAATAATATTTTCTAAGGTTTTCTCTTAGAGGTAAAATGTCCTAATTTACCTTATGTTTATTATTTTTGTGAGGATAACTGTATATGGTGTGTAAAAAATAAACCTATGAAAGCAAACAAGTGTTAATAAATGTTAATTGGTGGTTTAGTAGATAATAAAAACACTGTATAAATTCAACACTAATGTTTTAGATTTAGAAGACCAACGTCTTGACTTAAGGCCTTATTTTTAAAAATGTGCATATACTATATGTACTTGAATGCCTCTGATGTTGTTGCCTTTATCATTTCAGGTTTGTCTGATAACCCGGCGGACTTGGAGAAGAGAGCGCAGGCATTTGGACAGAACTTCATCCCCCCCAAGAAGCCCAAGACCTTTCTGCAGCTGGTGTGGGAAGCGCTGCAGGATGTCACACTCATCATTTTGGAGATAGCAGCCATCATCTCTCTCGGCCTGTCCTTCTACCAACCCCCAGGAGAGGGGAGCGAGTGTAAGAGAGGGAATGGGGGAACAGAGGGAAAAATGACAAGATAGAGAGGTACAGATACTTAAGAACTGCACAGTGGAGTTAGAAAAAGAATAATCTCTTATTAAAACTCCATAAAACTACACATATTCCTGAATGCACAATGTATAAAATACTCCCATGTTTTTCTACCATCCTGTAATATCAGGTTGGCTAACTAACCTCCGATAAACTAGCTTTGCTTGCATTTGACGCAGGCAGACATGAATGGGATTTTAGTGTCAGAGTGCAAATCAATTTACATTATCATAATTTTTCAAGCACAGCTGTCAAAATACATTTACATCTGGGCACAAACACATCCTCTATGCATGCCAAAAGATGAACACCACCAGAAAAAAAATATACAATACGAACAATCTCGAAATCTTCACATTAGTCCCCTCCCCACCAAAAACAATGGCTTAAATTCTTAGACACCATATAAGATATTAAAATATATTATAAGATACTAAAAAAATTGTTAAACTCTAAACTCCACACAAGTAAAGAAATAAAACAACCCCCACTTTGACTTTTCAAAGACAGAACCTATTATTCAGCCAAGATAATAGCAATAGCAGCTTACATGGGATTAAGAATCAAACAAACAAACAAACATCTGGGCACTTTAAGGTGCCACCGGCCTGTTCGAGCCCTTAACTGACACAGCTGGCCATCTCTGAGGCTAGAAATGCCAGCTGATAATTCACCTTTGCTGCTGCAACAGTGAGGTCCCATCATGAGCAGCCAAAGAATACTTAGAGCGTAGCATGGTCCTCAGTACATGCTCAGACTACCTGTAAGAATCCACCAATGGCCAGTGCAAAGATGCAAAAGAAAGAATAAACAACTGTCAGAATTAACATAATGTTATTCTAAGCAAGTTATTTAGTAGCATCTAAATGTGTCAAATTGTACTGTAATGACGGCACACCATAGCTAAGTAGCATAACTACCACATAGCACAGACATAAGACTTGAACTGCATCAAATTGTTAATCAATGAACTACAATTTAATACAGTGCAATGTATGTTTTGTATATCCCAGCTTGTTTGGAAGCTGGAGTCAGAGCACAGGGTCTGTGATAGAGCCAGGAGGTTGAGGTTGAATCCTCAACCTATTAATGTATAGTCTAGAGTGGTGCTGGCCTATCCCCTGACCAGTGGCGATTTCTCTAAGACTGCAAGGGAAGCTCAGCTTCCCCTAAAATGTCAAAAATTAAATGGTCAAATATGTACAGTTGTGTTAACATTTCATTGACTACAAATGCATTAGAACACGTTCATCTCGAAGACGAGTTTGTTCAGAATCAGCTACTTATCACAAATCGACTGACTCGAACTCTGCATACATTCCTGTCGCATCAAAGCATTTGCCCGCAGAAGCTGAGCGTCTATTCACTTCAATGGGACTGCATGGAAAGGTTTTTTTCATTGCTTCGAAACTCGCCGGTCATTGGATAAATGCCACGATTTTGTCCCGCCCCCAGACGCTGAGCGTCTCTGGGGGTGAATGGAGCTGTGGGCGGGTCTGGACGCTGAGCTTCTGCAAGATGATTGGAGGATCAGTCGAAAGGCTGAATCCCATTTTGATTGACAGCTATTTTGAGATCTACACCTGCAGTTAATCACTGGGAGCTTCAGTCCCATCGCGGATTTTGCGAGTGAAGTCGAAAGACAAACTGCAACCCATTTTAGGCCATTTTCTGGGAAAAGGAACGGAGGGCAGAATTTATGTATAAATAAACTGACAAATTTTATGATGTAAGCCGCCACTGCCCCTGACCTACCATTGCCCAGTACAGATGCAAAGTTGCCAGAAATGTGAGAAGTCATTGTTAGAACATCAAGAAATCTTGGTGCTCCGATCTTCTACTCATTTGCTACGTCATTTGCTACTATGAGTCTGAGAGAAAGAGCCCTGCAAAACCTGAGTGTGCATGGGAAGAAACACATGCGAAGTAACACAGACAGTCAGAGTAAGCTTCCAGTTTATTACGGGGGGATCGAGTTTATATAGAGGAGATAACATGTGTACATGAGAATGTGAGCCTATGTCCAAGGTTAGTTGTCAGGACCAAAGAGAGTAATTTACTAAAGGTTAGGGGTGTTGGGGTCGTTTAACATTCAGAGGGGGAGAAATGAGCACCTCTGTTGTTACACTAAGGTCAGAGGAGAAGGACAAGTTACCAAAACTTTATGGACACATTTTTCTGTTTCTATAATTTAATAAAGTGATTGTAGGTGGAAAAGAGTGGATGGAAGGGGAAGGCTTATGATATCAGAAGGACATGATTTTGTTTCATACCCAGTCAAAGATTTCCACAATTTTATGATGGCAAAGATGTAGAAATGGCACTAAACTATTGACACTACATACCACTCAAGCAGAATTTGTATATTTTTACACTGATTATATTAAATGATTTCAAATAACACATTTAGAAAGTGTGATTCTTATAGTTGATGTTTACCATATCTACTTTTCAGCCTGTGGGAATGAATCGGGCAGCGCAGAGGATGAGGGTGAGGCCGAGGCGGGCTGGATTGAGGGTGCTGCTATCCTACTCTCGGTCATCTGTGTGGTGCTGGTGACAGCCTTCAATGACTGGAGCAAGGAAAAGCAGTTCCGTGGGCTGCAGAGCCGGATTGAACTGGAGCAGCGCTTCGCTGTGGTGCGCAATGGCAATGTCATCCAGATCCCTGTGGCTGAAATGGTGGTCGGTGATGTGGCCCAGGTCAAATACGGTCAGTTCTTTGCTTCCTAAAATAATCACTAATGTACCTAGAACTCCCATAGAGATAATAGTGATAATAGAGGATATATTTTCTCTTGTGCATACAGGTGACCTTTTGCCAGCTGATGGCATTCTGATTCAGGGTAATGATTTGAAGATTGATGAGAGTTCCCTAACCGGAGAGTCAGACCATGTGAGCAAGTCAGCGGACAAGGACCCGATGCTTCTTTCTGGTTAGTTTCTGTGTTTTTGTTTGTATTCAGCTTGTTGACAGCAAGTGACTGAGAGCCTGCTATTAAATCCAGATGTGTCTAATCAAATCAGTGCATCTCTGGTTCCTGCCGTGGTCTCTAGTACGTGGCTTCCCTCTCCTGCCTGCTGCTATTCTTAGGGTCGCCACAGCCGACTTTCTGGTTCTGATCTTTTTCTTTATTAGTCCTTCCTGCCATCCTGAGTAGGTTTTTGAGTAATAACATAATTATATTTTCCTAAAGAAGACGTATGAGAACATTGGTTGGAAAATCATTATGTGTGTAGTGGAGCTTGGGAGGGTGTAATTGACCAAGCGTGTGGTTTACACTTGGTCAGAAATGCTTCAAAGAGCCACTTAAAAGCTCTTAAAAGTGTTTATCAGATTAGGAGGAGGTTTAAACCATTCAGCAAATAGAGAATGGGTAACAAAATGCATAGTTAGTGAATCTGAGGTAGTCATAGGCTAAGTGACACTTTGTTTTGTTTTGTGTTACTATTAAACATTTTTATATTTGACAGTAGAAACCTACTGTTCACATTACTAAGACTAAGAGATTAGCAGTGGTATCTCAGTGGTTAAGGTATTGAAATTTTAAACAGAAGGTGGCTGGTTCAAGCCCACTCCCTTCTCCAACCTTCAAGTTGCATACTATTGGGACCGTAAGCAAGGCCCTTAACTCTGGGTTGCTTTCACTATATTCAGTCACGTTTATAAGCTGCCTTGAATACAACCATCTACTAAATGCCATAAAAAGTTGACAGTTGGAATTAGTAGCTATTTCGGCATGTGTCAGGCTCCAGTCCTGGAGGGGCCAAAGTACTGCAGAGTTCCGCATTCTACTCCATTTAACACATTCGATTTAACTCATTATCTCATTAGCACAGCTTTTTATCTGTTAAAATAGGAAACACACAAATCTCTGTAGGGCTACTATTCTCTAAGAACTGAGATGACACCTCTGACTTCGGAAGACAATAATAGCAATGTAATTACAGCTATGCTGAAGGCTGTATGGCATGAATAAAACCTTAAATACATCTCTGACACTACGGGTGTTTAAAAAGGTAAGAATCTGCTTTCAGTGGCTAGAAAATTAATTCATATGTTAGTCTATGACATTTCATTTTCCGGCAAACGTCCTGCTTGGTAGCAGGTTATAGACAGTACAGATGATATTTTTTGTATCTGGATGGATAGAATTTAACAAACCTAGTTTATATAGTTTAAAACTGGATGTAACATAATGCTGCATTGGCATATAGTTGCACCACTAAGGGCTGCACCTTAATAGGTCACCTAGCTAAATCTGCTATTGGTCTGGAAATTTGTCCGGATTGTCAGATTTAAGAACCACACAAAAACAGGCCTGCATCACCATAGGTTTAGAGGTTAAAAGCTACAAGACTTGATAGGACTTTCTTCAAAATCTTGCTTATCTGAAGTTGGTTGTTCATTGTTGTGCTGAATCATCTATGTCTGTGGTGATGTGAAGCTCACTTGACAGTGGACAGTCATCCATGTTTCAGCAGCTTTTTGCCAGACCTGTTTCTGGTGGTTCTTGGATTACACCACGACATCGGGACATATTTCTTTCTGCATGCTTGTTCTTTTTTCTTTCAAACCTTGGCAGAAGATCAGTGTTCGTTCCATGTGCTTTTTAGTGGGTACAGTAAAACTAGTCCTATTTTTATTGGCAAAGAGAAGTCACCAGCTAGTAATAATAATCACCAATAAGGAATTGGATGCCATGCTACAGAGTTAAATGACATTAAAGAGCTTTTCAAAGACCTTAAGGTCAAGCCAGATTAATAATTTAATATTTTGTGTACAATATTATTTTTGAAACAGCAGATTATCAAAAAAAAAAACATAATAGACTTATGAAAGGTGGAAAAATAAAAACAAAGTAAAGCTAAAGCATGTGTGTTTTTCATTTGCTGCTTATGTGTTCTTAATTTTCCTCAATCAGGCACCCATGTGATGGAGGGATCCGGGAGAATGTTGGTGACCGCTGTCGGCGTGAACTCTCAGTCTGGAATCATCTACACTTTGCTGGGGGCTGGAGAAGGAGAGGGGGAGAAAAAAGAAAAGAAAGGTAGGTGTGGAGATTCCAGTACATGAGCATGGGGTAGATGTAGCACTAATTTTAAGGTCCATGCTTCATCGTATGACTGCGGAATCATTATTGCTTTCACCTGCATCTGTATAATACTGGGTTTGTTTGCACCGTGTCTCACCTGCACACACACGTCTTGTTCCACCTCCTGTGCATAGTCTCATAGTCCTGTAGATGTTAGAATTCTCAGAAGGTTTGCTTTTAGATAGTTTGCAATAAATTCCCCCAATCTGGACTTGTCTTACAGGGTTATTGTAATTCATTAAAATAGCTATTTATTATGCATCATCAATTTATATCATCATCATCATCAATTATGAAAATTAAAAAATACATTAACATTATTCTTAACATGCTATAAGATAAGATAAGATAAAAGCATTATTTATGCATTAAAACAGACTCCTCCTCATTCTTTTTTTGGTCTTTAGTTGAAAAGTTTGTTTATATACTTTTGCATTAAAGACTTAGTATTTCTACAGTATTAGCTCTTTAATAGTTGCTTACATGTACCACAGTACTTGAATTGGCTTGAAATTTAACAGAGCATAATTTGCCTTGCTGTCTGGATGGAAGGGATGGTTTATGTCTTTTAAGCATCTCAATTTCTGTTATGAAAGGTATGGTATAGGGTAGTCTATTTCCTCTCCGGGGGGCTGCAGGTATTTTTTACAAAGTGAATACAAGATATATACAAAATAAAAAAATAATGTAAACCACCACCAGATCAATGTAAATATAAACAATACAGTATATACAATATATAACATATAGAGTAAATACACACGGCACACACACATACACACATCACATGGTTAGATATGCTAGTGCTAATAAATCTGTGTTACTGTACTAATGATATATGCTAAAGCTAAATGGCTAAGGATGCTAATGCTAATACAAATAACTAATTTGTGTAAAGGTGAAAACTATGATAAATGCTAAACCCTACATAGATACAGAGGAATATAAATATACTATAATACTATACGTAAGCTAAGAGCGGAAATGATGATAGGTCCAGTGCTTTGCACCAGGGAGACGGACTGGAGGACTATAAGTAGCAACTTGATTATATCGTGAAATAAGCTCCAGGTGTTGATTCTGAACGCTGTGGTCATAAAAGGAAACAGAGGCGGCTAGGAAATGCGGTTCTTACATAATGCCCTTTTACATTACATGAGCAAATTGTTTGCCAGCCTAACTTGGTTTGTAGACAGGAATACTTCTTTATGTATTCCAGAATGTGTTAGAAGCATTCCCTTAATTTTTTTGACTCATGTTGACTGATTGCCTGATTGCATCAGAAAATTGAAGTAACTTGTCACCTAGAAATTTATGCTACAAATCTTCTGTTCTACCACATCCCAAAGGAGCTATTCTGGAGTCAGATCTGGTGGGTACTTTACTGGGTGGACCAGTAAAGTACACTAAATTAATTGTCATGTTCCTGGAACCAGTTTGAAATGACTTGTGCTTTTAAGACATAGCAAAATATCATGCTAAAGGTAGTTGTTATACAATAAATTATGGGCATAAAGGTGTGCACAACACCACCACTAGCCTATACTGTTGACACAAGGCAAGGTCGGGTCTGTAAATTCATGCTGTTTACATAAAATTCTGACATGTGATCAGTATGAACAGATTTCAAGACATTTTCCCTGTCCAGTCTTAGTAGCCCTTTGCCCCATGTAGCCTTAGGTTCCTGTTCTTGGGTGACAGAAGTGGACCCTAATGGGGTCTCTTGCTGTTGTAGCTTATCTGCCATGAGATTTGCTCTCGTGTTTTGTATTCTGAGATGCTTTTCCGCTCACCACAGCTGTAAAGTTTGATTGTTTTATTCTAAGTCACTGTTGCATCCCTGCCAGCCCAAACCATAAAGTCTGGTTAAAGCGATAGTTTTATTATTTGTAGAGATGCTACAGCCTAGCACTGCATGATGACATCTATAAAAGTCAGATTATGTGGAATTTTACATTGACTATAAAATGTTCAAAAGGGTTTTTAAATCTCGTTCTTCTCCCAGTTTAATAAGAACTATGAACAAATTTTATATCTATTGTATAAATACATTTTGGCAGCTTACTCATAATTTTATTTTTATTTTTAATCATATCCAACCATATCCAGTGACTACATCGAATACGATTGACTGCATAATTATTTACATTTCACTACATGGCCTAAAGTATGAAAAATCCCTAGTAATTTATTAGATCAGGTGTTTTAGCCACATCCAGTTGCTAACAAGTGCATAAAAACAATGATATACCTTTAAGTATAAACTTTTAACTCTTTTGGCGTTGCCCCGTGTTCAAAGCAAGGTCAATATATACACAATTTTGTGTGGAGGAACCTTAGTGGCCTGTACAGAGCTCTGACTTTAACCCCATTGAATACCTTTGGAATTATTTGGAACGTTGATTGCAATCATCCAATAATCTCACGCATTCTCTTTCGACGAAAAGGGCACAAATTTCCACCGAGTGCAGGCTGTTATAGCTGCAAAGAGAGGTTTTGGAATGGGATGCTATGCTCATACTTTTCGCCATATGGTGTATATTCCCATTCCTTGACACATCATCACAGATCCAGCAGTGTCATGATAACTATTTGTTTTTTTTCTTACCTCCCAATCCTACACTTCCCACAATCCCTACTCCACACCCACATGACCAATACACCCACCCTGTCACGCTCCCCAATCAGAAGAGAGTAGTTACTCACTTACTACTGAAGCCAAACAGAGCAGCATCACTAATGGTACGTACCGCTAAAGACAGACAAGCCTTCTGAACAATGTACTTGCATCAGGTGTATGTACAGTACAATTTCGACTGTACATACCATAGAAAAAGTTTGTGAACCCTTTGGAATGACCTGAATTTCTTTAGTAGTTCCTGACAAGTGTGTCCTGATAATCATCCAAGTTACAAAACTCAACTTAATTTATAACATGCAACAATTGTTCTTTGTATGAACGTCTTTAAATCATTACAGTTTGAAAAGTCAGATGTTTCAATTATTGACATAAAATTGCAGGTGTTGGTTGTAGAGCTGCTCTGTTGATAAAAGGAAGCATGTAATGAATAGCTTGCAATTATTTAAAATTGGATCAGAAATGTTGCAGGAGATTTTTATGGTAGCAGTTAGTCTCAAAAAGCTTAATAGTACGTAGTTGGATGATACAACAGGAAAATAAATCAAAACACATTATAATACAAAATAAATCAATAAATAATAAATAGATAAATAGTGTAATAAATAAATTGGGAAAGGAGTCCGATGTTGATGTAAAATTTCCCCTCAGCGTTGTCCAAGTACAGTCAACCACAAATACAGGATATGCCATGACTGCTAAATACAATTCTCACCAACAGTAAAATACTAAATTTTACATACAACACAAGGCCATTTGTTGTACAAGTATGTGGACCATAAGTTTACTAGATATTCCATGGCCATTAATGTAAAGTATGCAGCTATAACAGCCTTCACTCTTCTGGGATGAATTTTTACCAGGTTACAAAGTATCTGTGAGAATTTGTGGCTATGTAGTCAAAAAAGCATTTTTGGTACTATGTTGGAGGTCTGGCACCGTTCCACCCTAAAGGTGTTAGAGGTCAGAGTTTAACATTGACCTTAAACTTCCTTCATGCTAAAATAGCCAAACTATTTCATTATGGACCTTGTTTTGTGCACACAGGCACAGTCATACTGAAACAGAAAATGACCTCTAAAGCGGGTCTACATACATTTGGTCTAATAAACACCCCTTTACAGCCAAAACTGTGAGTGTGTTAAGTGTGTTCAATGACGTCATGTTAAGTAGAATTGTTCATGTGTTGTTAGTCTCAGCTAAATGAGGTTTTCTTTAATTATGACTTGGATGAAGATCAGACCACATAAGTTTAAGTAAAATGTGTTTCCGAACCTTATAAAGAAGACACAGAGTCCTTATTACACTAAATGAAATAGTCATGTACATTTTTTGTGTAACTTAGCTAAATGTTTGTGTTCATGTATGTGCATGTGGTGCATGTGTGTGTACATCTGTGCATCCATTTCCATACTTCTGTGTTTCCTACAGTAGTTCTGTCGGCCTGTCTATTGTGTAATTAATTTTACTTTCTCTTTTTTTTCTTGTGTATTTTTATAATATATGCCCAACCTTGTCCAATCTCTCTCTCTTTCTCTCTCTCTCTCTCTCTCTCTCTCTCTCTTACTCACAGGAAAGCAGCCTGAGGCCACAGTGGAGAGCAATCAGAATAAAGGTACCAGAGAGACAGTCGTGTAAATAAATGAGAGAGGCTCTGAGGGGTTAATTATTTTATTGCTGTGGAACAGGTTTCACTGTAGCTTCTGCTAATGTGTTCTGCTAAACCGTGGACCTTGGCTATACAGACACACTCATGTTATGTGGATGGGTTACATAACAGCCTGATGTGTGTAATTAATTACTTATTAATGGGGTTTGATCTTCTTCCAGGTCATAATTGATAAACTCATTCTGCCTGAACTAATGAAACATGAATGAAATCTTTAGTCAAGCATTTGGATTTGTGTGGGCAGGCTCACACTATACAGTCAGTTTCGATATAAAATGTAATTCCATGCTCAATTTTGAGAAGCAGGGACTTCTGGCAAAAAGGTCACAGTATACTATTACACAGTACAATTCATCATTATTTTAAACTATATTCATATAGTATAGTAAAAATATAAAAAATACAGCTGCAAATGGTCTCCTTTTTTAGATGCCTTTTGCATAAATTATGTCACATGGAATTAGGTTTTTTGGACACAGTTTTCTAGTCTTTATTATTAAAATAAGAGTCAATAGTACAATACATAGCATTATTAACAGAGAATTAGATATACGCAGTATAAACAGCCCTGTTGGTGCAGGACACAGACAGAAACATATATACTAGGACTTATACATTTAGTTCCCCCCCCCCCCCCCCCCCCCAAACTGTACAAATTAAGCAACTAAAGGTTAGGGGTCTTGCTTAAGGCTCCAACAGTGAAGGAGCTTGAACCCCCTCTGATCAACAGTCCATTATGTAAACTGTGGAGTCACCACAGCCATCTGCAAGCTTCTGTTAAGCTTCTATTAAGCTGCCCACATTTGAGATGTGCAATAATATTTTAAGAGCAAAAGTATTATTTAATAAATACCATTTATTGGTCTGTAATTGTCCATTGTGCTCTTGCTGTGATCCTGGTAGTACCAATACTGAAATTTCTCGATTTGTAGACTTTCTTTCTGTCAGTTCATTGTTCCTTGCTTTGTATATTAACAATTCTTCTTTTAAGGTCCTCCAAATAAGTAACATTCTTTAAAAAAAAATAGGCAGTTCCATACTTTAATGCCTTTTGGTAGAAGGCATGGCACCATAAAACACCTCTAGCTTATATTACATCATTAATATATACCTTTGACGTCTTTTGTAAAGAAGAGTTTAAATGAGAGATCAATGTCTTTAATGAAGAAATAAATTATCATTATGTGTGTGTTATTAATTAATTGGGGCAAAATGGGTTTGTCTAATATTATGACATGGAAATAAACATTTTCCAAAGTGCACATCTTTTTTTTGCAACAGCGTACATGACCATTGAGCTTTGCAGCCCTTTTGTGTCGTTTATTACGGCAATGTTACATTGTGTTCTGTTTAAGACTCATCTGTACACACTTTGCTGAACTGTGCAGTCTCAGTGGAAGTTTATAGAGCAATAATTCACTGGTGTTGAAAGCATAGACACTGAGCCTCTGCGTTTTCTTAGTGCTTTCAGTGATTGTATCTGTATTCCTCTTTGTCTGTCCATGTTTATTCCATATATAGAACAGTCCATAGTGGTACTGTAATGCTTTATGTTATGTATATATGGTCTGAGTAGTTCATGTAGGTGTCACATATTGCTCGCAGTAATAACACACAACTTTTGTCACACCCATCAGCCAAGAAGCAGGATGGAGCGGTCGCCATGGAGATGCAGCCGCTGAAGAGCGCGGAAGGCGGAGAGGTGGAGGAGAGGGAGAAGAAGAAAGCTAATGTGCCCAAAAAGGAGAAGTCTGTTCTACAGGGCAAACTCACCAAACTGGCTGTGCAGATTGGCAAAGCAGGTGAGTAATGACTGATCCAAATCAGAGTTGCCATTAAGTGGATGGTGGAACTTATTCATTGCACCTAATACCAACTAAAGTTAACAAATTTAAGGTGTAACAAACATTTCTTTAGAGTATTGGTCTATGTTATCATATAATACAATTAATATAATATAATTTCCAATTATATAATATCCCAGATGTGATCTTTTTGACACCATTACATTACCAGCCCTTACTACTGGCCCAAGATAGGTTGGGTCAGTGGATTCATATTCATATTCATACATCGTAATGTATATTCTGACCCTACAGTGCCCACAATTGAGCAAAATTAGAGATTTACAAGTCTTTTCAACGGTCCACTGTAGAATGAATGCCATTAATTTGATTGTATATATTGAGATCTGATTGGCTTGTGATAAGTGGGTCTGTGTAAACAGTGAGTTAATATTTGAAACACAGTTCACCCCCTTTTTCTTAGAGCCACACAAGAAACAAGGTACTATCTGTATGGCAGGTCTAGCTTATAAAATAAGCTGTTACCTTAATATAAAATTGGCTAATAGGATTGACTACTCCCCTACCCCAGTATACAGTACTTGTATGGATATTGGGTTTTTTTTTAAGTTTCAGCCAACTTCTACTTAAGTTGTTGACAGTACCTGTAATGAGTATTTTCACACTATCACTTAAACAGATGCAACCCTGCAGGAAGCCATCATCCAGTCTGTTGTTCTCTTTCCAGGTCTGGTGATGTCGGCTATCACAGTGATTATTTTGGTGCTGTACTTTGTGATTGACACATTTGTGGTGGAGGGAAGGAGCTGGATGCCTGAATGCACACCTATTTACGTGCAGTACTTTGTGAAGTTTTTTATCATCGGAGTCACTGTGCTGGTGGTGGCTGTGCCTGAGGGTCTTCCCCTGGCTGTCACCATCTCGCTAGCTTACTCAGTAAAGGTAAGCTAGATCAGATTCAATTCTGTGTTTAGAACTAAAATATATTACATATGTTATGAATGCCTTATAATGGGATTATTCACATGAAGTTTGGTTTTGCATAGTTTGTTTCTATACAATAATATTTATTTTCATATATTTGTTACTGGTTTGGATTTTTGGCTCCAGATACAGTATGCTAATATTTAAGACAGATTATTTACATTCATATATTTGTTCTGTGTATTTAAAATTGTATTTGTATGGATATTGTATTTTTCAAACTTTAATGCAATTTACAGTACAGCAATGTTTTTAAATGTACCCTTTTACCTTAGTATTTTTTGTTTAGGCTGTTTAGCACCAATAGTTGATTTACACGCTTCAGTACAAAGATACAAAGATCACTACCAAACCCAATACATGCCATTCTTACTAGCTACCATCTTCTTTATTCCTTGTAGAAAATGATGAAGGACAATAACTTGGTGCGGCACTTAGACGCCTGTGAAACCATGGGCAATGCCACCGCCATCTGCTCAGACAAGACCGGCACTCTGACCACCAACCGCATGACCGTGGTGCAGGCCTACATTAATGACCAGCACTTCCGCGAGATCCCAGATCCCAGCCAGGTCAACTCCAACACCCTGGAGTTAATAGTGAATGCCATTTCTATTAACAGTGGCTATACCTCCAAGATCATGGTGAGAACACAGCAGAAGGCTGGTCTGAATCAACATAATTAAAATAGCTTTTTAGTAGTCCTGGCCAACTCAGCTCTTAGTCTGATTCCTAAAGAATTACTTGGGTAGACTTTTACAAACTATGTATTGTAAGGCGGTTACAAAATGTAAACATTTTTACACAGTACTTTACAGTACTAAAACATGACCAGGGTTTGGCATGCTGAACGTACATAGTGCAACAAGTGCAAAAACAAAGCTGCTATGCTGACCAGAGAGAGGCTGGACCCACTGCACAAAAACAGCAAATAACCTTAAATACCCTAAAGAATTTAATAGAACATTATGTTACCTTTCTTCTACATTGTGTCATATTTAACAAAAAGGAACATGTGTCCTCTGATGTGTACAGCTGCAGATTGATTCTTTTTTTTACCAGAATCAGACCAGCAACGCCAAGACTGGATTAGTGTATTAGACTGCACCACTTAAGCATGATAATACCTGAAGTGACAATTTTGTCACTCCAGTAGTTTTACTGCATTCTTTTAGGCAATTGATTTTAAGGGGAAAACAGTTAGTACTGAGATGTAACATTCAGGTATTTTTTGCATTATTAATTGTTAAAAACATAGGCAATGCTGTTTATTGACAGAAAAAAATGTATGGTAAAAAGATCTAAAAACACATACAGAAAGGTAACAGATGAAGGGAAAAAGCTTAACAAATACATTAAAAAAGGTAAAAAGTGCTAATGGTTTAAAACAGGTGTAAGCAATTCCAATTCTACCATAATGTTTGACATGTACAGTGGTCAGAAAAGACTGTCTGTTCCAGTTGTATCTATTTGTCACAATGAATAATTTAATGCTCTTTAAAGTAACAAAGTTATACCACATGAATGAAATCCTTGTAAAAACCTTATAGTAAATCCCCTCCTGGTTAAAGAATAAATGAGTGTAAATTAAATTACACTTGCATATGTACATAATCTCCTCTCTCTTATTTTCCAGCCTCCGGATGTGGAAGGCGGCTTGCCCAAACAGGTAGGGAATAAGACAGAGTGTGGCTTGCTGGGCTTTGTGCTTGACCTGAAGCGAGAATATGCATCTATCCGTGAGCAAATCCCCGAGGAGAAGCTGTACAAGGTGTACACTTTCAATTCAGTCCGCAAGTCAATGAGCACTGTGGTGCAGCTGCCAGACGGTAATTTCCGCCTCTACAGCAAAGGAGCGTCCGAAATTCTCTTAAAAAAGTGAGTCTGCTTGTGGGTTACCACTTATATTTTGACTAGTGTTGTACTGTTATTTTAAAACTGTAATGTACCGGATCTGTTGACATACCATGGCACTGTTTATTTTCATTTTAGTTGTTCAGAAGGTTTTGATTAATTTAATGTATCACCATGACCAACAAGTAGTGCCAGAAGCAAGATAAACAACAGAGCTATAATAATGCACCTATTTAAAAAAAAAATTCCCTTCTTCCTGCAATTGCTCCTTTCCTCCATCCTTCAGGTGTTCATCCATTATTGGAGCAGGAGATGCAGTGCGGACCTTTAGACCAAGGGACAGGGATGAAATGGTGAAGAAGGTGATTGAGCCCATGGCATGTGAAGGTCTCCGCACCATCTGCATAGCCTACCGTGACCTCTCTGGCGAGCCTGAACCTGACTGGGAAAACGAGGCCGATATTGTTACTGACTTGACCTGCATTGCTGTAGTCGGGATTGAAGATCCAGTGAGACCTGAGGTATCCAAATAGTTAATGAATCTGTGGCTTTGGATCAAACTGGAATCAATAATTACGTCAAAACAGATTTGTATGAGCTGCTTTATTGTCACAGTAAATCAAGCCAAAAGTCCTTCTTGTTTAACACTTGAATTAGCCAACTTGGGCAGCTATTAAAACCAGGAGAGGTTTGGAAAAGTCAATTATATTTACTCTTTATTTTGGCTCATATGGCCCACTGAAGACAAAAAGTGTTTAAGTTTTGACAAATTAGTTGTTAAGCGCTGGTGTACAGCAATTCTGAAATTTTGCCACATATGTTTGATGGGGTTAAGGCCAGTTTTTATTCAAGATTGATTTTACTGTGCATTATATGCCAGTCTATGCTGGTGACATGCATTCCTATACCATGATGCTACCACCATGTTTTACAGTAGAGTTTAGTAGAATGTTTAGAATTCAAAAGCTTAGAATTCAAGCCATAAAGCACCAGTTTAATCTTTCTAACATTTTTTGTATTCTAAGTGGCTTTGCCGTTTTTAGTAGGGGCTTCTCAGAACTCATTTAGTGTAACTTTGTGTATCTCTTAATATGACAGCCACTGACTTTGTGTCACAGTGGTCATTTCAAGAATGTGCCACATTCAGTTTGTTGACTTGTTTTATAGACTCAGTCTGACTTGGGCATTTTTGCTCTGGTTGACCTATTTTTCTTCTCACTAAAGGTTCCTGAGGCTATCCGAAAATGCCAGAAGGCAGGTATCACTGTGCGCATGGTCACTGGTGACAACATCAATACAGCTCGTGCTATCGCTGCAAAGTGTGGAATCATTCAGCCTGGAGATGACTTTTTGTGTATAGAAGGAAAGGACTTCAATCGACGAATCAGGAATGAGAAAGGAGAGGTGATATATACTAAGAGTATTGTTATGCAGTGTTATTATACATTTCTAACATTAGTTGCAGTACTTGTATTGTCAATGATGTTAATGATGAAATGTTATCAGAGTCTGCATTGGGTAAATCTAAATGTATAATAATTGGGGGGGGGGGGGGGGAAACGAATGAGGTCAAATATCTAACACAAGGGTTTCATTGTTGTTTTTTGTTTTCATGTTTCAGATTGAACAAGAGAGGATTGATAAGATCTGGCCCAAACTGAGAGTTTTGGCTCGGTCTTCACCCACTGACAAACACACTCTTGTTAAAGGTTTGCAGTTTTTTTGTGGTGTGAAAGTTATTAAATGAAACACGAACTTAACAGATTGAAGTTAATTTAAAACATGACACATTTGGGAAAAAATTATGCAATCTTATTTACTGAAGGCACAAAGGTATCTAACAACCATATCACTTGCTCAGCAAGTTTACACAATTGGTAAGCCAATTAAAATAATTAAACACAGCAAGGCTTAACATTAACACTATGTCACAATCTAAGTACATTTCAGAGGAGCTAAGAAAGAAATATAATTTATATTATTCTTAAATGGCTTAAATTGTCTAGTGCACTAGGACTCAGCTGTACCACAATGCAGTTCATTATCTTTACTTGAGGACTTTGGGCTTGAGGGCTTTTACATTATTTGTCAGCTGACAGTTGATAAATATCTATTGACCTATACCTGTTTATGTTTACAAGGCTTTTATTAAAGGGAAAATGCATAACATACGTATTTTAGGTATAATGGGTGTGTTTTAAAATGCCAACTTTAAAAAAAATTACCCACAATAATTTTACTGTAATAATTTATATTTGCAATTTATGACAATATTTAGTGTATATTCTGCAGCCATGATACAATGCTGGTAATATGAATGTGTATTGTTTACTCCTGGGTTTGTGATGGTGCTGGTAAATGTGGGTCCTGCGCAGTGATTAAGCTTTGTTATAATCTGCAGGAATCATTGACAGCACTGCGTTGGAGCAGAGACAAGTTGTGGCAGTGACTGGTGACGGAACCAATGATGGACCAGCTCTCAAGAAAGCAGATGTTGGCTTTGCCATGGTGAGTAAATATGATTATTCAGGATTCTTCAAATTCAGTTTGAAATGTATAAGTTAACATATGCCTTCTGAGTTATGATTAAGTGAGTTAAGTGGTATGTCATTTTTTTGCAAATGAGAACAATGCAGTAAAATACATATTATTCTTTGAATAATATGAACTGTAGCATTAGAAGATATCTCTGTGATAAACATAAATGGTAGTTACAGTGCACTGGAACTAGATGCCACGCTGGAACCAATGAAAGGATGCAAAAAAGTACAACAGTGAATCCAAATACATTCAAAATAACTGATTAAGTCAATCAAAAGCATTTTAGAGCAGCAAGTTCACCTTCTTCATCTTTGTAAGAGATGGGAGGAATTCCGCTCAGGAGTGGCATAGTGGAACCCAGGTCCCCAGAAGCCTGAAGATGTGTGACACTCACCTGTTAAAGATGAAGTCACTACTTTAAATCCCTCTTTGATGCATGGCACATGCAGTAAATTGCACTGTCCAAAGTATAAAACTGCCTTGCGCCCAGTGTTTCCAGGTGGCACCAGATCACAAAGAGCAAAAAGAAATTGCTTGGTAATGTATAAAAAATAACAGAAACCTAGCAAGGATAGGCAAGAATATATCTAGGGATGGTAGTGATGTGCTTTCTTTTCTTTTAGAACAATATTTAAAAAGTTTTTTTAACCTTTGAACTTTTGAGACAGCTATTATTATAAACTCATTGTGCTGTTGCACCTGCTCATGATGATAAATGCAGCAATAATAATGTGTTTCTGTGTTATTTTATGTACAGTTGTCATTTGGAGCACAAAATAACCAGATGTGTCCAACTTGGTGTAGTGAATTGCTTCACCCACTCTCTCATTCTGTTTTTCTGTCTCTCTTATACTCCCTCAGGGCATAGCTGGCACTGATGTAGCTAAAGAGGCTTCAGACATCATCCTGACTGATGATAATTTTAGCAGCATTGTAAAGGCAGTCATGTGGGGGAGGAATGTTTATGACAGCATCTCGAAATTCCTGCAGTTTCAGCTTACTGTCAATGTTGTGGCTGTCATAGTGGCCTTTACTGGAGCCTGTATCACACAGGTAACACACACACACACTTACACACACACATAACTACAGCTAAAACTTAATCTCTATATTTGTTTGTTATTTCCATTGAAATGCATTACTGTGGATGAATAATGCTATGCCTCCTCCTTTTTTAAGTTCACCAGTCTTGTTTTAAAGATGTCCTGTTTTATGTGACAATTTTATCTAGCACCTATATTATCAGTGTATAACAGTACTAACCTTTTTTAAAGCTGAAATGACTGCATTACAATGCAATAATCCTCTATAATTATAATATGGTGGACATTTACCTCACCTTTATTCACCTTTAACTGCTTTTTAGTAAGGCTTCTCTGTAGCACATGTTATGTTTTGTTTGTTTAAGAGTATTCATTAGGCGCCCAGGTGGCGCAGCGGGATATTCTGTTAGCACACCAGCACCGAGATTCTGAACTCCTCAGTTCGAAACTCAACGTTGCCACCGGTCGGCTGGGCGCCATCTAGCAGGCATAATTGTCAGTGCCTGCAGCAGACACGGTTCTGCTAGGGTGGGATGACCGGACTATGTGAGTGGGGTCTTCAAACGCTTTGTAAGGACCCTGACTGGCGGATAGAGAGATGCCTGTTCAGAGTAAATAGGTGAAAAAGCGTTCCACTGTGCGCGGGTTGGAGAAGGCGTGAGCAGCAATATACCCACCTCAACTGCAGTGAAGGATCCCCCAGCAGCAGAAGACAAATTGACTACGTCAAATTGGGAAGAAAATGGGAGAAAATTCATAAATAGAAATAGAAAAAAATGAGTATTCCTTAGCAGGGTCAGCTAAAAAGGTGGAAATTACTAGTTTACACAACAGCCACTTAGGTTGCTTATTTACAAATTTTAGTCACATTCTGTATATCTTAAAACAGCATGGCTTCATAGTAATAGTAAAATTACAGGTACAGGTGCCTGTAATCCAGACTGGTATCCAATTAAAATTGTGTGGTTTATTATAGAGGACAATATATGACAGCTGAGATTCCACTTCAGCTACAACAGCAGCAAAAGTGCACAACATCATTAGTGGTGTTATTATTTAAATGACTATTTAGTATAGTGTGTACATTTTTTAGGAAAATACAGAAGTAAACTCCTGCCCAAAACCACTCCAGCAAGGCACACAAATTTGTTCTATGACGGATGCTCAGAATATCCATGTAAACACAGCCTAATACTGTTAAGGGAACATTTGATCCCCATAAAGATATAAATACAGGGTCTAATGGTCTGGCTCGTGAATGCATTTATGTGATAAGTGTGAGTATGTGTAATGTGAAGAGCTTATATTACATTAGGTTAGACTAACTTGCTGCATTGCACCCTGCTTAAAAAAGAATTATGGAAAAGGTATGCTTCATTTAGCCTATGCTCTGGGTCCCCTGCTGGAGGCTGCACCTTCAACTTGCTAATTTGTCTTCATAAAACAACATCTCAGGAAAAGTCAAATCATGTGACTGTGTTTATACAGGACTCGCCTCTAAAAGCGGTGCAGATGTTATGGGTGAACCTGATCATGGACACTTTTGCATCTCTTGCCTTGGCCACTGAACCACCCACTGAAGCTCTACTGCTGAGAAAACCGTACGGTCGTAACAATCCTCTCATTTCCCTTACAATGATGAAGAACATCCTGGGTCATGGAGTCTATCAGCTTGTCATCATCTTCACCCTGCTGTTTGTTGGTGAGACATTCATTTGGGATATTTAAAGTGTTCAAAACATTTAAAACGTCTTCCATCTCAATAATAGATGTTGAATTGATTGAGGACATCTCTTATGATCTCAAAGCATTATACTTAGAAATGTTTTTTTCAATCTTCAAGTATTGTACTAATAGTTATGAATTGAAATACTTTTTCTGTACATAAATGGACAAAACCCATTTTCGATGCTTACAAGCTGCAAAAAGTCAAATTTTGGCAATTTAGTGTTAAATAAGGAAAAGCAGAACGTTGTCAATGTAAAGCTTACACGACCATCTCTAAACTAGATGTTCACAAGGCCAGTTGGACTGCAGCCTATATTTTTGGATGTGGTTGGAAGTAATTATCCCAACATTTAACATGAAGAGTGTTTGAATTATCAAGTAAGAACCAAATTAACATCCAAGTTGACCTTCAAGCTCAATGCATAGTCAAATTGCACTATCCATAAGAGTGAATGAAAATGGGCTTCATTGTAGAAGACCAAGGAGGACCCCTGTTCTACTAGCAAGACACAAAAAGCCTAGCTTGACTGACCACAGTCCTTTTGGGAGAATTTTTGGAATGTCACACTGACTCTGTGTTTACAAAGGGAAAAGAAGGCATTTGAAAAAGCACACCATGTCTACTGTAAAACATGGAGGAGGTTCAGTAATGTTTTGGGGTTGCTTTGCTGCCTCAAGCACTGAGTGCCTACAATCTGCGCAGGACACAATGAAATCAGAAGACTATTCTGGCATTTTGGATCGGAATATACAGCCACTTCCACTATCACAGTGGTGCAGTGGATAGCACTGTCACCTCATTGCAACACTCCCATTAATTATTGCCTAGTCTCTTTCTAATAGTACAACCATGAATGATGACCTTAACTGCTTTCTTGGATGTTTGGCTCCCCTGTGACTTACTGAATAAGTTTTCATTGTGCTCTTGGACAATTTTATAAGGCTTGCCAACTGCAGGGAATTTTCCCCACTTTTTCAAGTTTTTTAATAACTTTTCTTTTTTTTATTGTGGCATAATGTGTTCCTTTTAAAACTTTTAGCCTCTCTTTACATTGCTGAATCATTTAGGTGAAGCCTAGCTTTAGCAGTTCTGCAGTAATTAAGCCTAGGTGTATCTAGTCTAGACGAACTAAATAACCAGATACATTGGGTCCATTGGCTGGGTGCTGCTTACTTACTTTATCAATTACTTCTTTACACAGAGCCAACTGGTTATTATATTTTATAAAATTTTAATAATAGATCAGAAATAATTGATTGTAATACCTTGTACACTTAGGTTTATTGACTTAGTGGTGATTATGGTTTCATGAACTGTAAAATTATATTTTTTCTTTTATTATCATTTCACTAACGCTTATTGGAGATCCTATAAAAAAAGATTGAAATGGATTATTTGGACCAGAACATAAGGGCTAAAGGTTTCTGAAGGTGGTTAATAGGTTTATTTGTCCCAGTTCTGACCTCTATTTCCTGTACTGCTGTTACACTATGCAGGAGAGAAGATTTTTAACATTGACAGTGGACGCAATGCCCCACTGCACTCGCCTCCCTCCGAGCACTACACCATCATCTTCAACATCTTTGTCCTCATGCAGCTTTTTAATGAGATCAATGCCCGCAAGATTCACGGAGAGAGGAACGTGTTTGATGGCATCTTCGGCAACCCAATCTTCTGCAGCATTGTGCTGGGCACTTTTGCTGTGCAGGTCTCAACCTCTTCACCTTATAAACTGTTAGGACTTCATTATACAAGTAGACTGTTGTTTACTTTCAGTACATGTATCTTATTTAAATGTACAACTAAAAACTCAGATAGTCTTTTACTTTGTACTTTAAAATCTGAATAATTTCTGAATTAGCTGTGAACGGTGGTGGTTCAATACTTGTTTTTCCTTACTGTGTGTAACATAGAAATTGCTGAGCAATGTTCAACGCTTCATGTGTGTTTATGCTCACTGTGCAGATTGTGATCGTGCAGTTCGGGGGCAAACCCTTCAGCTGTGCACCTCTTAACATGGAGCAGTGGCTGTGGTGCCTCTTTGTGGGGGTTGGAGAGCTTCTTTGGGGGCAGGTGAGAAAAGGGAGCAAAAGGGTAAGAATTAAAGAGAGTAAATTAGGGGTGTCTGTAAAAGCTAAAATAATAATAAGACTATGGTAGGTCTGGCACCTCTCAGAAACACGAACTACGGGTCAAGAATACACTATGGAAAATGGACTATAAGGCACCACACACATATTTACAAGTGGGGTCTTAAAATGCAGTAAAAAGAAGAATCTGTGATTTGGTTAGTCTTCTAAATCTTTATTTAAAAAGGCTCAGTCTGTAAAAGCAGTGATGGATTGTGATGCACTCACTGTTTTCCAACTTTTATGAGAGAATTGAGAGAATGCAAAATTGAGAAAAAGTGCTCTATTCTATAATAAACTATTTTATTACTATATTTATATGAGAGTTACAATAAAGTATACAATAAATAATCATTTAAATTGAATGTTTCATTGTCTACTTATTTACAGAGCATTTTTCAACATCACTCTCTATTCTCCAGGTCATTGCAACAGTGCCCACCAGTCACCTAAAGTGTCTCAAAGAAGCAGGCACCAGTCCAGGTACTGACGAGATGACGGAGGATGAGCTTGCTGAAGATGAGGAGGAAATAGACCATGCTGAGAGAGAGCTGCGCAGAGGCCAGATCCTCTGGTTCAGAGGTCTCAACCGCATCCAGACTCAGGTGCTGTGTTTGCCCCCTTAGACCTATTAGCTGCACTGGCTTTTAGAGACAGGATATCATCCTTGTCAAAATCCACTTTTGATTTTGCTTTTTTCTCCAGACTCTCCCTGAGAGTCACCATCGGCTTGTACTTGTCTTGGTTTCTCTTTATCTTGTCCTTTCTTTCCTTCTTTCTCTTTCTCTCTATGTGGTCTCGGCTTTTGGGAGCCTGTACTTAATGAGTATAGATTTCCCTGACAGTGATCTATAAAAGCCCTCTCCTGTTCAGAGCTGTTTTGTTACTCTATTATGTAATCGGAGTCCTTTAGAGGCCTGATTTATTGCTTTATTTCACCTTTGCCTCTGTACTGCAACATCCATCTAGTTAAAGTCTATGGGACTTCCTGTTACTGCACTTACCAATCTGGACATTAAGGGCTTTTTATATCTACATATAGTTAATGTTCCATACTCCAAAATGTGTAATGAGATCCCCCAAGTTGAAGAAAGTTAAACTACCCATTTAGAAGTTATGTTTTACATATAATGCTAAATAATTGTCTTTGTTCATCTGTTTCATGTGGCATTGCTGTGTACCCACACTGCCATTTATCACTTATAATAGGCTGGGCTCAAAGGGTTTGTAAATAAACAAAACTGTTTGATATTCATAGTGCAGTCTGCAGTCTTGGCAATTTAGAACTGTACACTCAAAAAAGACACATCTTGTGTGGGCCAATTTACTTGCAGTGTAAATATAAAAAGGGTGACAAATGTTACAAAATATGACAGAATTTAAAGGGTGGATAAACAAAATGTTAAAGTAAAATGTTTCAAGCGCTGTAATTTAAATCTTTTCACATGAGGACTGCCAATAAAATGAACAATAATAATAATAGCATATAATAATATATTACTATTATTATTATTATTATTATTGCTGGTCTGTTTCTAAAATGATTACATTCTCACATTGCACTTGTTTACTTACTCGTACAGGAAAAGACAATTATAACTATGGCTCCTGCTAAAAAACTCACAGAATGAAACAGATCAATAGATAATATACTATAACAGCAGTTTTTGTTGTTCCTTCACCATAAGGGCTCTTTAACTTTTTAATCAAGCTATGTATGTGGGTTACAAAAGTTTCACTTCTTCTTTCTGTGCCTTAAAATTCAATAATAACTATTTACCTTCTTCTTTTACCAGATACATTATCATGTTTACTTGAGGAGTGTTTTATTGTAAATCCACAATGATGTAGAGACTAATCATCTCTGACCAGTGCTTAATTGATGTTTAATTATAGTTTTTTTATAATGCAAATTTTGGTTTAATTGGGTTATGTAACTGTAGCTATGTGTACATTTCTCACTCTCTCTCATTCTTTGTCTTTCTTACCCTCTCTCTTTCTGTCAAAGTAGTGCCTTTCTCTTCTCTCTATTTCATCCATACCAGTAATAGACCAGCTAGGATGGAGACAGTTAAGTACAGTAGAATGGCTCTTGAAGCTAACAGTGCCTTGAAAAACTTCTCTCTAGTCTCTGTCTTCCTGAAGACTCTATGAGAGGACAAGTGAGAATGTGTGTGGGATGTTAGCCGGGACATTGGCTGTGAAAGGTGTATGAGGTTGTTAGTTGGTGTTTGTAAGGCAGTGTGTGGTTTACAGGGTGTGGATAATAGACAGAGAGAGGAACAGAAACTGAGCTGTTGTCTGCTGATAGTGAAAAACAAAAATGATGCCATGTCATGATATGTGTCCAAAAATAACTAAGCCACAGGGCTTTTGTTTTAAACTGATCTTGGTTTGTCTAATGATCTGGTGCATAACATGACTGACATTGCAATTTTTTCTACCTGCTTGTAAAAACATACTTTTACCAGAGAGAACTCTGTTTTTGTAATTGTTCCATGTTGCTGCTTTAAGTCATATTTAATATACTCTCTGAAACAAAACACATTTAAAATGTAAATATTTAAACATTACTTCATATTTACCAAATTTTGGCCACCTATTTGCTGAGTCTCCACTATTACACAGCAGCTTTGAATACAGAAAAGTCAGGGCTACCACATGCTTCCTTTGAGACATGATGCCAGTCACCATTGGCTGGAAATGCTTCTACAATTATTGTATACATGTAGCTAAACCATAGACAATGCAAGAGCAGAAGGGAAACCTTTTGGACCAGATTATTTTCTACCATGAAGCATTTTTTAAACATTTTTTAACCATGCTTAGAGAGGACACTTAATGTATTGTCTGTAAACATGAGCTCACAGAAGCTTAATTGGATAGCTTGATTGAATGCTATCATGTTCACACAGAGAACAGAAACAATCAACTTCTAGTCATGAATGGATTATGGCAATGTTGCCACTTGAATCTCTGGACTTCTATAAAAAAATAAGATTAATAAACAGATTGCAGCAATTACAGCAAATAAAAAAGCTGCTGCAAAATCAGGTATCTTAATCGATAACAATTACAAAAAGAAATCAACATCATGGCTGGACTGAATATTAGTTTAAGAGACTTTGAATCCATACTGTAAAATTACCACTTGGTATTTGCTGGCACCTGCATTGTCACTTATCTTACCAATGTATAAACACTAGCTTAATGGATAGAGACTGAAGGTAAAATGCTGGCAGTAAGGAGGGCACCACAAATTGCCCTAGTTGTATCAAAGCCCCCTACAAGATTTGCATCGATCACCTCCTAGTGTAACACTGAGTTGGCAAAACATTACACACATTACAGCGTGTAGGCACGTATCAATAGTCACTTCATCAATTTGATGAAGGCTTTAATATCGAGAGTGTCTCCTGCTAGGAGCATACACTGCAGCTTTCATCTCTGTGTTTCTAATAGAAATTATCTAATTAATTGGGAACTGAATCTTCCGAAGCTCAACAAGTGGTTTTACTAAAATTCCTGCCTTTGTTTGTTTGAACGGTGAATCAGTACATTAGAGAGAATTTTTTGTAGTCTAAGAGTCAAGCTATCTTTTTGTGAATAGTGTGGCCTCTAAACTTTTAATCATGCCTGTTTTCAATACACAGCCATTCAGTGATTTCTTTTGTACTGATTTTAGAGTGACACTAGATGTTCACACACTGCATCTAATAAAGCTTTGAGTCTTGCCATTTATAATAAAGAATAAATGGGTATTTTGTTATTCTGATTTCCTTAACTATTGGATTAATCTTGTTTACTTTGGAATTGGTTTGTGATGTATATGAGAGTGTTTTAGATGTTTTGATGTTTATGTTTAAAGAAATGTCAGTATTTCTTTAATCTTAATATCTATATACTGCATTCCTGGTGAATATGTGATTCTTACTGAAATAATAATTCAAACTTGGATGGAAAAGAGAACAGACAATTCTTTACTCTGAACTACATTGTACTAAAAGCCCAAGGCTTCTGTTAAACATTTAAGACTTTTAACTATAAAGTAAACCAAAGAACTACAGCCAGTACACTTATTCATTAAAGCCCTTACCTAGAACATTGAATGGATGTAATGTGTATGTGGTACATCTAAATTGTGTATGCATGTATTTTTATCACCCATTTGGAAAGAGAAATTCTGTGAACTGGGCACATAAAACACTTGCCAAAAAACGCAAAAGAACAGCATGTCTTTTCTGAGGTAGATGTATAATTCATGAGGCAAATTCTGTGATTAAGAAATCCCAGAGAACCAAATGCTCTATTTAGCCCAACTGACCACAGTTGCAGCAGATGCAATTATTAACAGTGTTTCCGTTTTTTCAAGGAAACTATCTCCGAATATACAAAAATGTTGATAAAACATTGAACATAGCTTTAATTATAACACAATTTTCCATAAACGCAATGCAGTAAAAGGTAATTCTGGGTACTTCCACTTAAAACTTTTGTACATATGCAGATTATTTCCTCTGTGTTATATGTCCCATCTTGGGCTTCAGCAGCACACGGGTAGAGTATTGCACATTGTAGGATTATAATGTCTGAGTGGGATGGATGACTTCTCCCTCTCACATTTTCCTGCCCTAAAATAGCAATTTAATAATAGTTAAATAATAGTTTCTGAGAAAATCTGAGCTGGTGGGTTGGTATTAGTAATAACGGTATTAGGAAAGACGGGGTAAACTTTGAAAAAGTAATCCCATTTCTGCTGGTTACAATTCCTAAACACATTACACCCGAATAACAGGGCATCACACACCCACCCATTTACTCACTCACTTACAATTTAGGGTATCCCGAAAAACTGCTTAAATACAGATTAAATCCAAATTTCCACAACTCTAAAGTCACCGTGCCCCTCATCTTTCTTTTATTATTACTGTCAGTACAGCTGTTAAATTGGTAAATTGGTTTTCTGTTCTTTTCTCTGTACAGGGAATCATGTCAAATGTGTTGGCCTTGGTAATAAACCATATTCCCCAGATGCTGTAGATAGACATTAGACATTAAAGATTAAATGTTGGCCTATTGACCATAGTATGTCATTCCTTTTAGAAAATGATAACCTTATTTTTTCTTCTTGGTACAGAGTTACCACAAAAAACACCCTCTTTCTGGCTTTCTCCTCTTTCTCTGTCTCCCCATCTTTCTTACATTAAACTGTACATGTATGTGTTATGGTTCTCTCTCTCCTGCAGATGGAGGTAGTGAGTACATTCAAGAGAAGTGGTTCGTTTCAGGGTGCAGTGAGAAGGCGTTCATCAGTGCTCAGCCAGCTCCATGACGTAACCAATATTTCTACCCCCACTCATGTAGTTCTCTCCACTGCCAATGCGAGCGCCGGCCCCGGGAGTGAGTCCCCCATGTTCCCTGTGACAGACATAACACATACTTAATAAACAAAACATAATATACAGTGACACACACACACAATCTCACACTTCTTACTGCTGACACAAACACACAGTAACTGTTTCAGAACACTGCGCAGCACGCATGCTCACCCACATTCACACATTGCACCAGGAGTGCAGTGCGCTGGTTATCTACTATTTTCTTTTACTGTATGGTGGTTTTTGTGAGTGTGGTTCTTTGCAAGCTGGCCTGTGTACGCGTGTGGACTGCTATCTGCGTGTGTTCCCAACCCCTCCGCCTTCCGTTTTTTCTTGCCGTGTTGGTCCTCTTCCTCTTGCTGTCCTGTTGTCCTTGTTTGATGGGCTTGGTTTGGTTTGGTTTTGTTTTCCGTACCTTATGGATGGGCCAAGTAAGCCATTCTCTCTCTCTCTCCTTCTTTCTTTGCTCTCAGTCGATCAGACCACTTAACAGCATCAATGCATTCTGTTCTATGCTTCGTTGGCTCCTCTGCCTTTGAGATGTTTGCAGTTTAGAGTTTCCCTTTTAGAGTTGGGTTACATGTAGATTCCAGCATCCACTTCTGAGCTATAAAGAATCATTAATAATGGAACATTAGCTCCAACAGCCATCCAAATCTGTACTTCCCCTCATCAAAGTCTGGCTACTAGTTTCCTGTACATTCATCCTCCAGAAATGCAGCTAATTAAAAGAAGGTAAATGTCAAGAAAGAGGTTACTAGAGCTTCACAGCATTTACAGCATTTTAACTATATATTATCAGGTGTACAACCAATCAATTAAAGGTAACATTTATGTTTAGCAGTGTGTGAGATTGACAAAGCCTGCGAAATGCAAAAACATATGCCAAATGCCAAAAAAATTTATGACAAACATGGCAGAGAACAACGTCTTTTTTCCGGGGTGTAAAATCAATGTTTTTATTATTATTATATTTTAACTAATTAAATAATTGAGATTTTCACAAAAATAAAAGTGCTCAGTCTGTATTTAAAACATTTTACATTGTTTACTGTTCCTAGGTTTTAGTTATATGAAATACTCATCACTTCCTTCATGAAGCATATGTTAATTTGCAGTTGAGTAAAACGTGCAGGTCCACTGCTTTACTGACAAAATACCATGTGAATGTCTGGTACTGTCTGGTGCAAAAGCAGAGGAACTGCATGTAAATGATTAAACAGTTCAAGGTAATGCAGAGAGAACATGGCAGCCCTTTCTAGGTTTTTTTTTTGTTGTCAAGCGTGGTTTACTGTGATATAAAGCTAAAAGGCAAACGGTTTTCCTGTGATCAAGTGTCTGGCGAGCTGTTACGGCTTTGTGCAGATGGTAAACCTTCGAGTATAAGCCCTATTATATACTCTTCGGCTCTTTCTCTTTTTACGTTTAACGATACAGGTTGTGTTTCATTACTTTGTGGTTTTTAAAAACAAAACATCTCTTAACATCTGTGACTTTTACTTCCTTCCACAGATCCATCAGTCAGTTCTTTATCCGTCTCTCTCTCTCACTATCTTTCCCTGTCTTTTCCTTTCTCGCTTTACCATAGATTCATCACTCTGAATGTGTTTTGTATAGGCTGTGTTCAAGTCCTCTTTCAGGAATATTTACAGTGCCTTGCAAAAGTAATAACCCCTTGTCGTTTTTGTTTGTTTGTTTCTGATTGGTGCCTTTTAAATCTTGACTCATGTTAAATCTTGTGTTGCTGGCTACTTCTTGTTCACTTATTGACTATGTTGTGTTATATAGTAAATAAGTGGCATTGAATTATATACAAAAAATGTTGATTCCAGGTAAAACATTGGGGGGAAAAATCCAAGATGGTGAATACTTATGCAAGACACTGTTGATAATGTGTAAATGTAGTTTCTATATATGTTTTAATGAATCTGTGTTGTATTCAAGTAAAATAGTCAAGTAGCAGCATTAAACATTTTATATTTTTATGCTTATAATTTATTATCGTGGGTTGTAATTTAATGAATTTGCAAAGCTTCTCAAAAAACGAGGTGCCTTCAGCCCTTCCATTTTGTTTTTTTCTTTTTCCTTTTCCTACATCCCTTCCGTGTTTGCTCATGACATGCTTTTGGTAGCAGGGTAGAAATGTCTCCCCCACCTCGTAGCTGTGTGTTCTGTATGCTGCCTCATGCTCCAAATAACCTTGCGTCCCATTCCATTTTTTTTTATTTGCTAAGATTTTCAAGTGTTTATGGTCTGTGAATGTCCTCCAACGTCCACACTTCAGTGTAAGACTTTAATACTCGTCCTCCGAAATGCCTGAATGCTTGTCGTCTTCCTGTTTTTCTTTCAGGCTGCATTAAGATTGGAAAAATTTAATATTAGTATATGCAAAGATTTGTTTTAACACCCCCCCCCCCCTTCTGCCATGTACAACAGCAGATCTATTCCCAATTAGAAAAGCACCTTGGGCATATGAATGTGAACAGTTTCTTACTGTGTAAACGAGTCAGTGTGTGGTTAGTTTTTGATTTGAACTAAAACAAGTGTTTTTTTTGGCTTTTGTTAGACATGCTACATAGTAAATCAGAGTTGGAATAGAAATAAGCTTCTTTAGTGATGGATAATTATGTTTACCCCTTGCCTATTAGCTCTGTCATTTGTTTAAACTTTTACCTTGTATGGTTACAGTCCACGACAACGCACACACGCTTTTAATCATTGTGCATGTGCAGAGGTGGATTCACCGGAAAAGCATTACAACTGAACATTATAAAAACAATTTAGGGAATGTTTCAGAAGGCTTAAAGCTTTGATTGCTAATTCTGATATTAATGTAAATTTAGAACACTCATAGTTTGGGTTTAAAAATATATGGGCTAACACTCAGAGACTCAAAAACTTACTGGAAGTCAGGTATTCCAATTAATGAGACTATTATGTGTATTTTTGGCTCACAGAAATTACACCTAGGCTGCTGTTGATTCTAAAATGATCTTAATCTGAATCTGAATAATAAAAATGTATTATTATTAAATACAAAGTTTAGTATTTGAACTACATTCATAAACGGAGTCATTGTTTTGTGTCATTTTTCATTTAAAATAAAAATATTTAAAGCGTGGAGACCTTCAAGGAAAAAAAGAGTGTTTTTCCTTGTTTTAATATAGAAAATACTACAAAAAGCTGCTGTGGTCAAATCTAATTACTGTATTTAGGACCGTATTTAGGGCTGATCTGTTTGGAATAGACAGCATTCAAGGTCTAAGCCAAAGTTGCTAGTTGAGTTTTGAAAAATTATCCATCCAGCAGGGCCAGGGTCTTTTCTGCTCTAAGGGTTTAATGAATTGCTGAGCTTTTATCCTGTCCTGTAAGAAGATCCTTTATTTATTACATTTTTTGCAGCTTCAGTTTAGACTGTGATTGATAAACCACTGATTACAATGACCCAAGGGTGTGTAATTAATAAGTAGTACAGTAACAGCTTTATTTTTCACTGATGAAGTAAAGCTTTATAAGCTTAGTCCTGTAGACCATAAATCATGCAGAGTATCTAAACCCCCAGGATCAGTTCAGGAGGTAATCATGTTGCAAGGTCACTTCTTTCAACGAATAAAAGATCATTCTCATTAACCTTTAGCTTCCATCAGAGCTCCTTTAAACGCTACCACTCTACCTCTGCTTTAATTCTCCCTGTTTCTGCTTCACTGACCCTTTAAGCTGTATTTTTACTTTAAGCTTGATTTGCAGAACATGTTTGGAAAAATGTTGAATGAAACATAGTTTCATTTTTTAATGATCAAGTTTTTCCATCAAGCTCTTTTCTTCGAGGGACAGACTGCGTGGGGGAGACAGTGGACTCTAATCTGGCATGCTAACATCCAGAGCTAAGAGACACTATCATTCAACACCCATTCTTTGCTTTCCTCCATTCCTCTACTGTGGGCATTATACTCGAATGTTTACCTGTCTCCATGCAAAAAAAACAAAAAGAAAAAAACAAAAAACAAAGAGCAAAAAAGAAAACAACAAAAAAGAACAATTTTCAATTTGTTCAAGATTTGCAGGTCTTTTTTCTTGCTGACAAACAGGCTCTTTGGAAAAACAGATAAGCACTTAACCAAATGCTTGACCTTTTTCCTGTTTGGTTGTTTGGTTGTTGTTTTCTGTCGTTTGATTCTTTGTTTCTTTATGGTCCATTTAGCCTTTTTTCCTTTGCTGGGTGAGTTTCTGACTTGGTGAGGGGGTAGGGGGGGTTGAGCTGCACCAGCTGCTGGCCACAGCAAAGGAATGTGCTCTTAAATCCTCTCATATTTAAATATATATACATCAACTCGACGTGTGTATATGTGCTACTGCTTCATTTGATTTATCTTTACAGCATGAGTCTGGCTGCCTTTCATCCTACGTTCATTTTCTTTTGATTTTCCTTCTGCGCTTTTCTTTTGCTTCAGTAACAGAACGAGACAGCTGCACAGGAATGAACGCCTTGCTGTTTTTGTTGGTTTGACATTGGTTTCTGCACTCCACTATCTTCACCATCCTTTCTCTACTTGTTCTTCAGCCTTCTGTGAAATGTATCAGCTCTTCTTTCCACCCATTTGCACCTTTCTGCACTGCTGCATGCCAAATGACAGCCTTCTCTCTTTATTTCTCTCACAGTCTTTCTGAATTGCTTCACATAACCATCCAAATTAATCTACTACTACTTAGCATGCTCTGGAATGATGCCAAGTGTAACCCCAATGATACAAATTGTGCCGCTTATGGAAACAGATGGAATCAGGCATGTGATATTATATCCGGAAAGCAATCTGTTTGTGCTGACAAATTCCCACTGGATTAGGTTTCCTATAACTACACGTCCTTTGCTTGTCAGCATGACAGTGTTTGTTTAAAAAGTTGGTGATAAGTAAACAGCATGCCAGGAAAAAACTGCAAGTTCTAGTTTGGTAAAGTCATCAAAAAATCATCTTACCTTGTGTCTTAAACTGTGTCCATCCTGATCATTTTTACACTTTACAAATTATAACACATTTAAAAAATGTACATCCTTTCATTATTATTAAAATACCAGAAAGTACACTCACCCACCACTTTATATTGAATTACATTATTTGGCATTTTTCCATCTGTAGAGATGCATAACTCATCTTTCCATATTTCTCTTCCTAACATTCATCGGGTGATGGCTTTACTATTCTGTGCATGCAACCACTTGATGCCACAGTGACTAAAAAGCTTTCTTTATTCGCATATGTCCGATGTTTAACACATCCTGATTGTTGCCAGAGCCAGTGAAGTATCAGGCAGTTGAGTGTAGGTCCAGTGCGGGTTCATCCTCCCTCCAACCCACCAGGTGGAACCTCACAGTCATTTGTCTGTGTCCCTTTACTTCTCTAAAGTTCCTTCCAAAACTGCTGGTGTTTTTTCGCCGTCTTTTACTTTGGCTGTGTCTGTGTGTTTGTTTGTCTTTCCGTCTTTCTCCGTCTCTCACCAACTTTGTGCTTGAGTCTTCCTTTTATTATTTCACTATTAAATCATACATACATCGCAAGCATTTGTTTTCTGTTGGCCATGTATGCACCCGCGTGCTTCCATTTGTCTTTCCGTCTAACACCTGGTGTGTTCCTTTTTTTCTGGAAAGGAACATCCTTTGTCTTGACTGTGACAGTGTTGACCGGATGAGTCCATTTCCTGCTACCTCAGTTATGATTTTGATCATGTCTCCTTCTTTGAGAAACTCTTAAGATCTGGTTGCGCAAGATATGAAGCCACAAGTGCCCCATTTCAGACATAAAATCATAATTAAATATTAATATTAAACTTTTGAAAACTATTTTAATTAACTAAATTTGACAGAATATAACTTTTCATTGCAGCAACTTGATCTTGAGCTGTCTGTGCATTATAACGCATGATCAGACAAATTGCACCAGGAAAGTACTAAGGATTTTTTCCCTTTCACCCCTCTTCTCAACCAACCTTTTGTCTTTCCTTCTTTTTACCCATCCTACACCTTTCTCTTCACTCCACATACCTAAATATTACACCCCATTTTTCTTTTCGTCCCTCTTTCCTACATTATCCCGTCCTGTCTCTCAGATGCGGGTGGTGAAAGCGTTCCGTAGCTCTCTCTATGATGGCATTGAAAAGCCTGAGTCCAGGAACTCCATCCACAACTTCATGGCGCATCCCGAGTTTCTCATCAACGATTTCATGCACAACATCCCGCTGATCGACGACACCGATATCGACGATGAGTCAGAGCTATCCAAGCACAACCACCACCACCTTCACCCGGCATTCCGTAAGCCACCTCCTCCTCCGGTACAGCGATCTCGTCCTCCACCTCGTCCCTACCGCCAGTACAGCCTACCAGCCACTCCCAACATCAACAACAATGCCATTCCCAGCAGCGTGCACCTCCACCTGACCCAAGCCACAGAACATAACGCACACTGGACCTCCCATTCCCAACAGATGTGTCCCCTTCTCAGCCTGGAGACTTCACTCTGACTGCCTGCACTCCAAACCAATGGCACTCAAGGATGATAGAGAAAAGACCAGAGAAGGACTGCTTCATCTGCATATCTGTGATTTGTTAGGGGAACTTCTGTGGACACAACATTGGTCTGCCATCAGTCGACCCTTAACATACTGTACTCCAGAACACACAAGGTTCACCAAGTCATCGTCATTTACTCTAAGCACCACAATCTGGTGAAATCCTACGAGTCACCTCATCTTTACAGTTCCAACAAGCTCCGCCTCCTCTCACTGGAGGCTAGTGTGTTGTGCCACTGTAATACCTGAGACCAGGGCAAGGAAGGTGACTGATGCAGAAATTAGCTTTTATTTAATACACTTCTGACTGGTTATGATGAAAGGGTATTTATGATGCCAAGTGGAAAGGGTATCATGCCAGATGGAACTATCAGTGGTAGAAAAAACATGTTTAAGACTTGACTTTTCAGAGTGCAAAGGCATTACATGCAGGCGGAGTAGGGGTCAAAAATCATGCCACTTTTTATTAATGTTATTTACATCACTATTAGTGTCATAAACTATTTCTGACGGCTCTCATCGTTAGCTTCAGATTGTCATCGCTGTTTGAAAATGTTACTTTTATTACTGTATAACTGATATTTTACCGATTAGCTTTAACACCATTTATTTATTTATTCATTGATTTATTTAGTCTGCTCAGCAACTGTTTTCATTCTCGCTCTGTCTATTTCTCTTTGTGTCTGTGTTGTGTCTGTCCTTAAAATAGAAAAAAGAAAACAAAAATAAGTACTAACAAAACTACAAAGTAACTAAATTATAATGCGTCTACAAATAACAACTAAACAGAAACATTACTGCCATTAATTCATGAAATATTTTTAAATATTCAGCCACCTATTGGCGGCGTTTTTAAATCCATACAATGTAAAACATCTAAATGTATTGCTTGAAATTTGCTACAGGGTAGAATATTTGGGCAATTCTTTAAAGAATATCTTCTATAGATAACAGATCTGATGACTTTCTATTAGATCGGTAAGGATTATCTCAGCAATCACGCTGTCAGTTTACCTTAGCTGATACCTTAGCTAGGATATTTAGAATATGTTTGATTTGCCCAGTCTCATCATTGATGTGCGTGTCATGAATGTTCATTTGTTTTCTTTCACTTGTTTTGCGGATCACACCAACGAAATGCATTTGCCCTTTAAAGCATTATGAAATTCTATGACTCACTCACAGCATTCATACTTGCTGGCCCTTTAAACATATTTATAGTCATTTTGCTTTAGCCAATGTTCATTTTTTTTTTTTTTATCAAATAGTGATAAATGTATGTGATAAAGACAAACATTTAATACAGACTGTGGTTTCAGAATCTGAACCAGGACAGGAATCCCCCATCTTATACTGCCACAATTCTCTCATGTGTTAAATATCGTATAAATGATTGACAGACAATCTGTCAGGCCAACATCACGTTTGCACATAATCAGGCCAGGGCTCACTGGATCATGTAAAACTAAAACATCTTGATCACCAGTGGACACTGACTGATTTTATTTATTTATTTAACTATTTATTTAACTATTTATTTAACTATTTATTTATTTATTTATTGTTTTGGTATCAGACAAAAGAAATGATACCAAAAATTTAAACACCATTACATACTGTAACAAGCATAATGTATCACTGACACATTATGAAAGAATACATTCCGTTAACATTTCATTGATCTGAGTACCTGAGTGGACCACATCTTCCTGTACCCCATAAGATTTTTGGCTGATACAGCCAAGGTCATACAGCTTTTAGTCAGTGCATAACAATGCAATACAATCATCTGGGGAATAGGACTGGCACTTATGCAACAGACTGCCCTGTCCACAGCTCTGTGAAATAAGCTTGATAACATGTACATAGGGCTCTCCAAAATCCTTTATCTGTATAGAATACTTTTATAGCGCGCCCAGTCATTGGTGACTGGCAACTATTGAGAGCATACAATGCAAGCATGAACATTGGTGGATCATGTTGTTGCATTGCTCAGTGGTGTCTGTGCAGAGCATGTGTTGATTAACATAACCTCACTATCATTGTTTGACTTTCACATTTGTCTGTTGATGGTCACTGGCTTTTACTGTGTCTCTTTAGCAGTAGGTAAATGTCCATTTTTCCTCATTGTCATTGATGTGCTGTTGATTGCAACCTCTCCAGTTTCTCAGCCCTTGAACTGAAGGTGATACTTTACTGATTAAAATATGTGGACTGTCCAGCCATGGCAAAGACATTGGAGCTGAATCTGTGCACTGAGGTACAATATTAGCACACAGTGAGGTTACTCCACCCATTTTAAGCACTGTGGAGGTTTTAAGAGGTAAAGATATCACCTGTCTATAAAGGTGTGTCCAAAACCATTGAAAGGTTCCATGTTACTAACAGTCCCAGTGGAGTCTCGTGTAGTGAGAGCGCTGGCAGGTTTCAAGGCAGCATGGATCCCTTTTAATGCATTGACATGATGGTCAGCTCGCAGTCATGATGGCCAGTGAGGGCAGAAATAATCAATGAACGTGCTCAACCCATAGCTATGATGTATTTGCCTAATCATATCTATTCCTACACAAAGCTTAGATGTATTAAAATAGTCTTAAAACCTATAATTGTCTGGACAATGTCAAATCTGAATATATTAGTTGTAGCCCCCAAATTCATTTAACTGCACAGAAAGGGATGCCTGCTATAAATAAGGTCATACGTACGATATCTCTACTCTCTTTCAACCATCAGTCATTTTACCAAGGCTTAAAATCCTGATAGTATTGACAGTATATATAAATATATATTTACAGAAAAATTTAATCCCATTATTTCATTGTTAACATTTTTTTCTATTTTGTTGTAGGACATTTTCTCAAGGTAAGGTGACAAAATGTGAAAAGAGTATATAATATATTAAATATGAACATGTTAAAATATTGTACAACTGCACCACCACTGTACATTTTTGCCAAAACGTAAATGTGCATCTTTTGTTTACAAATCAAGCACATTTTCCTTCTTTATCTTCTCTCCTTATTTCTTTTTGCTTTTTTGTAAAGAATTAAAATGAATCATCTTGTACATTATTATGATTAGTATTATAATTTTATGACTATTACTATTGTTTTTCCAGCAGTGTTCTTTTAACTGATGGAAAAAACAGACAGTTGCACATTCTCCTGAGCATACAAATACTGCGCTACAATGAACAAAAAAGACAAAAAAAAGACAACAAAAAAAGAAGAGAAATCCAGATTATTATATATATATATATATATATATATATATATATATATATATATATATATATATATATATATAAATAAATACCTGCCTGTTACTTAAAAGAAAAAGTATCTATATATAATAAAAGAACACACCTGTATACTGTAGACTAAACTGTATGAAAATTAAAAATTTACTGGGAAAATAAGTCAACACTTTTTGTCTGTATAAAAACAAAGTATTCTACAATAATAACTTTGACCAGTGTCTGTGGCTGTGTTTCATTGTGTGGCTGTGTTTTATTTATTAATATGAGTATTATTACTTATTATTGCTGCTGATAAAGTCTTTCATGTTAATATATTACATATTTTTACCATAACCTGTTTTTAAATTATTATTACTGTAATAATATTACTGTATCTCCTTTTATTTTAGTGCGGCAAGATGTGTAGTGTACAATACTGCATATTTGAATCAAATAAAACTTGATGACGCACGAAAACACACGAAGATGCACGAAGACGAACGAAAGCGTACGAAGACGCACGAAGGCAAATGAAGACGCACAAACTTGCACGGAGGCACACAAAAGTGCAAAAAAAAAAAGCACAAATCAATATACACCGCAACGTATCAGACAGTCTTTTATGTTTGTATTTTGTAATTTCAATATTCAAAATTATGGAGGGCTGTGTTTTAATCCACTTCCACTTTTTTTTATTTTCCATTCACCTTAATATAAATAACAATTTGGCAACCCTTATTGTAATAATCTAACTGTAAAGGTTGTTTTTATCTGGCAACCTGGCATGATTGAAAGACAGGTCTGTTGTAGGATTGGCTGATGTACAACTGTTTCTCAGTGTCTCCGCCTACTGGTCACTGCCACTGTTTGTCCAGGCTGCACTTTCACATTTGTGCTCCCGCTTCGCTGCAGGAACAGTGACGGAAATAACATGGCGGGTAATTCGAAACAACAGCAACTCTGTTTGCATGTTTACAACTGCCTTCAGGTAAAGTCATCAATTCTGTATTTTAATGATCCGAGGTGAAAGATAACGACAACATATTTAACACAGACAACGTTTAAAGCTATCTGTGGTGGCCAACATTAAACTCTGTCGCTATCCGAGTTAGCCAGCTAGCTCACACAAACACAGCTGTGAGAACAGTAACGGTTACTGAGATCCGCCAGTATCTCAGTTCACCTCAATATATCTCATTATTTTATTTTGCTCTACGCTTTGTTGACTGTTTACCTCAGTTTGATGACACAACAGCTGCAGTAACTTGTTTTAAAAAATGAAAACCAAAAGGGCTTCGAATTCTGATGATGCACCCTGTTAATAAAACGTCATGGCAGTTGTATCCTAGCGGTTAGGGTACTGGACTAGTAATCGAAAGGTTGCTGGTTCAATCCTCACTACTGCCAGGTTGCCACTGTTGGGCCCTTAAGCAAGGTCCTTAACCCTCAATTGCTTAGAAAGTATACTGTCACAGTACTGTAAGTCTCTTTGGATAAAAGCGTCAACTAAGTGCCGAAAATGTGAATGTCATGGTCATCTGTAACTACAGGCAACTAATATATTTACATTGACATCATATTTACACAGCTTAATCATTTAAATAGACAAATAAACTAAATACAGACCTGATTTGTTAATCAAGTCCTGCACACATCCACCTCTTATTATTGCCCGATACTGTGTTATTAAAATAAGTCATGCTAGGGATGATTTAGATTTAGAGTTCAGACTGCTGATTTGTGACTCACCCTCACTCATCCCCAGCCTGCATGTGTCAGTTCTATTCCCAAACACATTCAGATATCAAGAGAATGTGTAGCTGTTCTTATCTCAACACAAAAGCTTTTTTTATGTGTTTGGCTAGATTATTTAGGTAATGATCATTGAAATAATCAAGCTTCAGAATCACAAATTGAAGGTGTTTGTTTATTTGTGTATTAACTGACCTGTACCTGATTAACATAACATTAATTAATAATAAACTGTATGGGAAAACTATGATATATTGAGTGAGAACTGTATGGAGCGCCATAAATAGATTCAAGAATACTTAATGAAGGCAGGCTGTTATGTTTAGACTCTTGGCTGTCCCCTGGTTGATGGTCTGTACCTGAGAGATGCCGAAAGCATGCAGCAGCTTCTGTGCACGTCTTCACTACACCGCTTGGATATCCTAAAATGGATTTGTGTCAGGTATGTTACTCAGCAGGCTGTAGTTAAATTAAGCGCATAATAAATTCTACATTAGCATCATTGGAAGAACATGGAAACTAAATGACAACATATGGTTTGTGTGTGTGTGCATGTTTGTGACAGAATTTGCCCATCACTTAGAGACAAATTTTCAGCAATCAAATCCTCACAGACAGATGAAGTAGCAAAGGGTAAGATACTCTGTTCTTGTGGTAATAAAGTCAAATAAGTGCATTTGTATTATATAAAAGCAATAATATTAGATTACTTTTTGCCTTGACACAGAAATCACCCGATTTGGGCACGAAATTATGTTGTGTAAAGCTGATGACCTGGACTTAATTAAGGTACGATATCCTAAGGTAATTTGTCAATCAACTTATAAAACAGTGATTGAACACAGTCTTTGTTAGTGCCCGAAAAACAGTATGTGCAGAAAGATTAGGAATGTGATGTAATACCCTGACTTTTGCCATACTGCAAATATTACTGTCAGACTAGCTATACGTTATGAACAACTGCCATGGCTGTTTCCATTAGTGTTGTGGGATAATTTTTTTTCTCTGACAGAGAGAGACCCACATCTGGTTCTTTGTCCCACCCCCCAACTGAGCAACCGGCCAATAGTTGCTCATACAGCCACTCGGCCTCGAACCGGAAAGGCAGAGCTGGATTCGATACGATGTACTCAGAATCCAGTTCTGGTTGCAGCGTGTCTTTTTACCGCTGCGCCACCTGAGCGGCTAATTTATTTTTTTAAAATAAGATCTGCAAGGCCAGATGGGATCTTAAATGATAATAGATGTCTAAACTCAAGTTGAAATATTTTGTAAGATGAAATGAAAACAAGAATCTTTGGTTTCTTAATTGTCTTGAAGCCTTATTAAACCACCACAAGTACAAAGAAATGCCTTTTAATGTTGTGGCTGACCAATCTGATTGCATTTTGTAAAATAAATAATAATAAATGTATTTCTCTTACATACAGGGCTTAGCCACTCCATTACAGCAGCTTTTATTTTTGGACCAGCTTTTAACGATGGCCCAAGACAGCAATGAGTAAGATTCTTGTAACATTTAATTGCATTTTGCAGTGTTTTGAATGAATAACAATCACACACATATATAATTAGTCATTTAGTCATTTGTGTATTCTCTGTTCTCCATGACACAAACAGACAGAATTCCTCTAAAGATGAAAACATGAGAAATGAAGATCTCTTCCGAGAGCTGATGTCTCCTGATCATCTATCTGACCTGATCCATCTGATGAATCCTGTTTGTAACCCCTGGTCTGCCCACATCCAGGAATATTTACGGAACATACAAGCAACTCGGTCAAAGGGAAGCCGCACCAAAGCCAATGAGTCCAATAACAGGTTAGCTTGTGCTGCCCTGATGTTTTTTATCCCATTTTTATTGTTTCGCTTTAACATCCATAAAAAACAAAAGTGAAGACCATAGTCTGGACCATTCTAATATTGTTTAGAAGGACAAATCATTACATTGGATGATCTTTTTCAATTCTTTTGGCCTTGTTCTGCCAATTGCCAGTCAATATTGTACTTCCTGACTGCTGGATCCTATACTGTTAATAATCAATCTATTAGGCAAAACTTTTTTTTCTTTTGCCAACTCCTTTGTAGGGGTTGCCACATCAGATCTGGTCTGCGGACTAGACTGTCCACCATGTTAACATCTCCATCAGTAGTAAAATTAGTGGTCTTAACTGTGGTTGTGCTGGAATCACATCTTTTACTTTGTTCTTTCGTACAAATAGTTTGTATGATAGTCTGCACACTTCCTTTGTCTCCTTTTTTAGTATTGGGATATAAACTGACCTCTTCCAATCTGAACAACAATTTTTTTTTGTGTGTTTAAGGAGTCATTATCATCATCCAGATGTTGGTAAACTTAGTGAGGATGACTTAGCTGAAGCTACAGCCCTATTACAGTCCACTAAGACTGCTTTAGAGGACCTACGTAAAGAGGTGGGACGTCAGAACTTAAATATTTGTCTATTTAATTACTTTTATTAATTTTCTGTAGCCATGTTTGAGTTTTAACCTTTTTCACAACACAGACTTGGTCAAAATTTATTGCAGTTGAGTATACAGCACTTGTATCCTCTTACTCGTGTGGTTCGTGATTCAGCTTGATTAATCAATGGTTTGCACTGTTTCACCATACCCCATCTTATGGCCCATCAAGTTATTTTTTGTCCCTGATCAAGAAGGGTAACCAAATTTAGCAGTGGTACTTTAGTACAGTGCCTGTCACTTGGCAATAGAAGCAACCGCTAAATGTGAGATCATGGCCTGAAAAATGTACCATAATGTGCAGTGCAATTTATGTATGGTTGATAAAAGCAAGTAAAGCTAGTGCATTAGAGATACAGAAGCAGTGAGACAAATCATCAGTTTTAGCTGAATCTACAAATTGTTTCTTTTGTCTCATTTTTAATTAATTTGTCATTAATTTTCATCCTCTTAACACTTTCTTCTGTCCATTTTCCTTTCAGTGTGAGTTTCTGCAGTCAGATCCTGTAAGCCCTGGAGCCGTGCTTTCACCCTGCGCCCTAAAAGTAGCCATATCGGACATGGCTCAGCTCATGACTGCTTTTAGCCAGGTCTACAACACAGACTTTAGGGGCTACTGCCAGAGAGCTCCCCCTGTTCTTAATCCAAGTGCAGGAGTCTTCCAGTCTGTACATCAGCTGCTGCATAGCTGCAACATGGTAAATGCCTGATAGTATTTTTACTGATAGTATTTTTACTATTATTGAGGTTCCACAGGTTACTGTAGATTCACAGAATAACTTTATTAACTGTGTTGTATCTTAATAACAAGACAATGTGGATTTGGTTGTTAAAATGTCTATTTTACAGGAGCTGGAGTCTTTGCAGCAGTTATCAGAAACCTCATCTTTTCTGACTGAGACTGTGAAACAGTTACAGACAGACAAACGGTTTTGGGCCAAGGGAGAGAAGCACACATTGTGTAAGTACAGTTCACTTCTATTGATAGATGTGTTTTGAAGTAGTGTAACAAAGGTCGTCATATTACTAATGTACAAGATTCTGTATCTGTTTGATAAATTAACTTGGACAGTGACAGAATGTTTGTAAACAGTGAGTCAGCATTGCTACCAGCATCTAAATCATATTACCATATTACCATATGACAATACTTCTTCTTCTTGACCTCATTTAAATGGCCTAATATTTTGGCCACTCCACCACAACCCTTCTTGTTGTCAAAAAGTGCAATAAAGTAAGGAATGCTGAGTATTTCTTCAAAGATTTAATTAAAAATTGTCAAATCAATGTTTGCAGTTTGGCATGTACAGAACAAATAATTACATTTAAGAATCATGTTTAAGACAGAAAGATGTCACTGCAGATTGCTGGTTTTGTCATGAGCATGAGTAGAAATCCGCCACATCAAATATGATATAAAAAGTATAATAAGTATAAAAGAATGAAAAACTAATCTGCTAGCGGATTGGTCAGGTGGTTAAAGGCTGTGCTGTCAAATTACATTTATGACAATTTCAGGTTAGATAAACTAAGCTTGAAACAAAGCTAGCAAAGTGCTTTCATATGGTTTTTTACATATTTGGTTAATAATTCTAAATTTTTTTTCCTTTCTTCTTTCAGCTAATCAACTGGAGGTACTGAAGAATAAATATACAGCTTTTTTGTCCCACTACCAATAATACATTTTCTACCCTTCATTCTATTGTTCAATTCGTTGTTTCACTATGTAAATACTTTTGTGCCAACGCTTTGTTTTTACAAAACATTAATAAAAAATTGTTGTGTTCTTTAATTTTATTATAAAGGAAAATGTAATAAAGGTATTTGGTGATGCTTATGATGTGATGTTTTTGTGCATAAATGCAGAGAATGTAAATGTAAGTGTAATAGACACTTCAGAGAAACAGATTTAGTGTTATTACGTCTACATACTAAATAACCGTAACAAGCTGACGTGTAAGAGGAAGCAACTTTTGAACAGCCTTGGCTTATTTGCAGATGGTTCTTCCTATTCAATAACGATAGATGATACAAAACAGAACACAGTGATTTGCTTAGCCACTTTGACCTGGGTTTAATTACAAACAGCAAAACACATTTAATGCTTTTTCTTTCTGTAAAAATACACTTTTGCTAAACATTTATGTCAGCGCTTTTATCTGAAGCGACTTACAACTATGAGCAAATTCAATCCAACCAATTGAGGGTTAAGGGCTTTTGCTTAAGACTCAAACAGTGGTAACCTGGCAGTGGTGGTGCTTGAGCCAGCAACCTTCAGATTACTAGTTCAGTAGCTTAACTGCCAAGCTCACTGCCATTAAAAAGCAAACAAATATGAATAAACCAGCTTTAAAATGAGAGTCCAGTTATTACTCTAATATTTGGAAATAACAGTAAAAAACAGTAAGTATATTTCTATAAATTCTGACAACATCTGACTACTGCTGCCAGTAAATACCAGTTGAACATGACATCTGAAGTATGTATACAAACATTTTCTTATTTATTTGCACTTTTATCTTCACAACAACCTTTTTGTCCTAGTTCCATCTAGAACTGAACAGAAGCCAATGAACTTTCTACATCTAATAAGGTGCAAATACCAAATTTCAAACAGGAAACTCTTGGGCTTTTTTTTTTTTTACTCCTGCTTACACTTTGCCTGCTGAAATTCTGACATGTTTTTAAAAATGACTTTTGTTGTAAATCTTTGGCCTCGTGGAGAGAATGATTTTTTAAATCACCTATGCATCAATCTTGTCAAAAGGACTCTCTGCCGTAGACTCCATGCTTATATACACAAAGTAAAGAATGGCTGCAACGATGACGAACACCAAGACACGAAGCCACAATGGCACACCAGATTTTTTGCTTTCCTCTGATCTGGCTTGGGTTTGGCTTGATCCTGGACTGGCTGATTGTAGGCTTGACTTGGTTGTGTAGGCTGATGATCTGGAAGGGGTGGCACTCTGGTAATTTGTTGTAGTGTAGCGGGTGACAGGCCTTGTAATAAATTATAATAAAAAAAGGTTTTAATTATAATAAAAAAAGACTCATCACGTAAAAGAATAAATGTTAAGAGTATGACTAAAATATATGGAAAACTATAGACCAGGAGTTCTCAACCTTCTTAAATTTTTACAACCCCACTTAACTTCACTTCCTACACCATTAATCAATTGAATTACTGTATGTAGAAGTACATAATACAATAGTGTAATAGTGTTTTTTTGTTATAGAATAATTTTCTTTCTATTATGGAATAATATTTCTCAAACACAAATAAGGCCTCCTGCAGCATCTTTGTGGTGGCAGATGCCAAGAGTCTCTGCTGGTATAGAAGACCACATTCCTCTCTACGTATTATTCTGCTAACTCCAGCAATGTTCGTGTTGTTTTCTTATTTCTTATTCCAGCACATGCAGATCACCAAATCAAATTTAAATGAAATGTCAAAGTAAAATACACACACACACACAACTAATTTAACAGTGTGGGAAATCTTAATAAGCTACCTAGTCTTCAGGTTTTGTGATAAGATTCTGTGCATGTACATAACCAGTGCAGGAAAACCTCAGCCGAGTTCCAAACAAAAGATAAAAACATCATTTTGGCTCTTTTGTCATTACAGAATGTTTGATGGTTGGTGTAAAATCTTACTCGTTTACTTTGTCCTTATCATCTGCATACTCAAAGGGCCTTGATCTTTTTGTTCTGCAAAAAAGAACTGCCGTTATTACACATCATTTTTGTTTCATTTGTAAAATGCGCATGTATCTTGAAACAAGACAATCCAAAACAATGCAAAATCATTAAAGCAAAACATGAAGCAAAAAATATTTAAAGAGGGTTTGAAGAGGGTAGTGTATGACATCTAGCAGTATTATGGCAAGGAGAATGGATAAATGTCTAACAGACATTGCAGCAAAAATTGGAAAGGGGGTATGGCGGGGTAATGTTTGTAATGCACAGGCTTGTGTGCATTGTGAAAGGAGTCCATCTTCAAACTCATTGTTGGCCCTTAGAGTGTTTAAGACTTCTACCAATCGTAGACGGCTATGTTTTTTTCTCTTTTGGGTACGCCTATATTTAGGGGTTGTCACATTAGATCTGGTCTGCATACCAGACTTGGCATAGTTTTTACAAAGGATGCCCTTCCTGATGCAACCCTCCTTTTTAATCTGGGCTTGGGACCAGCACTGAAAGCTCACACACAAGTGCACCTCTCAATGGCTAGGCTGTTTCAGCCATCCCAGCATATAAGCTTCCAATGTTAGCCGACCATGTCAGAGCAGACTTCCTACCGGTCGACAGCACAAATCTGGTGGTGGGCTAGTGAACTTTACCACTGTGCCACCCGATCACCCTAAGTACTAATACAACTCTTGCAACAAACTCACAAGACGTAAACACTGTTTACCAAATTTCTGAACTCAAAAACAAAAATCACCACTACACTGAACTTACACATCTCCAAAGCCTTCTTGTCTCGTCTGCAATAAATAAACACATGGCAGTGATCAGATAAATGTATGAATCAGTGCAGGTGCAAGGCAAATGTGACATACTAAAGATCATGCTACTTTATTAGTACTTACTGGTGAATATGTTACGTATGTGACCTCTTCTTCTGTAAAAACATAAAATGACAAACAGGGTCAAAGATATTTACCAAAAAGAGAGAATTCAGTTTTAATAACTGATTTTAATCATTAATGTCGTTATTACGTTCTTCTCTGTAGTAGGTCTTGTCAGAAGATGGCTTAGTGTTTTTTGACATGGCATCTGCCAGCTTCTTCTCATAAAGCTTCCTGGTGGAGTCTAGGCAGAGAGGAATTATCATTTTATATGGATTAGAATTTTGACTACCTGCAAACACTATATTCAAAACATACCAGATCATTTGTTTAATGTAGCGACTAAGACCTGTTCTATCTTTTGTTCAAATTAACATGTATGACATGTTAAATCATAAACAAATCCTTGGTTGCTACTTTCAACTTTTGAAACCTTCTGAGAATGTGTGAATGTAAGTATTACACTGGTTATAAAGTGTTAAATGTATAAAATGTTAAATTACACAAGCAACAGGCTTTCCTTACCAACAATGGGTCCATGTTTGATCCCATATTCATCCAGAAGTTTGCAGAGCTCATCAGCAGATTTGGAGCTCAGTGAGGACATGACTGCAACTGCACAAAAAAGTGTTTGTGTTAATTTACATGCACACACTTGCAATTAAAAGCAATTAAAGTGCTGGTCCTTTCAAGAATTTTTGATTTATTTTTATTGTTTGCCCCTGTCATACTAGGCTTGCACATTAGGCTTTTGGAACTCCATAGAGTTGCTTTGAGACATTAATATGTATACAGATAAACTTAAACAGAATTAGCAAGTAAATAATGTGTAATCGGATAGTTGAGTTGCAGGCTCAACTGATTCACAACTCAGAGTCTATTCACTAACTTTTCTAAATTACTACATTCAAATTTATGTTAATATAAAAAAAAAAAAATGATGGTCAAACTTAGAGCTGAATATTTTATGGCAGGATATTTTACTTAAAGCCTAAAGATATAGATTTAAATAATCCCAAATTGCGCAATACAGTCCAATACAATCCAGTTTGTCTAGATTGAGCTTGTGATAATACCACAAGCCACGGCATGACTGGTAGCTCATTGGCAGTGCTAAGTGAAAGGCATTTTTTCTTCTTATAAATCACACAAATCACAGCTAATAAAGATGTGTTTGGATGGCTGCACATGACTCAGAAAGCATGTGTTAACCATCACACGACTGGACTGGTGTCTGTCATGATTGAAGAGACTTAAAGAGAAAAATATATGTAAAGTGGGAACACAACTGCCGTAATACAGTTTTTGGACCAAAATTAATTGTCAGGTTTCACAAAGTCATACACAATAACTATTAGTATCTATAGGTGGTTCAAATGAAAGCAAAAATGATTATATTAAAGTGAGGACATTCGTGTAGGGATAAAACAAACCCTGAGTTTGCAAAGTCAAATAAAAATGATATACAGACATTCTGACAGAAACAAACAATTGGTGATTTAAAATGGTGCCAAGATGTTACCCAGGCATTTGAGATGATGTGTCCAGCTGCTACATCACACTCGTGTGTAGTTAAGAAAAAAAGGTACAGAATCCTTAAAAAATGTGTAATACAATGACCTTGCATTACAACACAGTAATAGAAAAATAACCTTATTTATAATAACAATAAGATTAAACTGTACTTTTATGCTTTCAGTATAGTAAAAAAAATGTAAATAGTATTTGAAACATTTACTACAGTATCTTTTGAGAAATATAAGCATGGAATTTTATGGAATTTATTTGTGTTAACATGAATAACATTTTAGATCGAGCTGTCCATCATAATAGTTACAAGAATAAAGGCTTAATGGCATGAGCATTACTTTCGTTGGTCACATCAAGTAATTCAAAATCCCCAAGTAGATCGGCTAACATCTGGATTATTTCCACATGGGCACAATATGTTAAAGCAAAACATCAGCCCCACAGTTTAATACACAACAGCTGTAAAAAAAAAAAAATAGTCTGCAATCACTAACATTATTATATTACATACAGTAGTATTATATACATAATAAATTATTCCATCTGTGCCTGAACCGAGCAGCGTTGCTAGCTAGCAAACGCTAGGCAGCCATTCAAATGCTCAACCACTAGAAGCTACAATAAAAACAGTCGAAGAGAAACAAAGAGACACAGTTTACAGTAATAATACTCTTCCTCGCTTTCTAAATCACTAAAAAACCACGTTTAGTTTCAGAGTTCACTCACCTGAAGCGCTTTTCTGTATGAAGTGCTACCTTACTAGCTAGCCGAGCTGTGGGACTGGGCGGCTCCCTCATCCGTTGAAGGAATGAAATAGGAGTTGTGTTTAAGTTTGAAAATGTGAGCCCGCTGAAAAAAACACTCAGGAACACAGAATACACCACACGTCTGTAGAGGGGAAAAAACAGCTTTCAGTTTTTACAATTCATTATTTATAAGTTTATCAACAAGTTGTTAATCCTCAGTCCCACTCTGTGTTCAGTACAGTATTTAGTCTGAAGTCACTTAGGTGTACTGGCCGCGCTTATATTTTATTGGACATTTGCCTAATATTTGAGTTTTTTCTACTCGTTCTTGGTCAATAAACGTGCAAAAATGCACAATACACAAACTCACTAGACAGTAAACAGAAACAAGAATATTTCGAAAAGGTAATTCGTAGTTAATGCAATTTTTCTGCGTCGAAGTACTAAGGGAGCGTCTACAAAGTGCATGAAGCGGACAACTGTTTAAATAAGCAATAGAACACTTGAGGTCGTGTGTTATCGCCAATAACATCACGGCTGTGATTTGGTCGCAGGCACGAGCCGAAGGCGATAACACACGACCTCGAGTGTTCTATTGCTTTTATACAACAGTTTTTACAAAATAAAGAAAGAAAATAAATCAAAAAAGCCCTGAATTTCATAATAAATATGCTTTAATATTGACAATACCTTCCGCCAAAAAGTAGTTCCACAACGAATATAAAGTTTAACACTACAAAGCAGACATCCCAAGTTGCAAAAACTCATTTCAGGGAGGTAAGAAGAACAAGAAGAAAAAGGCAAGAACCTCCGAAGGGAAAAAAAGAAATAAAAAACCTCTGGCACACACCAAAGGATATGGGTGATAACAGAACTTTTAGGACCTGCTAACTGGGCTATTAAGCTAACTGCGTTACAAACACATTAATGTTCCCTACATAGTGCAATAGATTGTATATCAGATCGCGGATTTATGTTCCCTACATAGTGCACTAGATTGTGTATCAGATCACGGATTTACGTTCCCTACATAGTGCACTGGATAGTGAATTAGACAATTGATTTATGTTCCCTACACAGTGCGCTAGATTGTATATCAGATAACGGATTTAAAACGCGATCGGGAATAAAGTCCGTGTCGCCTGCGTGCGCGTTTGTGTGCATGAAGCTTGTCGTTAATGGCAACGAGTCAGCGGAGTAATACAGTTGTGGTGTGAAAAGGCCGTGCTGTTATCACGAATATCAGCACGGTTAGAACGCTTCTCAACCAATCAGATTGTAAGGTCGGAACTAACTGTTGTATAACATGCATTAAAGATTGTAGTAGTTACCTACTGACGTGCACCAGTTACAATCTATATTACAAGATAATACATAAAGATGAAGGGGGCGAGGTGCCGCGAAGGATTGGCGTCCTGCCCGGGGTGTTGCTGCGTTGTGCCAAGTGGTTATGCAAAGCCGGGTCCGCCGCGACCCTAGCCATGATGGAGCAAGAGGTGGAACATGGTTTGCGCTTTACAAACAATTCCTAAGTTGCTGTCTAAACCTCTAAACAGTGCAGCAAAGTCTGAGTTCATATAACAAAGTCAAAAATATTACCATAAAAATAAGTTTAGGAGATGTTGCAATGTGAATGTGCAAGTGAACAAACTGTAAACAAAATAATAAAATTATACTTAAGGATTTACAGTAGTGCATATAATAACTCAACATGAAATATTGGGTGAAAACGACAACTCACAAGTGCCTTAGCCGGCTGAAAGGCTGTGTGTCTATCAACACGCAATAATCTATTCAGGGAAATCCAACGTAGCACACTATTTAGTGTATAAGATGGTATTTGGAACACACCACCTCTCCTCTCCTCTGTGTGCAGTCAGATAAAGAGTTTATTGCTGATGTATTAGGTACATGTGATTATTATTTTTATTTGTTTTGTACTCCGTCAATTTCTTTTTTCTTTCTTTATTTACTCATGTTTTAGGAAAGGTTACAATCTCAGAAGCATTAATGTTCTGTACGTTGGTCATTAAAATACATTATATAAAAATGTCCCTTTTAAAATAGCCAAACATGAATGTTACCGTGTTCAAGATGTTTTTGCAGACAAGTGCTCAATTGCTGATCAGCTTGACCAGCACGGATTAAATGGAAGAACCAGCTAAAATGAGCAAAAATATGTTTAAAACACAGATGCTGGTCCCTAAGACCAATTTTACAGTGCTGTCTATGCAGAGTAGAGCTAATTAATTGCATTAGTTAGTTTGTGGATGAAACTGTTGGCTAATTGAGCTTAAGTCTTAAGTTTTTTTTTATTATTTGCAACTTTTTTTTTTACCATGCTACCCAGTATAAACCTATGTTCACTTACCAGTTAATGCTGCATTAATAATCATTGTCCAGTGTAAACTAGTAACAGACCAGTATAACCCAGTATTTGGTAGCAGCAACCAGTTAATGCTGGTGTTCCATTTTTAGCAGTGATATTAAACTAAAATAAATATTAAACCCCAAAACTATTCAATAAACCAAACTCGCAAAGTCTGTCCTCCAGTAAAATCCTGTTAATATGTGTTAGATGTTAGTGCATAACTTTTAAGTATGTTTGTATATAGCTGTCATACACATACAACTTGGTGTTGCATGTTTGTGGTTAAACAATGAATAAAATCACTTGCACAAATTCATTCACCAAAACCATTTTATTACAACTGATAGACGTTGGCAAGTCAGTGGAAAATAAAACAGGGTAAATCAACACCACAGTAAATGAAAGTTTATTTTAAAGTTATATTTAACTTCCCCTTGATTATAATGGCCAAATCCTAGGTAAGCACATCCTCTGCTGCAGACACACCTCAGTTAATAATACACTATGGCAGTGGTTCTCAAACTACAGCATGTTTACCAGTAAGATTAGTGGTTAACCTAATCAAATTGAAATAAATGCTAAATGGCTAAAATTAAATGTAACTTAATTGCACTGTAATATATGTACAATTTATTATTTACACAATCATTCAGATGGCATGAAATGCTTTGTTTTAAATAAAATTACTGTGGGTTTGTGCACAAAGACACACATATCCAGACTAACAGCATATGTAAGGGTTAAAGGGAACAGATTCCAGAAGGAATATTGCCAGCTACAATAGATAAGACTCTGAGGATGAGGATAGCTGAACGTACATCATCTCATGTTAAGCCCATTAACAGACAATAACTACTTAACGTGGTTACTTACATTTTCTGGTTTGATTAAAGTTGGCACATGGCCTTAAATAATTAGACATATTAAAATAAAGGGAAAGGCACAACTTTCTCAGCAGGAAGTGTTTGTAGTTCCATAAAGTTTTGTGGTATGTGCGTCAGATGGGCATGACTGTTGGTTACTTAACTACATAGACGAATACCTGCTATTCCATTGTATTGTTGGTGCCTTCAATCCTGAGCTTTGATTGCTGTCTATAAAGCCTTGCATAATCTTTATCTATGGGTTCTCAAAGTACCAAAGTGTATCTGATTGGGCACTCTATATTTGGTCAAGGTGTAAGTAAATATATGTGATGCTTTGTAGTGGAATGATATAGGCAAACACACAGAATGCACAAAATAATAGTAATATATAAAATTTAAGGAGCTAATAAGGAGTTTAAACACCAGTTGCATCCAGGGCCGTTTTAAATGCTGGTATTGTACCACACAAATCCTTAGTAACTTGTGGTGGAATTTTGAAACATTTACAGTCTGCATTCCAGAATTTCCCATTAAGGTTCAACGATAATCAAATCAAGTTATTAACTCATGGATGGTGCGCTCAGGTTCACAGGGTTTAGAAATCTCTCCTAAATAATTTTAGCAGAACATATATATTTTCCTGAAACATAGAAATTATACGGATGTAGTATTTCCACCACAGGGTGCACCTGGTTAGAATAGAATATAAAGGTTATTGAGGATGGAGAAAATGAATTTGACATGTTTAAATTGCATGTTTAAAATGGCAGACAATACCAAATATGGTGTAACAAAGAGAGAAATGATATACAAGGTGCATGTTTGACTTGACAAAAATACTTAGATACCTTTATTGATTATCAAAATACTGTAACAGACAAACATCAGTCTTCTTTTAAGACAAGATTAGTTTTAACTTTTTTTCAGAAATACTGGTTATACAAGAACATTAAACGAGCGAGTCAGATGGGTGAAATGTAAGGATTGTTTTCCAAAGGAATGTTGGAACCTTTAATATTTCCATTTCCAATTCCCAGCAACTGCATTGGCCTTTAATTTCCCTCCAACCCAATCCATTAGACATTTCCCTTTTTATTTGTTACTTATTTCTAATACGCTTGGCACATCCAAAAATTCAGTCTGACATTCAGGAAAACACATCTTTCAAAGAAGACAGTGCTCAGTTCTACAAAGTGCAATGGAAAACAAAAGTCACACCAGAAAAGAGAGAACACTGGCACCAGTTACAATTTCACTGTGTAAAAGGATACGAGTGGCATTATGAAATACTATTAAAGTGGCATGCCACTTACTGGCAAGGTAAAACACCTGTGCTCTTTTATAGGATGCAACACTAAACACATCTGCTACTAGCAAGTGTTTAGCAAAAGCAGGCAAACACACTGTTGCAGCTACATTGCAGTAGAGCCAATCAATAACACACACTGGTGTAAACTTATGAGAATGTGAGAGCCACCATGACCAGCACCTGCTTAAACAGTACTGTGCTGAATGAAGCAAAAATGGTTTCAGACAAATGAAAGAAGTACAACTAAAAGCAGAAGTAAATGGGACGGAAAGTAAATATTTCAGTGTGTATGTATTTTTGGTTTGCAGGTGCTTGGTTTTGGTTGATGGCTACGTTTGACCAGGGTATTGGCATTACACAGTGATGTGGTATGGGCTCCCAGGAATGTGCTCATCTCCCCATTTCACAACCAGGATGTATTCACCCTTCTCTTTAAGCTGATAGGACACATTGTAGACACGGTTGCCCAAGTGTTTCACCAGGATCTCTTCACAAGGTACTTTAGGTCCATCCACGCCCACCAGAAGCATGTTTCTTCCTGTTGAAAGAGGGTGGAAAAGGGTATTGAAGTATTTCTCACATTGTTATAAACATGAATTTCAGGCATGAAGAAATTTGTAGATTTTTTATGTACATCTGTAGGTAAATAAGCAGTACCTGCTTTGCTGCAGTCCACGGTGAAGTTGTTTTTCTGTCCGACGAAGCCCTTTGTAAGACCAGTGCCCTTGGCAGCCACACGGCTAGCATCAGAACTTGCCCAGCCTGGTGCTGCCTGGTGGCTGGAGGACATGCTGCGAGTCACAGGGTCAACCAACACTGACGAGGTCTCATGCATGCTGTGGCTAGTGACCAACCGAGATCCTGAGAAAGAGACTTACATTGTAACTGCAGCTAGATGCAAGCAAAAGAATAAAAAAAATGGCCTAAATCTACCCATCCTACTTACCAGTAATCTTAGCTTTAAAGGGGCTGCCAACAATATGATATGGCCCACCATATTTAATAGAGATTAGATAGTTTCCAGGTGCCATTGGTGTATAGGTGACCTTGTACCCTTCTGGGCATTCCTGACAGTCCATTTTAACTTTGGATGGTCCATCAATAGTTACAGCCAGTGCTCCAGGACCAGCTGTGCTTGTATTCACAATAAATTCACATGGCGATCCTGCAAAAATGAAAGCAGAGGACCAAAGCATACAGGTTTACTGGTGTGATTCCACTTCTGTTACAGACTACAGGCTTCTCAGGTCAGACACAAACTACATACCGGTGGTGCCTCCCTCTAATCCAGCCCCATAGGCGGACACCATGCCTGGGTCCCCAGCCTGGCCGGTCTCTCCCACACGAATCTTGAAGGGGCTTCCGGGGATGTGAGATCCGTTGAATTTTACATCAATAAGATAAAGGCCATTCTCTCTGGGAATGAACCTTACTGCATACTTATCTGTAAGGATATAGAGAAAGCAAAATACTGTTGTATTAGAAACTATTCAAAACCAAATAAAACCCAAACTATCAGTAAAGCTAAAAAGTAAGTACTCATGAGAAAACCAAGGTTGGGCATGTTCTGTGTCTAACAAGCACTTTAACAGTGGACTTCCAGTTTACAAGTAAATAGTTAAAACTTAAGAATTTTTTAAGAATACATAGCTTTTAAATGTTAAGTACGAAAGTACAAAAACATTTGAGCATTATGTATAAATAGAAAACGGTTGAAAACAGGGGGTAAACTTTGTTGCAAGTTTGTCTCTTTCCTGTTCCAGCACCCATGATGACATAAGTTAAAGTTCAATATTATTGCTAATGGTACATCCAACAAGCTCATGGGCATGTGTTCACATACTTTTGGCCATAAGTGCATTTCGAAGTAATTTATAAACAAAACAATAAAGATAACCATTCAAGAAAGTACTTAATCATGGATACCTTCATCAATCTCTGTGACACAGCATTCCTCCAGGGCACCGGATGGGCTGTGAACTTTAGCATCAATGACACCCTTCGCACCATTCAGACTCACAGCAAATGAAGCTGGCTGGTTCACCTTTAGGCCGGACTCCTGCACTCACACAACACTTCCACAATTTAACTTAAAACACTTAAAACTTGTAGATGCAGATGTGAGCTACAAACTATTAACATTTCTTTCACAGCAATGTGATGGCAAAAGACATTTCTTCAGGTGAGACATTACTGGATCAACATCTGGTCCTTGTTCCAGGAACATTTTTTGATTTCCATCCAGAGTGCGTCAGTTATTAATTGACTCAACAATCAAGCATACCTAAGCATAATAGTCTGAGCATCTGTGTAAATATGTTTCTTCTTACTATAGTGTAATGTGTACTAGGTGTGACAAACATTTACATGGGGAAGGGGGGGGGGGGGGCATTATGTAATAATTTTAACCCCCTCACCTTAAATTTGGGTGTATAGAATTAAATAAAAACAGAACTGCTGCGAGTGATGATTGAGTTCAAATGTCCATAGGCAATAGTATTTAACCCCCAGCCTCAGTACTTGGTAGAACATCCTTTAACCTTGATAACCTTAAAAAAGATTTAAAGATTTAAAACCTCATCGAGCTGGAACAGCTTTCTTACTTCAAACCAACCAAATCTTGGTTAAGAAATCAATCCTGGAATTATCCTGGAGTGGCCTTCTCAGTCTCTTACAAACAGATTGGTATGTGGACCAGATCCATTGTGGAGAACCCTATATACAAGAGCAGCTAAAATAGATATATTTTACAACATGGTCTTCTTATCTGTTATTACCTACTCCTGAACCAGAAACTGATGTCAGTGATAAGTTAAAATGTTGATCCAGAAATGTTTCTCAAAGAAAGTGTTTACCCGCTAGTTAACAGTATCTCCTACCTTCAGGCTAATAGAGTTAAAGAGAGGCTAAACGAGACAAGAATACAAATCAGGAATGCAGAGAAGCACAGATAAGAGCAGCTAGAAAGAAAAGCCTGAGATAAGAAGCCTCTTTTGCTCTCTTTAACTCTTTAGCCCTTGGTTTCCATCCCTGCAGGTCATGTAGGGAGGGAGTAACACTGTTGGAAGCCTTTAGGACAAGGAACGAGAAATACAAACAGTCCTTCAGTATCCCACAAACCCCATAAGACCCATCAGCACAGCAGAATATACTCCTCCGGGAAGTTTACTCAAGTACCAATTACTTGTACATTCAAGTAAATATAGTTTTGCAAGTAGATGCATCAGTCAAGTGGCTACAGAATTATTTACAGAGTACCTCTATGGTGTGGCAATATTTGCCAGTCAAGCAGCACTCATGAGGCATGAAACTCTGGTATCAAATAAGAGCAATAGTAAATATTAGCCTCTAGCATGGACTGCGCATGCATTCTTTTGGATTTATTTTTGGAGCAATGCAATCAGCCAACACTTAATGGTGTAAGGGGTTATAGTCCAAGTTACAATCTCAGAACAACACACAAATTTATCTGGAGCTGTTTATTTTTTGTTTGGCATAATTTCACACCTATTACCTCAATTTTGACAATATGCACATACTTAATTTCACTGTGCCCTCTGCCAGCATGATTTTTCTCTATGTAAAGTCATTTGTCCATTGATGCAAGTCATTTAATATTAAGGTTTGCCATATTTTGCATTTGTGAGCAGTACAGATGGGGTGGATGGAATAACAGCTCTATCATGTGAGTGGCAGGCCAGTCACGAACCTTCTCTTAGGTGCTTATTAATTGTACAGAGAGTATGCCCGCAATGATCACAATGCTTTGGCACTTCAGCTTTATTCTGTAATGTATATTTGTAATAGTTTGGACAAAAGAAATTCAGCAATTGAAAAGTTTATCTTATGTAGTGTTGATTTAAAATAAAACAGAGAACTGCTTTGTTTTTTTATTGCTTGCTTATCTCGATATTCTTAATTAAGTGTGGTTAAGGTATTCGGCTGCTGTGCTGAGGATATCATGGGACTTGTTTGGGGTGGACAAATGTCTGTCTTTCTCGAAGCCTCACCTGAAGACTGGCAACAGTAAGACGGCGGGCATCATCAGAGGGCGGTGCGGAAATGGGCACCACAAAAGGACTGTCCGGGATGTGCTCGTCGTTGAACTTGATTGACACTTCATAGTCTCCTGCAAAGAAAGTCCACAAGCAATCAGTCACATGGCCTGGCATTTTTTGTCCAAGAGTAACCAATTTAGGCTAATTAGAAAACCCAGGAATATGTTTTCAGCTGTTTGTAGCAGGGTTCAGCCTGGTCTGTTTAATCTTACCAGGCTCCTGAACAATGTAGGAGACGCCGCTTGATCCATCCTTACGGTCCTCAAAGGCGATCTCTGCCTTGCTGGGTCCCTCCACAGCAATGGACAGACCTCCAGCTCCAGCCTCACGAGTCCATATGCTAAACTCAGCTGAGGAAAGCCGGGTGAAAAGGTGTGTAAGATCCCATAACTCATTTGGTAATGACGATCCTAATAAGTGCCACTTAAATTATTATTATTATTATTATGACTGTCTAAAGCAAGACCTCTGATCATCTATGCATGCTGGTCCACCTACCTGGAACACCAGCCTCGGCTCTCTCCAGTCCAGGACCTCCGGCACGCACCTTGTGAGCCCCACCTTCTCCAAGTGGCCCTACAGTGAACTGGAATGGTGATCCTGGAACATGCTGGCCCTGGTACTTCACACTGACTGTGTGAACGCCCATCTCAGTTGGAATGAAGCGAATGCAGTATGTATTGTTATCTCCCTCCATGATTTCAGCCTTGTGTACCTTTCCAGACGGACTGGTCACCTGGGCTGTCATATCAGCAATGCTGATCTCTACAGGGTAAATATAAAAGGTCAGATTTGTTCCACAACTGTAAAGTAAACCCAAACAGCCAAGTTAGATATTGATTTAAGCTTACCAGGGATTTTGAGACTCAAGTCACACTGGCTGCCAACGTTGGCAACAGATGCAGCCGTTCTCTTGCGAGTGATGCTCTCCTTCATCCTGCCCTCTCCAGTCACCTTCACTGTAAAAGCACTGCCTGGTAGGGGGAAGGAGAAAAATGTTGCAGGATAGAACATTTAATAAGCATAAAAAGTTCAAACAAATAAAAATACCATACCTGGAACATGTTGGTCAGCAAACTTGATATTGATTATGTAATTTCCAGGCTCAGTGGGGCAGTAAGTGATCTTGCAGGTTCCATCTTCTTGATCTTCAGTGTTGATGTCCACCTTACTAGGTCCTTCAATGGACAGGCTAAGACCTCCATATCCTTAAAACATAACAGCTTGGTCAGGACAATAGTTCAGTAGGAGGTTTTTGTATTAAATTCTTCTCAAAACAATACCAAGTACTGGATCTTAAATATTGTTACTTTTCCCTAAAGAAAGAAAATTTACTTCTTTAAAGTAGAGATTTTAGCCTGTAGGAAATAAATTCACTAAAGAAATATGGTTCAAACATGTATTAGGCCACATGCCTAACTAAATAGAGTAGCATGTTTGTATGCATTCCTTCTTATGAAAAAATGCCCAGTATTGTTTGATGGTGTAGACATATTTCAGATGGCCTTGATTATGTAAAAAGCATTTTGAATAAATTTTAAAGCAGTGGTATGAATGAAGCAATTTGCGCATAGTTTAAAGTCGCCAATGTTTAAATGTTCTTTACAATGGTTAAAAAAAGGAATAACCCAAAGTATGCAGTAGAGATAAATGTAAAAAATCCTCACTGTTTATTTATTAGAAGCATTCTAAGTGAGGGCTCGGCACCTCATGTCTTTATGAAATCTTAAGTTCCCTAGATGTGAATTTTGGATCAGGAAGTTTAGATCAATCCTATTTTTAGTAAACATAAAAGTAACTCTTAACCTTTCCGGATAAT